>NC_091314.1:10193799-10308799 GCF_038502225.1 Cherax quadricarinatus
GCAATTACAGCATATCAAATTTAAAGTTGATGTGAGTAAGGTGCTGCTTCAAGGAGATATACAGAATATTTTCTAACTCCCCTCATTGACTGCATGTATACGCATGTGACTTTTTAAACTTTCACTTCGCGATGAACGGTAAGGGCAGTGAGCACAGGCAAAAGGCTTTTCACCAGTATGAATGCGGATATGCTTTTTAAGGTCACAATTCTGAGTGCAGCGAAAGTTGCAATGGGGGCAAGAGTATGGCTTTTCTCCTGTATGTGTTCTCTCGTGTCGCAATAAATTACACCTGAAAGTGGTAGTGTAAGGGCAATAGTGACAGTGATGCATCTTGGTAACTCCACTGTTGGAGAGGCTGGCACTTGTTAAGACGCTGTTTGAGAGTTTGCTCCAGATGTTTGTCGCTGAGGTTTCTTCTCTACATCTTGCCTCAGATCTCATCAGCATCTGCCAAACAAAACAAATGAAAAATAGAAATTAGTCTAAACTGTCAGATTCCTATAAATTATTTTTTTAATACTGTATAAAAATTATTATTATTATTATTATTATTAACCCTTTGAGGGTCAGTCACGTACTTGTACGCCTAAATTCTAGTGCCTTCAAATATGGTGGAAGAAAGCTGGCAGGCCTACATATGAAAGAATGGGTTTGTGTGGTCAGTGTGCACAGTATAAAAAAAAATCCTAAAGCACACAGTGCATAATGAGAAAAAAAACAAACTCCAAACATGTTTTTGCTTTAAAACGGCGACATTCTAGTGTATTTTCGTATGGTATTTATGGTTGTATTCTCGTTTCCTTGGTCCTATTTGATAGAATCGAAGATATATTACAGAAATAGAGATGATTTTGATTGGTTTCACAATGACAAGAACCTTGAAATTGAGCTCAAAGTAGCGAAAATTTTTGCCGATGTTCAAGAGTAAACAAATCAAGTCACACGTCCAATACACGTCAACTGGTGAGTCTAATATTCTTTCACAAGTGCACTGACATCATTTATACTGTTTTTACAATGATGCAGTAGTATACATAACAGAAAACCTTCTATTTTCTGTGAGAATAAAAATTCAAAATGGAAAGCAAAAATAATGTAAGAGGGCCTTAGAGATGTGACTAATGAACAGATAAAATGTTATTTTAGTGCCATGAATGTCTGTCTTGTTTATTCTGGACCCTGTTTTGAAATTGGCATCTTTTGAAATTTGTGTGAAATTGCCCAAATTGCCAATTTCTGACCACTTTATTGGGTAGTTGAAATTGGTAAATGGGTGGATTCTTGTACTCAGTTGATACAACAAATGGAGTTCTAGGGAAATAGCTATGATTTTAGTCAATTGCAACATTGGAATTGATGGAAAACAGGGCTAAAAAACGTCAAAATCGCCCAATTTGAGACCGCTAACTTCACGAAAGCATAATTCCGTAAGTTTTCCATGAAATTTCATACTTTTGGTGTCATTATGATCGAGAAAAGATTCTCTGTCATTTCATAAGAAAAAAATAATTTTTTTTTTTTTTAAATTTTTCAACCCTGAGAATGAGTTTGGGAGAGGGCCTCTCGACCCTCAAAGGGTTAAAGTAGTGCATAAATAGTGAATATTTAACTTTATTAGTGTGAGCCATGCTTTTGTTTACTAAGTGCAATCACAAGTCATAAAAGTGTCTGCATTTGGAAAAAACAGGTTTCATCAATTGCATTATTGGTTATGAGAGTTAGTGTATGGTTATGACCAGAGGAGGACTGACCATACGGGCATTTGGGCAATGCCTGGTGGGCTGCTGGGCTGGGTAAAAAAAAAGAAACAGCTGAAAAAATGTCATGAAAAACTGAAGTCACAGCCGCTGCACAAAGACTGAAATGAAAATGGAACGTGCCTTAGCTGAGCAGTGAAAACACACTTCTGGCCCTCAGCAGTTAATGAGCCAACCTGATAGGTGACAGATGCCCGGCCGGTTTAAAGATCCAGTCCGCTTCTGGTTATGACTGAATGAAACCCCAGTCACTCAAGTAGAGGTCACCACCCTCACCACGTCCAGATAATTGATCGGATCTTTTATAAAGAAGTTTTGACTCAATTGAGGAATAAAATTAGAAGAAACCTTTGTGTGCTGTGTGAAAATGGTAAATAGTAATGCTCCTTTATACACTGCTGTCTCCATTCAAGAATTTTTGGCTGAAAAAAATCCTGTAATACCACACTTTCATATTCGCTTGACCCTGCCCCCATGGAGTTATTTTCTGTTTCCTAAAATCAAATGAAGCTGAAATAAAAATCTGATGACATTCCAACCATCCAAAAGAATATGAAAGTGGAACTGAAGAAACTCACAGATGAAGATTTCCATCAATTTTTCCAAAAATGGCAGACACACTGGGACAAGTGCATGTCATCTGGGGGAGATTAACTTTGAAGGTGACAGCTCATAAACATGTTGTATGTATACTATTCATTAAAATAAAAGCTAAGTCTCAGAATTTTTTGATGACCTCTCATATACAGCATAAATGGAAAAAAATAAATGGAGCTCCCATTCCAATAAAAAAATTATTTTAAAAGTTTTGCACCACCTTTTTCTTCTGTATAATATTTGGTGCACAGGTTTCATCTATGAAAATTTACTTTTATGCTGCAATCCCATTTCTACCAGTAATTCGAAATATGTGGTATAAATTTGCTTTTGTGAGATCACTGAAGCCCAACACCACTGGAGTTTTTTAAGAATACCTCTTAAACATTTTTTTTAAGAATACTTCTTAAACATTGGCATTTATAAGAGATAAAGAAATTATAGAAAACAAATTAGAAGTGCAAAATCCAATGATCATATTTTGAACAACACATGATGACTGACGTCGAATTAAAGAGTCTTGTACCAAGTCAGAAGAAAGAGGGCACACGACCACAGATGAAATTAGTTGACATCAATGTAAAGTCAAGACTAAGGGTAGAGGAAGAGAGGAAACAGAAATTGGGAGATATGTATTTAGAGGTTCAAAAGATGTGTGTGGCTTAGCGCTTCTTTTTGATTATAATAATAATAATCAAAAGATGTGTGTCTCAAAGGCAGACTGTTTGGTTGATGGTGGAGAAGGAAAGTAAAAAGAGAGGCTGATTATGATTCACTTTTGTATTACATTTTTTCTCTTTTGTTTTTAGACCAATTTAATTTTTGTTTGGTAAAGTAAATATGTAGAGAGATGTTTGGTGCCTAAGTGGTACTCTGTTAATTGTGTTGGGTGCAGAGTCCGTGTGGTGGGCTTCATTCTAACCATACTGTTGTATGTGTGAAGCACCGTAATAATTTATATAAAGTGGAACCTCAGGTTACGAACGCCCCACCATGCGAACTTTTCAGGATACGAATTGTCGTTCGGTCAATTTTTTGCTTCAGGATACGAAAGAAATTTCAGGATGTGAACTTCCCTTTCAAGGGAGGTTCCTGAAATAAATAAATAAATAAAATACAGTGGAATCTCTACTTGTGAGCGCATCCACATGGGAGTTTTTCCAAATATGAGCAGTCAATGGGTCGATTTTTTGCTTCTATACGTCAGCAAAATTTCCATAAGCAAGCAGACCTCAAGGCAGGTTCCTTGATGCTGGTGAGGGGCTCTTGCTCTTGATCTAGGGAATTGTATCTCATTTGTTTGTTGGATTATCTTATTGAAACTTGGGCAATGTGTGACGGAAAGATACTTCTTAATGTACATCAAAAAAGGAAAGAAATCTAAGCATAAATAATGGAGTTCACTTCTCAGCAATTAGCCACCCCTTAGCAGTAGTATTTTCGTATGGTTTTTATGGTTGTATTCTCGTTTTTGGTTCTCATTTGATAGAATGGAAGATATATTACAGAAATAGATATGATTTTGATTGCTTTCACGATGAAAAGTACCTTGAAATTGAGCTCAATGTAGAAGAAATGTTCAAATGTTTTGGCTATGTTCAAGAGTAAACAAATGACGTCACTGTCCATTCCAATATGCGGTCGTGAATGGGTTGACATTATACAATTATTGCAATAAGGCATAACAGTAAATCTTATGTTATTTACATTGTTTATTATGTCATATTAGATGAAGTGAGATAGATAAATAAGCCGTAGAGTTGATATTAGCGAAATTATTGAAGTACAGAATTCCACTGGAACGGATTAATTGCATTTCAATTAATTTAAATGAGGAAAATTGACTCTGCAAATGAGCAAATCCAGCTGCGAACAAGGTCATGGAACGGATTAAACTCGCAAGTAGAGGTTCCACTGTATATATTTCTTTGCAAAGGTTACAATGTGTGTTTACATATCATAATTTGACTGGAGCAAAGAAAGCCACTATCATGCCAAGGCATTTCGGGCAGAAATGCTTACTTAAGACTACTTAAGTCTAGACAGGTACAAAGTGTACTAGTAGTGGTTACCAATGTTTTGCTGATGGTGGTACCAACTACTGGCAGCCTTTTGAAGTTTCTCCTTACTATTATTATTATTACTATTATATTGTATTATTATTATTGTTATAATAATGATTATTATTATTATTATTAGTAGTAGTAGTAGTAGTACATACGTATGTGGTGAGGGGCTCTTGATCTAGGGAATTTGATCTGTGCTCCAGGTCCCTAAATTAATAATAATAATAATAAAAATAATAATAATTATTATTATTATAATAATACATACTACTAATAATGATAATACATAATAATAATTATGTATAATATAATAATAATATAATACGTAATATATAATAATAATAAAATAATATATAATAATAATAAAATAATATAATTTAGTTTGACAATGCCACCACCGGACAGCAGTCTCAATCAAAACAATGGTCACCAGTGCACATGTGCTTACGGAGTTACCTTTGCGGTGCAAGGAATTCTCGTGATTTCCTTACGTTTTGTTCAGTTAATTCACCAGATTTCTTTCTTCTGACCATGGGTCCCATGAAAACAAGTGCAATGGACAGTGCCGAGAAGAAAAAGAGGATGATTTGCATGGAATTAAAGCAAGAAATGATTAATAAGCACAGACTAGGTATGAGGGTTAAGGACTTAGCGAGTTGAGTACAAGTGTAGCCCCACTACTATATGTACAATACTAAAGCAGGAGTCTGTAAAGGCTATATCGCCAGCAAAGGACATTACAGTAATTTCTAAGCAGTGGGCCTCTGTCAATGAAAAGATGGAAAAGCTGCTGTTGACATGGTTGATGGAGAAACAGCTCACAGGAGATACGTAGTGAAGTGAGATAAACATGAAAATTGTACAGAACAGTTCTTAAGATTATTATTATAATCAAGGGCTCCAGATAAGGGGGAAGCGCTAAACCCATAGGATTATACAGCACCTGGGGTGGGGAAGGCATTCAGGCTTAATTCGGGGAACTGGAGCACAGATCCAATTCCCTAAATCAAGAGCCCCTCATCATCATCAAGGATCCTTCCTTGAGGGGCAGTTTTTAAGAAATGTGTGAACTCCTGACAGGATATGCTGCTCTGCATTTCTTCTCCAAGGTATGTAAATGCCGTATGTACACCAGATCTAATTCAGTTAGCGTCACAAATTCTGTTTTCTCTTATAACACCTCTGACGTTTTCATGGCGAAAATGAGCGACCACTCCCGACCATAATCCTCCTCCCTCCGCCATCCATGTAATGACAAATTTTATTCATTCTAGAGAGTATATCAAGTTTCTATGTTATTTATATTGCTTATTATATCATATTAGATGAATTGTGACAGATAAATAAGGTGTAGAGTTGATATTAGGGTTATTTTGTCATGCCTCCCGAGACCAGGAATTCAGCTGGAACAAATTAATTGCATTTCAGTTAATTTAAATGAGGAAAATTGACCCAGCATGTGAACAAATCAGGATACGAAGAAGTCCACGGTACAGATTAAATTCGTAACCCGAGGTTCCACTGTATATACAGTAATGTGTAGGTTGAGAGGGCTGTGGTGGGGGGGTTAGTTTAGGGGGTTTTGCTTAAGACCCTAAATTTCAGGTGGAGTATTTCTGTAGAGGGCAGGCTAAAGTGGAATAGGTGTTTGGAATTTGTACATTGTTGCATATTTATATATGTATTGCCCAATGTATTTGTATTAAATGTTTTAAATAAAAAAAATTGTGTTGGGAAAATTATTGAAAGAAATTTTTTACTACAATTATTTCATTTTTGGAACTACTGATGGTCATTTAGTGCCTATATGGTAAACTCATAACTTTTGATAAAAATGATAATCATTTAGCTTTTTTTTTTTTTTACCCTATTCTGGTACTGTGTTAAACCTTTCAGGGTCCATGCCATAGATCTACGGCTTTCCGTTCAGGGTCCAAACTGTGGATCCACGCCATGAGCTCAGCTCACTCTGATAAGCTGTGAGTGGTAAATTTGGGCCTAGATGTGAGGGAATACATCTATGTGGTATGTGTGCACCACATAAAACAAATCCCGCAGCACACAGTGTATAATGAGAGAAAAAAAACTGAGACAGTGATTTTTTATTAAAACAACGAATTTGCAGTGTTTTTTCGTATGTTTTTTATAGTTGTATTTGCCATTTATTGGTCTCATTTGATAGAATGGAAGACATATTACAGAAATAGAGATGCTTTTGATTGGTTTTAGCACTGGAAATGGCTTGAAACTGAGCTCAAAGTAGCGGAAATGTTAAATTCTTGCCGATGTTCAAGAGTAAACAACCTCACATGTCTAATACACGCCAGCTGGTGGGTCTAATATACATTCACAAATGTGGTGATGATATTTATACAATTATTACAATATTGCATAACAGTAAATCTTCTATTTTTTGGTTTGAATAAAAATTCATTATGTGAATAAAAAATAAAAATGGAATTCATTTGTAAAGCCTCAAAACATAACTAATTAACAGAGGAAATGTTAGTTTAGTGCCAGGAATACCTACATTGTTTATTCTGGACCCTATTTTGAAATTGGAATATTTTGTGTTGAATTGGCCAAATTACCAATTTCCGATCACTTTATTTTGTAGTTGAAACAGTTAACTTAGTGATTTCTTGTGCTCAATCGATAGAATAGAAGTAATACTAGTGAACTAGCTAAGAATTTGGTCAACTGGAATAATGTAATTGGCCTAAAATGGGAGTCAAAGTCGGCAAAATTGTCGATTCATAAATATTGCTAACACATCAAAATTCGCGAGAGCATAATTTCGTCAATTTTCCATCAAATTTTGTACTTTTTGGTTTAATAACCTTCAGAAAAATGTTCTCTACCATTTCATAAGAAAAAATAACAAAATTTTCTTTTGAAAATTCTTGTACCCTGATGCGCACTTTGAAATTTGGCCTCTGGACCCTGAAAGGGTTAATGTGGCCCAGAGCCATATTATTACCATCAACATACCATGTTCACTGAGTTTAATCGTTTCTAACAATTACCTTTAGATGCCATCATAAACAAAGAGAGAAGTAATGAATAATTCAAGCCAAGAATTGTAAACAAGAGCATTAGTATTAAGGGGAGTGACATAATGTTTTCTCTCCTCCCGGCTACCACACCTCCATAATATATAAACATAAAATGTTTATGTTATGTAATGTGTTTCTTACATAATTTTGAAGAAAATATATTACATGGACTGATGAAAATGTCTATATTAATGTAAAATATGACATTTAATGTGCCCAAGAGTGATTATTATCAGTATTACATAATGTTTTCCCTCCACCCGGCAACCACACCTCCATAGCATATGAACAGCATGTTTATATGCTATGTAACGTGTTTCTTTTATAATTTTGAAGAAAATATCATAGATGGATTAATGAAAATGTCTATATTGACGTAAAATTAGACATTTAATATGCCCAAGAGTGATTATTATTACATAACAGAGAGATGTGCTCATGAAGAATATAAACAAACCGGGTGGCCCGTGCCATATTTGAAAGACCACTTTCCATATAGAAAGTTTTGTTCATAATTTGAGCTTGCCGTATTAGCGGAATGCCATAAGGCGAAACGCTGAAAAGCAGGGACCTACTGTACAATTGTTATAAGGATAGGTGACATGTTATACAGATTTAAAGTAAAGCCCCTGGTTATGCAGAGCATTTCCAGTAGCCTTAAAACTAATTTAAAACCACAGGATAATGTTTTATTGCATTTGATTGCAAAAGAATGTACAATGCCCAGAGGTATGGGCAAGAACACCCAATATACAGGGCAAGTTTTTATTGGAACATTTCACTCAGGGTTGAGCTTTATCAATCTGCCTATAGTGAAACAAAATCCCAATATAAAAGTCTGCTCCATATATTGTGTCTTCATACCCATGGTATGTAAATAGTGTCTATGTATATGCCAAAGTGAAGAATAAAATACTTCTTCAAAATAGAAATGTTATGAACACTTTATATATATATATATATATATATATATATATATATATATATATATATATATGCTTCAAAATCTATTTAGTTTTTTAATGTGCTGCATTATATTATTAGCATTTATGCTAAATTTCCAATAATAATAATAATAATAATAATAATAATAATAATAATGATAATAAATTCATTGTATATGGACTTAGATCATCAGATGTCAATGTGAGTTTACCTTAATTGTGTTGTGTCATGACATGACTCATCAAGCTGCTCTTCTTTGTGCAGCAGAAGGCACATTGAGAACAAGCATAAGGTTTCTCCCCGGTATGAGTACGCACATGTTTTCTAAGATTCTCCATCTGAGTTGCTCGGAAAGGACAATGTGGACAAGCAAATGGTTTCTCTCCGGTATGAATACGTGCATGCTTCTTAAGATTAGAGGTGATGGGCGTTTTGTAGGGACAGTAGGGACAGTGGTGGATCTTGATGGAAGCAGTCGGGCTCCTCTCTGGCCCTCTGATGTCACTCCACCCAGCATGACCATCCTCACTCCCCAGCCTCATCTGTAGATGATGTGCACCTTAATAATGAAACTGAATATCTAACTCGTACTTGTTAACAGACTTATAATTTAACATTAGTACATATTAGAAAATTAGGTAGATGTTTTGTTGTGTAAAACATTTGTGTCATTTCGGGTAAATGTGAGAGCATGTAATTATAGTGTAATTTATGATACGCTGAATAATGATTGCTGTCCTCTAAGCAAAGTTGATAATACACACAGTATTTCCTCAACCACTGGGTTTGATACATAATATGTAGATCAAATTGTAGGAAACATAATTTGTGAGTTCTGTATTACATGTTTAATGTAAAACTGCCCCAAAAAAAAGATAACCGATTTTGTGAATAAATATGCAAAAATGGTTTCATCACTGGCCACCCTCCTGACACAGAGCCTCATCTGTCGTTGTCAGTTACCCTTCACCAAGCCACAATATCTCATGACTTTCTCCCTCTCTTCCTCTTTATTTCTTATTAGTTATCAACATGCTCAAGAGATGTAGATGTAAAAACTTAATTATCTGGGGAAGGCATGGGAAATACAGCATAAAGAAGCTTTTTCTGCACCTATGTAATCTTTTTAGTATTAAGTAATTTTAATCCTAGTTTAAGTTTACCTAAAATGTGCATACTGTTGGTTTTTCAAATATTATATTTATATAATATTTACATTATATTTATATAATAACAGTCTCATTTGAAAAAATGAGACTGTAAATGAGCATTACTACATGTGTGCATGTGTGTAAGTGCAAGTGGAAGGCTTAAGGAAAACATACTCACTGAAAAGTGACTGGCATTTTTTATTACCTAAAACAGCAAGGACATCAAGGTTATGCTACGCAATAGTCATCTTCCATGTAAATTCCATTTCATCATATTGTCCGGCACACAATAGTATTTCTTCCTGTTAACTATTACCTAGGTGTGTCATTGGTGAAGTGGTTGACACGGCTCATGACCTTCAGCACTGTTATCTCACACACATGGAGGTGTTCACCAACATAATACAAGATGGCACCATAAACAATCCTGCACTAACCATCAATTAATGTACTCAAAACTATACACAAATTACAAAGAGAGAAAAGAGTGGAAGGTTATCAGTGCTCTGAACTCAGTTTCATATTTATTTAGGAACAACAAGGCTTATTTACTCAAATGTGATAGGTTGTCTCTTTTTTCTTTTAATGAATAATGTAGAGTTTATAAAAAAATAAACAGAAATGTAGAGTGAGAGATAAAGATGACTGGCAGTTCTTACATAAAGTGAGGTGATGAATCCCTCACATTAGTATTCTGAACCTTTAAGTGTGATGGACACATGTTCCTCTTCCTGTCGTTTTTTTTCTTATGAGCAAAACTGCAACATAGTGACACACTCTTACTGTAGGTAGCAGTTTAAGGTTAAATAGTAGGTGGACTGGGTTGTGCAATATCATCAGTTACAAACCTCAGTTGGTGAAGCATTATGACAGGTGATGCTTTGGCAAATAAGGTCTTGGCAAATGATGTCTGATAAGTTATGTCTTAACAGGTGATAGTTTGATAGATGATATTTTCACAGATGATGTCTTAACAGGTGATGTCTGGACAAGTGAAGTCGTAACAAGTGATGTTCAACAGCTGATGACTGAACAGGCGATGGCTTGACAGGCAGCATCATGACTTGCTCAACTCTTTAGCCACATAGATTGTAAACTCTAAAATGGAAATCTGCAGTCCAACTTTTAGACTGCATAAGTTGCAATTTCTCTATGGACAGTAAAACACATTTTGAACATCCTGTGCTATTTATTCTCTGAGATATCACCGATACAAAAAGATCAACTTCTAGCCTGGTAGTTGCTGCTGTCTGGCAGATATGGTGAAAGCTATTCCCTACCCTAGGAAATGCATATTCAGCATATTTTTGTGAGTTTTCAAGAAATTATGTAATTGAATACTGTACTGTAATACACTGAGGTGGACTGGACATTTAAAAATTTTGGAGGAAAATAAGATGACTAGGGGGGCAGGAGTAGGGGTCATCCTAAGAACAGTTGGAGGGAGAGGGTTAAAAGTTTTGACGACAGAAGCTTGTACATCCAACAGGCTTGTGTGAGCATGTTAGGAGTGAGTAGAGGCAAGGTTTTTTTTTATGATTTGATGTGCTGTTGGAGTGTGAGGAGGGTAACATTTATTATAAAGAGATTCTGGGAAACTGGTCATCTGGACTTGAGTCCTGGAGATGGGAAGTACTGTACAGTGCTTGCACTCTGAAGAAGGGATTAGGAGGATCATCTGAGCTGTGATATCAGCATGGTCCTGGCAGGACAATGATTGAATGAATGATAGTGAAAGTATTTTCCTTTGCGAGGTTACCCTACCTCAATGGGAGATGGTCGGTGTGTTAAAAAAAAGAAAGAAATAGATAAGTGATATAATAGCTGTTACATATAAAATACACAGAGAATAGTGAAATAAACTGGTACTTTATTCATATTAGCAGGGAAAAGTTTATTTGTTGTTAAATGAACTTATATATTTTGCAATATTTTTTCATGTGTTTTCTCACTGTAACAATACAGAAATGAATCTAATGCCTTAGAAAAAAAAAATATGATCAAGTTGTTCCATGTTTTTCCCCAAAATGTATGTACAGTAGGGCCCCACTTATTTGACAGGTTAGGTTCCAGGCTACTGCCGGAAAGAAGACTTCACCGGAAAGCAGAAATCCATTTTTTCCATTTATAAATGCATATAAATGCCAGATAACAAGCTTACACTAACATATATTAAGTTAGCAACAGAACTAGGCATTAAAAAGTAAAATACACACACAGTACACTCATTATTTACCTCAAAATATTTGTAGTCTTAATGTAGGGCAAAAGGTGAGTAGTATTTACTCTAAGAAGTCAGGTGTGGTAGCCCTCCTGGCCACCCCATCCACACATACTATACTCCGTACAGTAATAAAATGCATATACAGTACACACATTACTTACCTTAAAATATCTGCAGTCTTAATGGTCTTAATGTTGGGTGAGAGGCGAAAAGTATTTATTTGTAGAAAGTCGTGTGGGAGGTATGGCAGCCTGCCTGGCCACCTATACCTACTACGACATTAAGCTCCCTAGAGCGATAAAATGCGTATATAGTACACTCATTAATTACCTTAAAATATTTGTAGTCTTAATGTAGGGTGAGAGGTGAGTTTTATTTGCATGAAGTCAAATTGGGAAATATGGGTAGCCAGGAAGGGCAGCCCTCACCACCCCACCCCACCCACACATAGTGATAACTAGACGAATGCGTATGGTTGTCGTCACATTACATTGTGTACAAGTTGTCTCCACATTGATACAGTAGAATAAATAAAGAGAATCACTCCCATTCTCATGTAACACCATTTTTAGAAGAAATGACACCCTAAGTGAAGGCATATGAAAGGAATAATTTTCTAGCTATCCCCAGTAATATTATAGTGACACATTTTCTCTGATGTTGGACTACAAGTTGCCTGGCTACCACAAGTCCTACAAGTCACCTGGCTACCACATTTCATATTTATGTTAATTTATTCTACTGTGGGGTGTATTTAGATGGATTAACCCCTTGACTGTCGCAACCCCCAATCCTGAAGTGTCTCCTGGTGTCGCAAAATTAAAAAAAAAAAAAATTATTTTTTCTTATGAAATGATAGAGAATCTTTCCCCGATTGTAATGACACCAAAAACACTAAATTTGATGGAAAACTGATGGAATTACGCTCTCACAAAGTTAGCAACCTCGGCGATATTTACAAATTGGCGATTTTGCCCACTTTGAGCCCTATTTTCAGCTAATTCCATTGTTCCAGTCGACCAAACTCATAACTATTTTTCTAGAAATCCATTTTTTCCATCAATTGAGTACAAGAAACTGCCAATTTACCGATTTCAACTACCCAATTTGGCCGATTTCACGAAAATTAAAAAATATGACAATTTCAAAATAAGGTCCAGAATGAACAATGCAGACATTCCTGGCTCTAAAATAACATTTTCTTTGTTCATCAGTCATGTCTCCAAGCCCCTCTGATATTACTCTTGCTTTCTATTTTGAATTTTTATTCAAGCAAAAATTTACTGTTATGCAGATTTACTGTTATGCAGACTACTGCAATACTGTAATAATTGTCTAAATAACATCAACCCTTTCATGACTGCATATTAGAATGGCTAGTTGGACATTTATTGGACAATGACATCATTTGTTTACTTTTGACCATCGGCAAATATCAAACATTTCCCCTACTTTGAGCTCCATTTCCAGGTTCTTTTTATAGTAAAATCAATCAAAATCACCTCTATTTCTATAATATGTCTTCCATTCTATCAAATGAGACCAAGAAAACGAGAATACAACCATAAATACTATACGAAAATAGACCACAAAGTCGGCATTTTAATTAAAAAAACGGTCGGAGTTTTTTTTTTTCTCATTATGCACTGCATGCTCCAGGATTTTTTTTATATGGTGCACACTGACCACACAGACCCATTCTCTCACATATGGGCCTACCAGCTTTCTCCTGCTTGATTTGAAGCCGCTAGAATTTATGAGTATATATATATACATGTATGTCAAACACAGTACCTCGTAAGACATATATATATGACCTCGACAGTCAAAGGGTTAAGCAAAATGTCTATATTAACGTTGTATATGATATTTAATGCTCCTTAGAGTAATTATTGTGTTATTATTATCATTATTAATATGGTGTCTTCAAGACTAATAAGACACTCTTAGTGATTTTAATGTGTACCTGCATGCCAGCACAGTGTTAAGTTTACTTAGGTACTGGTACACATACATATAATTATCAGTTATAATAATATAGTTATGTAGTCTGCCTGGGCTACATACCTACACCTACCTACATAGCTACACGATATTTAATGCAGCCCAGAGCCATATTATTACCATCGACATACCATATTCAATGAGTTTAATCATTTCTAACAACTACCTTTAGATGCCATCATAAACAAAGGGAAAAGTAATGAATAATTCAAGCCGAGAATTGTAAACAAAAGCGTTATGTATTAAGGGGAGTGACGTAATGTTTTCCCTCTGCCAGGCTACCACACCATAGTATATACACATAAAATGTTTATATGTTATGTAACGGGTTTCTTATATAATTTTGAAGAAAATATAATAGGTGGATTAATGAAACTGTCTATATTAACATAAAATAAGACATTTAATGTACCCAAGAGTGATTATTATTACATAATAGAGAATGGAGAATATAAACAAACCGGGTGGCCCGCGCTGTATTTGAAAGACCACTTGCCGTATAGAAAGTTTTGGTCATAATTTGAGATCACCGTATTAACAGAATGCCATAAGGCAAAATGCCAAAAAGCGGGGCCCTACTGTATAGTATTTGATAAGTATAAATCATTAAAAAACTCTTAAAATAAGGATTTTTTATATAGTGCAATAAAAGAAAAATTTATGATTACAAAATTATGCATTTCTTCAATTAGAATGAAAAACTATAGTATCAGAAATACTGTTTGCCATATTTCTGATACCTGAATCATTATATTATGAAAGAATTAAAAAAATACTGTACAGTATGTATATATTTTTTTCAACACGTTGGCCATCTCCCACCGAGGCAGGGTGACCCAAGGAGAAAGAAACACTTTCACCATCATTCATACACAATTACTGTTATATAAAATTATTTAATCAAAGATCATTTTAGCTACTGGTACAGTACACATTGCAATTCTAATTTAAGGAAAAGAAGTGCAAGATATCAAAGCCTTATGACCTGCTCTACTGTAACTCAGTACAGTACATAACTTTCTGTATCCTCATCATCTCTATTCAGACACTCTGCAAAACTGAAGATCACTGAATCAGTTGAATAAGTCATACTTTTGAAACTGTACTATTTATTCATCAGCTACCTTTCTTATTGTGCATATGATTGTAGTTAACTGCAGAAGTAATCCTACTTAATAGTCTATGTCTAATTCTTAAGTAGTCTTTAAGCATTAGGATTAGTTTGCCCAAAATGCACTGTATACTAGTGACTTTCGTTTGTGCTTACCAATGTTTTATTATGTGTAAATAACAGAGGCGCACTGGCCAGGCTGCAGCAGCAACCCTCAGAATTCTTTTGTGTTAATAGTAGTAGGTTGGTAGACAGCAACCATTTGGGGAGATACTACTGTCCTACCAAGTGAGTGTAAAAAAGAAGCCTATATTTGTTTTACATGATAGTAGGATTGCTGGTGTCTTTTTTCTGTCTCATAAACATGCAAGATTTCAGGTACATCTTACTACTTCTACTTACACTTAGGCCACACTACACATACATGTACAGGTTTACTGTTTACACACTCATCTGAGTTTTCTTTTATTTTATCTTAATAGTTCTTGTTCTTATTGCTTTTCCTTTCATATCCATGGGGAAGTGGAATAAGAATCTTTCCTTCGTAAGCCATGCATGTTGTAAAAGTCAACTAAAATGCTGGGAACAATGGGCTAGTAACCCCTTTTCCTGTATAGCTTACTAAAAAGAAAAAGAAGAAAACCGTCAAAGTGGGATGTTTGAATGTGCGTAGATGTTGTGCAAATGATAAGAGATGATTGTGGATGTTATGAATGAGAAGAAGCTGGATGTCCTGGCTTTAAGTAAAACAAACCTGAAGGGGGTAGGAGAGTTTTAGTGGAGAGAAATAAATGGGATTAGGTCAGGGGTTTCAAACAGAGTTAGAGCTAAAGAAGGAGTAGCAATAATGTTGAAGGATAAGTTATGGCAGGAAAAGAGGGAATATAAATGTATAAGTTCAAGGATTATGTGGTGTAAAATAAGGGTTGGATGTGAAAAGTAGGTTATAGTAAGCATTTATGCACCTGGAGAAGAGAGAAGTGTAGGGGAGAGAGAGAGCTTTTGGGAAATGCTGAGTGAATGGGGATTTTCAAACCAAGTGACAGAGTACTTGTGGTTGGGGATTTCAATGCTAAAGTGGGTAAAAATGTTGTGGAGGGAGTAGTAGGTAAATTTGGGGTGCCAGGGGTAAATGCAAATGGGGAACCTTTAATTGAGCTTTGTGTAGAAACAGGTTGGGTAATAAGTAATACATATTTTATGAAAAAGAGAATAAATAAGTATACAAGGTACGATATAGCATGTAATGAAAGTAGTTTGTCAGATTATGTATTGGTGGATAAAAGATTGATGGGTAGGCTTCAGGATGTACATGTTTATAGAGGGGCAACTGATATATTGGATCATTATTTAGCTGTAGCTACAGTTAGAATAAGAGGTAGATGAGACAAGAGGAAAATGGCAACAACAAATAAGAGAGAGGTGAAGGTGTATAAACTAAGGGAGGAGGAAGTTACGGTGAGATATAAACAACTATTGGCAGAAAGGTGGGATAGTGGAATTATGAGTAGTGGGGGGGTTGAAGAGGGTTGGAATATTTTTAAAAATGCAGTATTAGAATGTGGGGCAGAAGTTTGTGGCTATAGGAGGGTGGGTGCAGGAGGAAAGAGGAGTGATTGGTGGAATGATGAAGTAAAGGGTGTGATAAAAGAGAAAAAATTAGCTTATGAGAGTTTTTACAAAGCAGAAGTGTTATAAGAAGAGTAGAGTATATGGAGAGTAAAAGAAAGGCAAAGAGAGTGGTGAGAGAGTGCAAAAGGAGAGTAGATGATAGAGTGGGAGAGGCACTGTCAAGAAATTTTGATGAAAATAAGAAAAAAATTTGGAGTGAGATAAACAAGTTAAGAAAGCCTTGGGAAAGAATGGATTTGTCAGTTAAAAAGAGAGTAGGGGAGTTAGTTGATGGGGAGCTGAAGGTATTGGATAGATGACAGGAATATTTTGAGGAACTTTTCAATGTCGATGAAGAAAGGAAGGCGGTAATTTCATGCATTGGCCAGGGAGGTATAACACCTTTTAGGAGTGAAGAAGAGCAGGATGTGAGTGTGAGGGAGGTGTGTAAGGCATTACATAGAATGAAAGGGGGTAAAGCAGCTGGAACTGATGGGATCATGACAGAAATGTTAAAAGCAGGGGAGGATATAGTGTTGGAGTGGTTGGTATTTTTGTTTAATAAATGTATGAAAGAGGGGAAGGTACCTAGGGATTGGCAGAGAGCATGTATAGTTCATTTATATAAAGGGAAGGGGGACAAAAGAGATTGTAAAAATTATAGGGGAATAAGTTTACTGAGTATATCAGGAAAAGTGTATGGTAGAGTTATTATTGATAGAATTAGAGGTAAGACAGAGAGGATTGTGGATGAGCAAGGAGGCTTTAGAGTGGGTAGGGGATGTGTAGATCAAGTGTTTACATTGAAGCATGTATGTGAACAGTATTTAGATAAAGATAGGGAAATTTTCATTGCATTTAAGGATTTAGAAAAGGCATATGATAGAGTGGATAGGAGAGCAATGTGGTTGATGTTGCAAGTACAGTGGAACCTCTACTTGCGAGCATGTCCACGTGTGAGTTTTTCCAAATACAAGCAGTGGATGGGTCGATTTTTTGCTTCCATACGCGAGCAAAATTTCCACAAGCGAGCAGACCTCAAGGCAGGTTCCGTGACACTGGTGAGGGGCTCTTGCTCTTGATCTTGGGAATTGTATCTCATTTGTTTGTTGGACTATCTTATTGAAACTTGGACAATGTATGATGGAAAAATGCTTCTTAATGTACACCAAAAATGAAAGAAATCTCAGCATAAATAATGGAGTTCACTTCTCAGCAATTAGCCACCCCTTAGTGGTAATTTCAAATGGTTTTTATGGTTGTAATCTCGTTTTTTTGGTCTCATTTGATAGAATGGAAGATATATTACAGAAATAGATATGATTTTGATTGCTTTCACGTCAAAAAGTACCTTGAAATAGAGCTCAACCTAGGAGAAATGGTCCATTGCTTGGCTGTTTCAAGGTAAACAAATGACGTCACAGTAAATCTTATATTTTTTGTGTGAATAAAAATTACAAATTATTTTTTTTTTTTTATTATTATCACACCGGCCGATTCCCACCAAGGCAGGGTGGCCCGAAAAAGAAAAACTTTCACCATCATTCACTCCATCACTGTCTTGCCAGAAGGGTGCTTTACACTACAGTTTTTAAACTGCAACATTAACACCCCTCCTTCAGAGTGCAGGCACTGTACTTCCCATCTCCAGGACTCAAGTCCGGCCTGCCGGTTTCCCTGAATCCCTTCATAAATGTTACTTTGCTCACACTCCAACAGCACGTCAAGTATTAAAAACCATTTGTCTCCATTCACTCCTATCAAACACGCTCACGCATGCCTGCTGGAAGTCCAAGCCCCTCGCACACAAAACCTCCTTTACCCCCTCCCTCCAACCCTTCCTAGGCCGACCCCTACCCCGCCTTCCTTCCACTACAGACTGATACACTCTTGAAGTCATTCTGTTTCGCTCCATTCTCTCTACATGTCCGAACCACCTCAACAACCCTTCCTCAGCCCTCTGGACAACAGTTTTGGTAATCCCGCACCTCCTCCTAACTTCCAAACTACGAATTCTCTGCATTATATTCACACCACACATTGCCCTCAGACATGACATCTCCACTGCCTCCAGCCTTCTCCTCGCTGCAACATTCATCACCCACGCTTCACACCCATATAAGAGTGTTGGTAAAACTATACTCTCATACATTCCCCTCTTTGCCTCCAAGGACAAAGTTCTTTGTCTCCACAGACTCCTAAGTGCACCACTCACTCTTTTTCCCTCATCAATTCTATGATTCACCTCATCTTTCATAGACCCATCCGCTGACACGTCCACTCCCAAATATCTGAATACGTTCACCTCCTCCATACTCTCTCCCTCCAATCTGATATTCAATCTTTCATCACCTAATCTTTTTGTTATCCTCATAACCTTACTCTTTCCTGTATTCACCTTTAATTTTCTTCTTTTGCACACCCTACCAAATTCATCCACCAATCTCTGCAACTTCTCTTCAGAATCTCCCAAGAGCACAGTGTCATCAGCAAAGAGCAGCTGTGACAACTCCCACTTTGTGTGTGATTCTTTATCTTTTAACTCCACGCCTCTTTTTCGGGCCACCCTGCCTTGGTGGGAATCGGCCAGTGTGATAATAAAATAAAATAATAATAATAATAATAATAATAATAATAATAATAATAATAATAATGATAATAATAATAATGTGTATAATAATAATATGAATAATAACAATACGTATAATAATAATAATAATAATAATAATAGTATGATACAATAATAATAATAATTATAATAATAATAATAATACAGTGGACCCCCAGTTCACGTCATTAATCCGTTCCTGAGAGCTCATCATCAAGCAAAATTATCGGAAAGCGAATCAATTTTCCCCATAAGAAATAATGGAAATCAAATTAGTCCATGCAAGACACCCAAAAGTATGAAAAGAAAAACTTTTACCACATGAAATATTAAGTTTAATGCAATAGAATAATTACAATAGCAATAATAAAAATAGAATAAACACAATAGAATAATTGACACTTACCTTTAATGAAGATCTGGTGATGATTCATGGGATGGGAGGAGGGGAGAGTGTTGATGGTGTGTTAGTGTTTAGAAGGGGAATCCCCTTCCATTAGGACTTGAGGTAGCAAGTCCTTTTCTGGGGTTACTTCCCTTCTTCTTTTAATGACACTAGGACCAGCTTGAGAGTCACTGGACTTCTGTCACACAACATATCTGTCCATAGAGGCCTGTACCTCCCGTTCCTTTATGACATTCCTCAAGTGTTTCACAACATTGTCAGTGTAATAGTCACCAGCACGGCTTGCAATAGCTGTCTGAGGGTGATTTTCATCAAAAAAAGGTTTACACTTCAAGCCACATTGCACACATTTCCTTAATCTTTGAAGTAGGCAACTTCCTCACTTTCTCCATCCCCTCCTCCGGAGCAGTTTCTTCAGGTCTGGCCTCTTGCTGTTGAAGATGATCTTGCAGCTCATCAGTGGTTAGTTCTTCATTGTCCTCCTCCACCAACTCTTCCACATCCTCCCCACTAACCTCCAACCCCAAGGACTTTCCCAATGCCACAATGGATTCCTCAACTGGCATAGGGTTAGCCTCAAACCCTTCAAAATCCCTTTTGTCTACACATTCTGGCCACAGTTTCTTCCAAGCAGAGTTCAAGGTCCTCTTAGTCACTCCCTCTCAAGCCTTACCTATAAGGTTTACACAATTGAGGATATTAAAGTGATCCTTCCAAAACTCCTTTAGAGTCAATAGAGTTTCTGTGGTCACTTCAAAGCGCCTTTCAAACATAGCTTTTGTGTACAGTTTCTTGAAGTTGGAAATGACCTGCTGGTCCATGGGCTGCAGAAGAGGAGTGGTATTAGGAGGCAAAACTTGACCTTAATGAAGCTCATGTCCCCACAAAGTCGCTCTGACAAGTCTGTTGGATGACCAGGGGCATTGTCTAACACCAGGAGGCACATAAGGTCTAATTTCTTTTCAATTAGGTAATTTTTCACAGTGGGGGCAAATGCATGGTATAACCAGTCATAGAAAAAGTCCCTAGTGACCCATGCCTTACAGTTTGCCCTCCACAGCACACACAAATTAGCCTTGAGAATATTCTTTTGCCTGAATGCTCTGGGAGTTTCAGAGTGATACACCAATAAAGGCTTCACTTTACAATCACCACTAGCATTGGCACACATGAGAAGAGTAAGCCTGTCTTTCATAGGCTTATGTCCTGGGAGTGCCTTTTCCTCCTGAGTAATGTAGGCCCTGCTTGGCATTTTCTTCCAAAACAGGCCTATTTTGTCACAATTAAACACTTGTTCAGGTTTCAATCCTTCAGCCTCTATGTACTCCTTGAATTCATGCACATATTTTTCAGCTGCTTTGTGGTCTGAACTGGCAGCCTCACCATGCCTAATCACACTATGTATGCCACTATGATTCTTAAATCTTTCAAATCAACCTTTGCTGGCCTTAAATTCACTCACATCACCACTAGTTGCAGGCATTTTTCTAATTAAATCCTCATGCAACTGCCTAGCCTTTTCACAAATGATCACTTGAGAGATGCTATCTCCAGCTATCTGTTTTTCATTTATCCACACCAGTAACAGTCTCTCAACATTTTCTAACACTTGGGATCGCTGTTTTGTAATCACAGTTGCACCTTTTGCAAGAACAGCTTCCTTTATTGCCATTTTCCTGCTCACTATAGTAGTGATGGTTGATTGGGATTTACTATACAACTTGGCCAGGTCCGGCACACGCACTCCACTTTCATGCTTTGCAATTATCTCTTTCTGCATTTCAATAGTCATTAGCACCCTTGGTCTCGAAGGGTTGGCACTAGAAGCTTTCTTGGGGCCCATGGTGACTTATTTTGCAGAAACAAGCACCAGAAACAGTGATAATATGGATAATATGGAATGTACGGAATGTATCCTTAGATGCGTGCACACTGGCTGGCTTGTAAACACTGGCACACATGGGGCAGTTCAGGCCACATGTGGACACGTCTCGTATGAATTGTATCGCATACCGGGTTTTGTTACAGGAACCGGGGCAAATTTTTTGCGATGTAACGCTTTGGATACCGGATTTATCGGTTACCTGTGACTTCGCGAACCGGGGGACCACTGTATATGTATAATAATAATACATATATAATAATAATGTACAGTACTACATATAATAATTATAATAATAGATGGCTTCAAAAGGCCGTCACTAGATGGCAGTGTTTACCACAACAAAGAGGGAGTGGTTGTGGCCGCCTCTACCTGTTACATAATGACATATTTTATTCATTCTAGAGTATATATCGTGTTTCTATGTTATTTATATTGTCTGTTATGTCATATTAGATGAACTGTGATATATAAATAAGCCATATAGATGATATTAGCGAAATTATTCATGAAGTATTTTGCCCGGTCTCCAGACAAACTCTCGTCCACCGCTGACACCGCCCATACCACTACATGAATGACATATTTTATTCATTCTAGAGTATATATCATGTTTCTATGTTATTCATATTGTTTGTTATATCATACTAGATGAACTGTGATAGATAAATAAGCCATATAGATGATATTAGTGAAATTATTCATGAAGTATTTTGCCCGGTCTCCAGACAAACTCTCCTCCACCGCCGGCACCGCCCATACCACTACATGAATGACATTTTATTCAATTTAGAGTATACAGTGGACCCCTGGTTCACGACAGTAATCCGTTCCTGAGAGCTCATCATAAACCAAAATTATCGGAAAGCGAATCAATTTTCCCCATAAGAAATAATGGAAATCAAATTAATCCATGCAAGACACCCAAAAGTATGAAAAAAAACTTTTACCACATGAAATATTAAGTTTAATACAACAGAATAATTACAATAACAATAGAATAATAACAATAGAATAATTGACACTTACCTTTAATGAAGATCTGGTGATGATTCATGGGATGGGAGGAGGGGAGAGTGTTGAACCTATTGTTTAGAAAAGGAATCCCCTTCCATTAGGACTTGAGGTAGCATGTCCTTTTCCGGGGTTACTGTCCTTCTTTTAATGCCACTAGAACCAGCTTGAGAGTCACTGGACTTCTGTCGCACAACATATCTGTCCATAGAGGCCTGTACCTCTCGTTCATTTATGACTTTCCTAAAGTGGTTCACAACAGTGTCATTGTACAGGTTGCCAACACGGCTTGCAGTAGCTGTGTCAGGGTGATTTTCATCAAAAAAGCTTTGCACTTCAAGCCACTTTGCACACATTTCCCTAATCTTTGAAGTAGGCAACTTCTTCACTTTATCCATTCCCTCCTCATGAAAGCAGTTTCCTCAGGTCTGGCCTCTTGCTGTTGAAGATGATCTAGCAGCTCATCAGTGGTTAGTCCGACATTGTCCTCCTCCATCAACTCTTCCACATCCTCCCCAGTAACCTCCAACCCCAAGGACTTCCCCAATGCCACAATGGATTCCTCAACTGGCATAGGCTTCTCAGGGTTAGCCTCAAACCCTTCGAAATCCCTCTTGTCTACACATTCTGGCCACAGTTTTTTCCAGGCAGAGTTCAAAGTCCTCTTAGTCACTCCCTCCCAAGCCTTACCTATAAGGTTTACACAATTGAGGATATTAAAGTAATCCTTCCAAAACTCCTTTAGAGCCAATAGAGTATCTGTGGTCACTTCAAAGCACCTTTCAAACATAGCTTTTGTTTACAGTTTCTTGAAGTTGGAAATGACCTGCTGGTCCATGGGCTGCAGGAGAGGAGTGGTATTAGGAGGCAAAAACTTGACCTTAATGAAGCTCATGTCCCCAGAAAGTCGCTCTGCCAAGTCTGTAGGATGACCAGGGGCATTGTTTAATACCAGGAGGCACTTAAGGTCTAATTTCTTTTCAGTTAGGTAACCTTTCACAGTGGGGGCAAATGCATGGTATAACCAGTCATAGAAAAAGTCCCTAGTGACCCATGCCTTACAGTTTGCCCTCCACAGCACACACAAATTAGCCTTGAGAATATTCTTTTGCCTGAATGCTCTGGGAGTTTCAGAGTGATACACCAATAAAGGCTTCACTTTGCAATCACCACTAGCATTGGCACACATGAGAAGAGTAAGCCTGTCTTTCATAGGCTTATGTCCTGGGAGTGCCTTTTCCTCCTGAGTAATGTAGGTCCTGCTTGGCAATTTCTTCCAAAACAGGCCTGTTTCGTCGCAATTAAACACTTGTTCAGGTTTCAAGTCTTCACTGTCTATGTAATCCTTGAATTCTTTCACATATTTTTCAGCTGCTTTTTGGTCTGAACTGGCAGCCTCACCATGCCTAATCACACTATGTATGCCACTACGATTCTTAAATCATTCAAACCAACCTTTGCTGGCCTTAAATTCACTCACATCACCACTAGTTCCAGGCAATTTCTTTACCAAATCGTCATGCAACTGCCTAGCCTTTTCACAAATGATCGCTTGAGAGATGCTATCTCCTGCTATCTGTTTTTCATTTATCCACACCAA
The DNA here is from genome assembly GCF_038502225.1 of Cherax quadricarinatus. Lineage (NCBI taxonomy): Eukaryota > Metazoa > Arthropoda > Malacostraca > Decapoda > Parastacidae > Cherax > Cherax quadricarinatus. The sequence goes on from NC_091314.1 coordinate 10,217,835, forward strand.
TATCAGTCTCTCATTATTTTCTAACACTGTCGCTGTTTTGTAATCACAGTTGCACCTTTTGCAAGAACAGCTTCCTTGATTGCCATTTTCCTGCTCACTATAGTAGAAATGATTGATTGGGGTTTACTATACATGTACAACCCAACCCGACACACGCACTCCACTTTCGTACTTTGCAATTATTTCTTTCTTCATTTCAATAGTCATTAGCACCCTTGGTCTCGAAGGGATGGCACTAGAAGCTTTCTTGGGGCCAATGGTGACTTATTTTGCAGAAAAAGCACCAAAAACAGTGATAATATGGAATGTACCGAATGTATCCTTAGAGGCACGCACACTGGCTGGCTTGTAAACACTGGCACACACGGGGCAGCTCAGGCCACACGTGGACATGTCTCGTACGAATCGCATCGCATACCGGGTTTTGTAACGGGAAGCGAGGCAATTTTTTTGCGATACAATGCATCGGCTACCGGATTTATCGGATACCGATAGCATCGCGAACCGGGGGTCCACTGTATATCAGGTTTCTATGTTATTTATATTGTTTATTATATCATATTAGATGAAGTGAGATAGATAAATAAGCCGTAGAGTTGATATTAGTGAAATTATTGAAGTACAGAATTTCACTGGAACAAATTAATTGCATTTCAATTAATTTAAATGAGGAAAATTGACTCTGCAAACGAGCAAATCCAGTTGCGAGCAAGGTCATGGAATGGATTAAACTTGCAAGTAGAGGTTCCACTGTATATGGAATAGGTAGTAAGTTACTAAATGCTGTAAAGAGTTTTTATGAGGATAGTGAGGCTCAGGTTAGGGCATGTAGGAGAGAGGGAGACTACTTCCCAGTAAATGTAGGTCTTGGACAGGGATGTGTAATGTCACCATGGTTGTTTAATATATTTATAGATGAGGTTGTAAAAGAAGTAAATGTGGGATCATGACAGAAATATTAAAAGCAGGGGAGGATATAGTGTTGGACTGGTTGGTATTTTTGTATAATAAATGTATGAAAGAGGGGAAGGTACCTAGGGATTGGCACACAGCATGTATAGTTCCTTTATATAAAGGGAAGGGGGACAAAAGAGATTGTAAATATTATAGGGGAATAAGTTTACTGAGTATACCAGGAAAAGTGTACGGTAGAGTTATTACTGATAGAATTAGAGGTAAGACAGAGAGTAGGATTGCAGATGAGCAAGGAGGCTTTAGAGTGGGTAGAGGATGTGTAGATCAAGTGTTTACATTGCAGCATGTATGTGAACAGTATTTAGATAAAGATAGGGAAATTTTCATTGCATTTATGGATTTAGAAAAGGCATATGATAGAGTGGATAGGGGAACAATGTGGCAGATGTTGAAAGTACATGGAATAGGTAGTAAGTTACTAAGAGTTTTTATAAGGATAGTGAGGCTCAGGTTAGGGTGTGTAGGAGAGAGGGAGATTACTTTCCAGTAAATGTAGGTCTTAGACAGGGATGTGTAATGTCACCATGGTTGTTTAATATATTTATAGATGAGGTTGTAAAAGAAGTAAATGCTAGGGAGTTGGGGAGACGGGTGGGATTCAATTATGGGGAATCAAATACAAAATGGGAGATGACACAGTTAACCATAGAATTGATGAAGGAAAAAAGGTGAGTGGAGACAAAAAATGTTATCCATGGAGGCAAAGAAGGGAATGTATGAAAGTATAGTAGTACCAACACTCTTATATGAGTGTGAAGCTTGGGTTGCAAATGCTGCAGTGAGGAGGTAGCTGGAGGCAGTGGAGATGTCCTGCTGTAAATATTATGCAGAGAATTTGGAGTGTGGAAATTAGGAGGAGGTGTGGAGTTACTAAAAGTATTAGTCAGAGGGATGAAGAAGGGTTGTTGAGGTGGTTTGGTCATTTAGAGAGAATGGATCAAAGGAGAATGACTTGGAGAGCATATAAATCTGTAGGGGAAGGAAGGCGGGGTAGGGGTTGTCCTTGAAAAGGTTGGAGGGAGGGGGGTAAAGGAGGTTTTGTGGGCGAGGGGCTTGGACTTCCAGCAAGCATGTGTAAGCGTGTTAGACAGGAGTGAATGAAGACAAATGGTTTTTGGGACCTGACGAGCTGTTGGAGTGTGAGCAGGGTAATATTTAGTGAAGGGATTCAGGGAAACCGGTTATTTTTATATAGCCAGACTTGAGTACTGGAAATGGGAAGTACAATGCCTACACTTTAGGAGGGGTTTGGGATATTGGCAGCTTGGAGGGGTATGTTATATGTATATGCTTCTAAACTGTTGTATCTGGGTGCCTCTGGAAAGATAGTGATTATGTATGAGTGAGGTGAAAGTGTTGAATGATGGTGAAAGTATTTTCTTTTTGAGGATTTTCTTTCTTTTTGGGTCACCCTGCCTCGGGAGGAGATGGCCGACTTGTTAAAAAAAAAAAATTATTTTGTACTGCATAAGGAAATAAAAATTTGTATCTGTATTGTATTTGTATTCCCAATTATAGAAAGTTTTTTTTTTTAGGGGGGGAGGGGGGAATAGTCGTTGGTCACCTAACAAGTGATGAATGCCACAGCAAAAGGGTTAATCTTCTTTGCTTCTTCTTTCTTTTTTTCCACTCTTCCTTCTCTTTATGCTTCCTTATTCACAATTGTAAACTATCACTCAGCAACTCTTTTTTTATAAATTTTGTCAATTTTATACAAAACATACAATCAACAAAATATCTAAAAATAATTTAACAGTTTGAAAATTTTAATAATTGTGTATGCAACCATAATTTATTTATTTTTTTATTTCCCACGAACGTAACTCTGTTTTTACCACAGATTCAATGTATTCAAATTGACAGTTTTAACACAAGGATTATTTTCTAGATATGTGACCCTGGCTACAAAGGCACACATTACCGGCGATAGTAATAGTGAAGAATAAGAAATGTAGAGTAAGCTCTTATTATAATAACATGTTCTATGTAGAACTTTATCAAGTCAATAACTTAATAAAGCTTTTCACAGAAAGAAGATAATAAACCCGTGTCATTACAATTTCATGAGTCAGTTATAGAAGAAAATTCTGAACCTCTCTTTTTTTATATATGTATACAGTGGTACCCCAAGTTTCGTACAGCTCCCAACTCGAACAATTATGTAAGTGTATTATTGTAAGTGCTTTTGTAAGTATATTTTTGGGGGTCTGAAATGGACTAATCTAATTTACATTATTCTTTATGGGAACAAATTTGTTCGGCAACAGCACTCGAAGAGCCTTCTGGAACGAATTATGGCTGAAACTTGGGGTACCACTGTATTATCATTGTTTTTAAAACAAAAAGCCATGGTGCTGCAGATGACAATGGTGGCCTATTCTTGGGTCTATCCACATGAGACTCATTGGCAAGGTAACTGTGCCTCCTTCCTGTCATCAAAATATGAGTTAGTTGGTGTCTTGCTAGTGGAAGAACCTTTTATGTAGATGCAGAGAGCACACCCTCTCCCTTGCTTACATTTTATTAAATATTGCTAATCACAATAGATTTTAAACAATCTATTTTAATCATGGTGACTCTGTCTGTCAGATATATTCTTTGTAGCAGTACAGTACCTAGTTTTATCATTTATTTAATTTTGTAAGCCTGTTTGGTAATTTTTAGTTCTTTAATTGGAGTATAGTGTCAATAACTTTGGTCCCTGTGATGATGTAAAACACAAGCAAGAGCTTCCACAAGTATCCTTGGCTTGTCATTCTATTGTGTAATGCTGTAAATAAGAATTTTTTTTTTTTTAAGAAATATATAGTCCTCCAATGGTACCAGTAAAATAAATTAATTATAAGCTATTTATTAATTTTTTCATAATTGAACATAGAACTTAACATGAATAATTATATTCTGAATATGTACTATACATAAACTTCACTTTACTGTACATCCATGTATGCTTAATAATATATCACATAGTAATAATAACTCTCAAAACATGTGCTTTTTTTATTAGATTTGAGGTTGTTTATATACAAAAACTGAAGAGAAAAGTATGATCTTCAACAAATTTTATAAATGGTACTTGTACAATACACACACACACACAATGTGCACACACACACATGTACACACACACAATGTGCACACACACATGTACACACACACACACGTGCACACACACACACACGTGCACACACAAAGGATTAATTTTTCTTTTCTATAAAATGTGCTCCAGATCCTTTAAATGAGTTGTTACATAATGCTGTGAACTTTTTCATGAGTTGTCCCATAATACCACTGCTTTTTGTCAAGTGTTTTATCACATTAACTATAAGCACTGCTGTGTGTTTTTCATATAATGAAAAGTATTATGCTACATAATTAAAAAAAAAAATTATTAGCTGTAATGCTAATCATTGTAAGAGATGAAATGACTTCTCAACCAAGACACTGCATTCATCAGCCTCTCAATTTTAAAGTACAGTACCATATGGATCCCTCTCTTTCTCCCTTATCTCACTCCTACAGTATTTCTCACCACGCTACAAGTCTTCTACCATCTGCCTTTCCAATCTACTATTCCCTCTTTCTTTACATGCTTCAACATGACAACACAGGCAGACTCTAAATAAGATCACTGCATGTAGATGAATGGCTCAGAGAACCGACAAGTTGATAAATTAGACACATGTGCAACACTTGGGTATCTTTAATGAGGAAACGTTTCCTCATTAAAGATACCCAAGTGTTGCACATGTGTCTAATTCATCAACTTGTCAGTTCTCTGAACCATTCATCTACATTCCTGTCTGACACAGCAACATCTTGGGATCTTAATACTTGGGAATTCTTCACTTGCCTAACTCTTGGGCATGACCTACTTCCACACTGGACAAATGTGATACCACCTACGACTGCTGCACCTCTCCTGCCAATGGCATATAAGCTACTTCTCCACAGATATGCTGTATTCTTTTCAAGATTGATGGACTGATCGCATCGACTCAAGGCTAAGGGACTGATTACCTCAAACTCCTCCTGTTCTTCACCATTCTCCTTTGTTTGGACTGATGAAGCTACTGTGTGGCAAAACGTTTCCTCATTAAAGATACCCAAGTGTTGCACATGTGTCTAATTTATCAAGATCTCTGCAGTGTGTTATTGGCAAAGTACATCCAGGTCCTGTATATGCATCTTCGTTGTTTACGTGTTCTCCTCCTCCCCTCCCTTTCCCTTTGGTTTAATAGTCATAATTTTTTAAACTCTACCAAACAAATGTGAGTCTATCACACATGCATAAAATGAACATATTGTAAATAAACAAATCAATGCATTACATATAAAAATAATAGGGGAAAAATTTTGATTTTTTTTGGTAAGTCTTTAACAAAAACTGACACTAAAAAATTTTTTCTCATGCATACAACAAAAACTCAGTTATAATCAACATTCTGTTACAAGATGGTTAGTTACTGCGAGTGACCACTTATGTTTATCAAAATCAATTCTCCGATTGAATTTGGAATACTTTTTATAAAAGCGTATCAACTCTCTCCACCAAAAGTAAAAATAACTAAAGCAATCACCAAGATAGCATGTGAACATTTGCTTCATTCCCTACAGCATAGGACCACTTAGTTACTGTACCACCATGACTCTTGCTTCTCTCCCTCTTTAACTTTGTCTTTCTCATCCCTCCTGCTCCTGGGCCACAAGCTCCAGTAATTTATCCTGTAAAAACAAATCTTTTATGCTTTGTGCCCCACAGTAAGGGACTACTTAGTTACTATGTGGCCACTGAGAAGACATGACCATATATCCTTTCCCTCCCTTTCTCTTAGAAAATGTAACCACATGAAACTCCAACTACATCAGTCTGACTGCCACATATGGACATTCATTTGTTCATCCTAGTGAATACAGGTCTCCCTCCACATTCGCGAGTTCCACTTTCTTGAGCTTCGAACATTCACGAATGCCCAGCTGCCCAATCATATTTAAAATATGTCATTACATATGTTAGGAATTGTGGCGGTGGCAGAGTTTGTTTGGAGATAGGACACGATAGTCCTTCAATATGACACTAATATCAACTCTACGGCTTAGTTATCTATCACAATTCATCTAATATGATATAATAAACAATATTAATAACATAGAAACATGACATATACTTTATAATGAATAAAATATGTCATTGAGTATGTCACGAGTGTTGTTGCATTGTTGTTGTTGGGTGTATAAGGGCCACTGAGAGCATAAGGCTTACATAGTGGTGGTGAACCCAGCAGCAGAGGTGGTAGAGACAGCGGTGTTGTCGGTTGCCCTATATAACTCCAACAACACTGGAGGAGTTAGGTTCGTGCTGTCCTTTTTCTATTGATTAATCACTTAACTTACTTGCTACACTGTTAATGCTACACTTTATCGCTGGCTGGCGCTACAGCCTTTATCGACTTGTGCTGTTTTAGTATCGTACATATCGCAGAATCACTGAAGAAGGCACATTCTCCCCTCTCTCTTCCTCCTCCACTTTGGTACTCTGCTACAAGTTCTTTCTTGAATTTTATAGTCTTTCTCACCTTCTTTACCAAAGGGCTGGCACTACTACAATATTTTATGATGTTTTCATGTGTTTTATGATTGTTCATGGTTCAGTAGGTTAAGGAAGCAGTATTGTTAGACTAAGTAAATGTTATTATTATATTCTCTAAAATATATTTGTGCACCAAACATTCGCAATTTTTCAACATTAGCGAGGTTCTTGATCCCCTAACCCTCGCGAATGTGGAGGGAAATCTGTATGAACCTCATGGATGTATTATTATGTAAACCCAATTTACACCAGATTCAGCAATGATAAACAAATTATCTACAGTATTTCATCATAGTTTTAACAGATTTGGAGTTTGTAAGTCATGTTCATAGTCAATGCTTTGAATTCCAAACATTATTAACAAGATTTTCAAATGGCTGAATGTAACATCATCCTTTCCTAGTCAGGCTATACAACAATACTGTGAGAAGTTGTTTTTGAGAGGTGAAAAAATACTGCATTTAACTCTACAAGGAAGAAAAGCAATATACCCATGACTAAAAGTTTGGAAAAAATAAATAACAATCCTAAATAACCACTTAACACTTGCTAATGACAGACAGACATGGCTGATAATGTAAATTAAACAAAAAAAACAAAAACAGATAAACGATGAACTACCGTATTAAAAGTTTGAGGCCATACAAAATTAACAAACAGAAACAGAAAAATAAATTAATCACATGATATAATATGGTATAGGCAACATTTACAAAGGGTTTCAGCCAAACTTAAAGAGTTCTAGAGGTGGAAAGACAAGAAGTCAAAGACATGCTACAAAAATGACTTTCAGAGCTAAAAAGTATAAATTAAGTAGAAAGATTTATTGACAGACAGAAAGAAAATAGGAGACATGATAACCCCATACTGAGAGATTACGAAAGGATATAAGAAAATCAACAGAAAATTGCTTAGTGCCATCAACAGGGAGGAAAAGATGCCACAATGATAAACTGATAAAAAGTGGTGCCAAAATGACAGTAGAAAGTTCTTAACAACTAGAGTGGCAGAATACTGCAGTGAGACCCAGGTGGAAGTAACAAGTGCTACAACCAGTGGAAAATAAATATTCTTTTATAATGACTGAAGACAGACACTATAGGTATCTCTCTACTTGTGGCTACAAGTAGATAATAGAAACAAGTGCTGTGATTACAAATATTAAAACATGCCCTATACTTGTGTATACAAAACACATGAAATTAGTATATCACATTAAGGTTTGCACCAGGGCTATGAACACAGACAATAGACTAAGAGATCAAGATCTTTCATGTTGGAAAGGAGACATTGTCACAACATTGAAGATATTCAGGGGCACAAGCAATGTAGAAAATGATAAGCTGTTTTACACTGTGAACAAGAGTAAATTAACTTTCCATACCATGGGCGGGGATAGAACCCGCGATCAGAGAGTCTCAAAACTCCAGACCATCGCGTTAGCCACTGGACCAGCTAGCCACAATAAGATTTGTCCAACTAGGTATATTTCTACACCATAGGAAGGTTAGCATAGGCACCACTGTGACCACAAACGCAAGTTTTTGCAGACGAATCTCCAGCTAGCGTGGCCGTGACAAACTCTAGCTCAAGTCCCCTCAAAGTTAGCTGGTCCAGTGGCTAACGCGACAGTCTGGAGTTTTGAGACTCTCTGATCGCGGGTTCTATCCCCGCCCGCGGTATGGTTTGTTTGTAATCGTGTCATTACGATTTTGTGAGTCATAAATTAACTTTAATAGTTAACAATATATGTATTCAGATGAGACAAAGGGTTATAAGAAATTTCTTTAATGTTAAGGATCAGGAGCAAGTGGAATGCCCTAGGAGAGATAATGGAAGCCATCTTCATACTCAGATTAAAATTAAGATATGGCAAATCCCAATAAGTTAGGGCATTATTAACCCTTTGAGGGTCGGTCATGTAGTACTTGTACGTCATTGCAGCCAGGGTTGGTCACGTACTTCAAATCTGGCGGAAGAAAGTTGGCAGTCCTACATATGAAAGAATGGGTCTGCATGGTCAGTGTGCACAGTATAAAAAAATCCTGAAGCACGCAGGATTTGCATAATGAGAAAAAAAAAAACTGTGTTTTTGGTTTAAATCAGTGACTTTCAAGTGTATTTTTGTATGGTATTTATGGTTGTATTCTCGTTTTCTTGGTCTCATTTGACAGAATGGAAGATATATTACAGAAATAGAGATAATTTTGATTTTTTCATGATGACAAGTACATAACTTGAAATTGAGCTCAAAGTAGCAAAAATGTTTGATTTTTTGCCAATGTTCAAGAGTAAACAAATCATGCCCCAAGTCCAATACACATCAACTGGTGAGTCTAATATTCTTTCACAAGTGCGCTGGTATTATTTATGCCGTTTTTGCAATGATGCAGTAGTATACATAAAAGTAAATCTTCTATTTTTTGTGAGAATGAAAATTCAAAACGGAAAGCAAAAGTAATGTAAGACAGGCCTGGAGACGTGACTAATGAACAGATAATATGTTATTTTAGTGCTAGGAATGTCTGTCTTGCTTATTCTGGACCCTATTTTGAAACTGGCATCTTTTGAAATTTGTGTGAAACTCGTCAAATTGCCAAATTCTGACCACTTTATTGAGTAGTTGAAATTGGTAAATGGGCAGTTTTTGTTACTCAATCAATAGAAGAAATGGAGTTCTAGCAAAATAGCTATGATTTTAGTAGACTGGAACATTGGAATTTGCCAAAAATAGGGCTCAAAAAAAGCAAAATCACCAATGCATAATTATCATCAAGACTGCTAACTTTGCAAGACCATAGTTCCATAGGTTTGCCATCAAATTTCAAACTTTTGGTGTCATTATGATTGGAAAAAGATTCTCTATCATTTCACGAGAAAAAATAATTTTTTTGTTTTTTTTTCGAAAATTTTTCGACCCTGAGAACTAATTTGGGAATGGGCCTCTCGACCCACAAAGGGTTAAGAAGATATTATTTGATTTAGTAACCTTAGATGATCAATAACCCAAGAAAGCCAAGCAATGTATTTACATAAGTTTTGTTTTTAGGCCCACTCCCAAGATACTACCCCAGGGTCTATTACCTCCAAGGTATGCATTGTCTGCTAGATAAAACTTTTAAATCTCGCCCCACCCAACAATAGATTCAGGTCCTTCCAGTTGTTAGCCGAACACTTTACCAACTCAAGCACAACTGAGTAAAATTTAAGTGGTTACACACAGACACATGCATAAAGTTAAGATCTTTTGTAACAAATCTTAACGAGTATGAGTCAAAATATGTCTTTTGAGACTTGTACTGACAGCAGTTTGATAAGAGCAATGTGGACAAGAAAAAGGTTTTTCTCCAGTGTGAATACGAATGTGTCTCTTAAGATCACTGTTTGCAACAGCCTCATACGAACAGTATGGGCAGGCATATGGTTTTTCCCCAGTGTGAGTTCGGTAATGCACTATCCAATGGGAACGATTAGTAGTAGTGTAGGGGCAGACGGGGCACTGGTGGAGCTTCCTGCTAGTGGTTACGCTCCTCCCTCGACCTACAGCTCCACCTCCGCTGTGCTGCTCAGCTTCACTATCCAGCCCCACCTGTAAGCGACACTTTCCTTATTCAATGTCATCAATGTCAACATACATTAACACTGTCTAAAAATATTAGCATATCCTTTTGAGTCATTTGATATAATACTGGAATTGTGCATAATACAGTAGCAATCACATCAAATTTGCAAAGATATTGTATGGTACTTTCGCAATGTTATGTAATCTTGAAAAGAAAAAAATGATAAATGCATTGCATAATGACTGAAAAAGTATGTGTATACTTTTTCCTTCTTGAGGAAGCCAGAGAGATAGCATAATAACCAATGTAACTATGTCTATCCAAGATGTCCATGTAGTCACCCAGTCAGTTACTGTGACGCCCCAACAGTTCATAGCCTAATCATAGTGTGATCTGATATCAACAGAAAAAAAAAATCATGACTAAAATTGATGTGCTATTTAGTTGCTTAGTCATGGCAGGCTGTTGAAAGTCATCAATACAGTCACAATGCCACTGACTGTGTACATACACACCAACATACATCAGTGTCATGTTTTTGTGGAGTGTACACGTGCACACACATCACTGTACTGTTTTTGTGGAGTGTACACGTGCACACACATCACTGTCCTGTTGTTGCGGAATGTATACACACACTTCAACAGGGTTGGTTAGTCAGATATGTGGTTGCCTGAATTCAACCTCAGCAAATGCAAGGTTATGAAGATTTGGGAAGGGGTCAGAAGACTGGACACAGATTACAGACCCAGGGTACAGAGGCTGCAGACCTCATTCAAAGACAAGGACCTGGAGTAAGCACAGTGCCTAGCATATCATCAAAGGCTCACCTCAACTGAATAACCTCTGCAGCCAATATTTACCTGGTAAATCTGAGAGAGGCTTTGGTTTAAGAATCTCAACAAGAGTTATTCTGGGTGTTTTATGCAACATGTCAAGCCCATCTTGGAGTACACAACACTGGTACAGAACCCAGACCAGAGAAATCATGTTAAGAAACTGAAGAAAGTGCAGAAGTATGTAATGAGACTAGTTCCAGAACTAAGGGTATGAGCTAGGATGAGAAGCTAAAAGAACTAAATCTAACAACTCTGGATGATAGAAGGATCAAGGAAGACATGATAACAACATACAAAATACTCAGAGGAATTGATAGGGTAGATAGGTACAAGCTGTTTGAGAGGTGGGAAACAGGCACAGCTGGAAGTTAAAAATGAAATGAGTCACAGTAATGCCAGGAAGTACTTTTCAGTCTCAGGGTTGTTGGGAAGTAGAATCACCTCATTGAAAAAGAGGGGAAGGCAGACTCTTTGCATAGTTTTAAGAAGAGGTATGATATGGCCCACAAGGATAGGAGAGAGTTAATCTGGCAAGTGGCAAGTTGAGAATTAACCCCTGGAACCACATATAGGTGAGTACATCACTGTCTTGCTGTTGCAAAGTGTACATGCACACACTCCAACATACATCACTGTCCCTTTACTGATTGAGTGTACATGCACAAGCATGTACTCGAACATACATCAGTGTCCTGTTGCTGACAGACTGTGTGTGTACAGTATGTAGGCATGCATGAACACACACATATCTCCAACATACATCACTGTTACACTGCTGATGGACTGTACACACATTCCTTCAAGCATCGCGGTTCCCACTGGTCTGCAACATTTCACTGCTGGAGAAGACACTGTTCATCAGCTTCTCTAAGTTTCTATCTTAAGCCTTCATTGCCCCTTTGACCACCAGGAAGTATGTTTTTTTCTTCTTCTTCCATCTGGTGCTTGGCTGTTTCCTTGATCTTTTTTTTTTTGCAGAACCACATCCAAGATTTCCTTGGTACAATTTTTTTTTTTTTACCACACCAAGGTAGGGCATTCCTCCCCAGAAAAAAGACAACATTCACTATCATTCATTTAAAAGTTGTTTTGCCTGAGATGAATGAACATCACAATTCAAACAGCCCATACATGTTTGATATATGGTAATACAAGGCATCCTCAAACTTACAGACACCTCAAGTTACATACAAACACTTACCAACAAGGCACTTAGAAACCAATTATGTTTTACAACGGCTGAGCTGTACTACACATGTGAAACATAGCCATCAGCTATACTATTATTTTCTATGTAAAGTAAAAGGACACAAGTGCAACTAATGTGACATTTATTGTGGCAATGTTTCGCTCTCCAGGAGCTTTATCAAGCCATGATAAAGCTTGATAAAGCTCCTGGAGAGCGAAACGTTGCCACAATAAATGTCACATTAGTTGCACTTGTGTCCTTTTACTTTACATATTGTCGGTAATTCTACCAACTTTATTATTATTTTCTATACAAACAACTCATTTTTCAGTTGGAAAATCCAAAAAACAACTTGCTTCAAAGTTCAGACCTCCTGTATTTTTCATTAATAATATATTCACTAGGAAGCGCTTAACTCACAGGGGATATACAGTGCCTGGAGGATGTTAAATAAGCATGTTCACTATATGATCAAACAAGTTTATGACATATCTAATAGATTAATAAGACTGACATCCAACAGACTGGAAATTAAAAAAAATCTTTTCCCAAAGAGCACTTTAAAATATATGTGAATTTGTTTTCAATTTAAAATAGGTGGTAACATTAAGAGTAAATACATCTGTCTACTTTTTAAAATTTTCATCTTTAATTGGGGTGAGGCTAATGCCCTGGTGTGTCATGTGACAAACAATATAGGGGAGTAGGGGAGATGTCCACATATTGGTAAACAAAATTTTAAGCACTCATACTGGAGTGTACTGTCTTGACACTTGTGTCTTAAGCACAGATGGTACTACAGTAGCTCAGTACAAATTAAAACAATACTAAGTTATGTACCTGAATGAAAATATATTACTGAACTGAACTAAACTTCAGTTCATCTTCATTATATATTTCTATCAGTGATAAACCATAGGACACAAAAATCTGTGGAAATATATTGCTGAATACAGTGTACTTATAGATACAATAAACTTACGTACATTGGACAAAACTGTGACACCAGAAAAGTCAAAGAAGACTGGATGACGTTCTACTGTCAGAAAAGTAGACAGATCTGCTCTCTTATTGATAGTTCTTTCCTTTAGCTGTATTCACACACCAATAAAGTTTAATCTGTTTCATCTTTTCCACTCCCACACTAATTTTACAGTGAGTTCTGCTGTCTGAGTCATTTACTTCTTGTGCCCTCTAGTCTCTATTTCTTTAGGATTAGTCTGCCCAAAATGCTGAGACATGCTAGTGACTTTCTTTGTGCTTAACAATATTTTATAACATGTAAATTACACTTTGAATTCTATGGAAAGAAATAAAAAATTTTATTTGAATTTTTCTTTCCTAGTTGTATGCTATATATTGCTGAAAAATTAAGTTTCTCCACATGTTTTTGTATCTCAGTGGAAGTAAGTGGTAACAGTTTAAAACAACATATAAAATTTTTTGATACATGAAAACAGTTGAGGTATTTGAGTTAGATTCAATATAAACCCATTCCTCAAAAAAAAAAAAAAAAAAAAAGTTCCAAATAGGAGCAAAGCATAACGAATTGTGATAGTATCACCTAAAAACATAATAAGCTGCTGCAATTTTTTCATGGATTGAAAGGGATCAAACCAGCAGCAAGATATTACAAGCCTGGTGGCAAAGCTCTCTCTTCACATGCTGAGGGTCCAGGTTCAATTCCCAGCAAGGGTGGAAACACTGGGCGTGTTTCCTTACACCAGTTGTTCATGCTTGCCCATCAGTAAAATGGGTACCTGGGTGTTAGTTGACTGGTGCGGGTCACAACCCGGGACAAAATTGACCTAATTTGCCCAAAATGCTCTGCATAAGAAGTGGCTTTCTATATAGCTGTATGTCACTGATGCCAACTAGGCCTGTATACCATGTACATGTACTTGTAGAAATAAAGATATTATTATCATTAAAGCTGTGGACTTGTAATGTCTTGCCTCTGGTTAGATTCCTGCAATCTATGAAAAAGTGTGATACTGTTCTTTCCAAAAGGTATGCACACACCAAGCTCCATATTCTATACAGTACTGTATGGTGTTTGTTTGTTTGTTGGCTCTTGACTAAAAATCTGTTGGCATGAAGTATTAGGTGCTTGGTTAGACATTACATAGGTAATAAAATTTATAGCCTTTGCCCATTACAATCATACAATGCTCTACATTTAACAACAAAAACAAAAAGCTACATGCTGCTACTAATATTGTATACAGTACATTAGCATATTTTTCTATATGCTATAAACAGAAAACATTTCATCAATACAGTGTACAGTGCCAGTATCTCTATGTATGTTGTCATATAAAAAACATATTGTGCAATCTTTAAAGATGGACAAAAGGTAATAATTTTATCTGTGAGTTCTAATACAGCATAATGTTAAGAGAGTGTAGGAAAACCTATTGTTCCAGTTCTGATCAAAGTATTTTCTATGAAAATTCTAACTATGGTACATTCATAATGTGTAATTTTAAGTCTTATTTCAGAAATTTATACTGTCACATAAAAGTTTATAACACTTGCTTACACTTACATATTATACCATAACTTCTCTGTAATTAGTGATTAAAAAAAATACGTGAATACTAATTGAAAAACTGATATTTATTATGAGCATAAAATTAGATTTTTAAATGACTACGCAAATGTCTATTTAGATTTCCCTTTAAGGAAGACTGATAAGGGCAGTGTGGGCAAGAATACGGTTTCTCACCAGTGTGTGTTCGAATGTGCCTTTTCAGGTTACTACTATCAATAGTTACGTATGGGCAATGAGGACAGGAGAATGATTTCTCTCCAGTGTGCATACGGAAATGTCTTTTCAACTGGTTGTAATCAGATGCTTTATATGGACAGAATGGACATGAAAAAGTATTTTCCCAGCCATGTGTGAGCCAGTGTTCCAGAAAGTGTGCATCTTGATTGGTGGAGTATGGGCAGTTAGGACATCGAAGCAGCTTGGTGTTGTTGCAGTTGGCGTTGATAGGTCCTGCTACTCTGTCCCCCGGAGAACCCACATCGTCACTCTCCCGCAACATCTGTGGAGGATGCTCGTCTTATTCAGTGTCTCGATTAGAAATTTGTCATGTACAGTGGCAGATTTTTTATAGGTTAAAAAGAAATTAAACGCCAACACAACTATGCACAAAAAATCTTTATTGGCAAACTGAGGTCATTTTTTAAACAGTGTAAATTCTTAACAAGTGAAGCACATTCATAAATTGCACAGCAATAAATTGACAAAAATTAACATTACAGCACCTATATTACACTGGTTCATCCCATCCCACATCTTTGGTACACATACATACTTCTTAGATATTTAAGAACAACAGTGTCGGGAAAACAACCAATCCTCCTACAGCAATAGTTGATTTCTCACATACACTTTTAAGGGAATTTCTGAATACAGTATATGTTATCTAGGTTAGGTTGGGTTAAGTTAGATTATCATCTATATGCAAAATATAATAAATTATAACATACTATAATGCCAATAAAAACAATATTATAATTAAGAAATGGAAACTTTCCAAGCATATATGGAAAATGGACACCCATCAACTGCACTTTAAAACATAATCACTTTCTCATTCCAGTGTTACGGTCACATACCTGGGTATCAAAGCCTCAGTAATATACAAACAAATCTCATTCACCCACATACATGCAAACTTATGTAAGAAAAAACATTTAGCATTTAAAAATTTAAAGATGATACTTTGTTATACTGATAATGTTCTCCACTATAGAAAACAGCTCCCCAAATCCAAATGTTAGTTCCATGTCTTGGATAAGACAACAGTAATAAAAATGAATCTGACTGACTATATCTTACAAACCTAACTGTGTTATCTTGGTACAGTCTACTCTAAATATTCATAACTATAACATGGTCATCTAATATAAGGTAAAATGAAGTAATTTGAAATTACTATACATGTTATTTAACACAAAGAAATCATATTGCAATACTCTAATATATTTTCCCACTGAAAAAGAAGTACACAAATAAATTATAATTTATGAATAAAATTCTGACGCAAGTAAGAGTAGTCACTGACATGTAGATAAATGGCTCAGAGAACTGACATGTTGATAAATTAGACACCGAAGTGTTGCACACGTGTCTAATTTATCAGTCACTGACATATATATACCTGTATATCATTACTTTGTTTTCTGGTACCTGTGTAGTATTACTTTACCATGAACGTGTAATATTAACTCATCATTAAAATGTGATTTGGCCTCAGTAAAACATTCAGAAAGCTGCATATATGTGTTCACTTAAAGTGAAAAAAAATCTCAAATTGAGGTGATGCTGTGTTGCAGTCACTGTATCAGAGTCAGGTGAGCATCATGACTTGCTCCATTCAAAACTAAGGGAAGTCTTTCTGTCTAATAATGATAGAGCAACACTGTAGTAGGCCTACTGGTTGGTGCTAGTAGGTCCTAAACATCTCACATCATTCCCACTCACTGACAGTGAGTGGGAATGATGAGTACTTTCTTACATAAGAAGAAAGGAGCACTGCAGCAGGCTTACTAGCCCATGCTAGCAGGTTCAACTATTACTCAATCACTCCCACTCATACACAACTGAACTGTCAATATAGTGCTTTCCTATATATGAACAGAGAAGCACTTACTGACTTATGCTAGGCAGGTCCAACCATTCCCACTCATATACTGTACAGCCTTATTGCCAGACCAGTGCTTTCCTATATAAAAACAAGTCTTACTTACTTGCATTCTACAGGCACTATTCTCACCCAACCATTAAATTATACATATTTAAGAGGAATGTTGCATCTGACACTACCTTCATCTTCCATCACTTAGCCCTCAAACTGTGATCCCACATACAGTGCTGTAATGACTGGCCATCTTAATGTTTGAGATGTTAGGTTTATCTCTTGCATGCAGGATTTTACTGTGCAGTAAATATAGTAATAAAGGGGTTGCAAATAAAGTTTTAAACATATCTACAAAAAAATAGAACTCAAAACAATGGATTCAAATTGGATAAACTTAGATTAAAAAATGATACAGAAATCTGCTAGTTTGGCAACAGAACTGTAGATGAGTAGAACAATTTACAAAGTTTGGAAAAATGCATAAGTGGGAATGCTTGGGTGAGTTTGATTTGCTTAGTATGGGTTAACAAGCCTGCTACAGTGCTCTTCTATTTATGTTTTCTGTTATTATATAGGAAATAAAGCAATGATTTTGGAATAGTTGTAGATGAGTTGAATGTGTGACTGTGGGCATGACGTCTGTCATGGCCAATAAACTTACTGCTGTGCTACTCTCTTCTTGTCTTCTACATAATAGGGATTAAAGTTTATAAATTTCAACCCTTCAGCAATATTACCCATGAATAGGTTGACCCACTAAATTCTGTCAAAAAATTGGCCTTAGAATTAAAATTTATGAATAAAATTCTGATGTAAGTATGAGTAGTCACTGATGTGAATATGCCTGTGTATCTATATTTCATATACTGGAGCTCAAGTATATATGGTAAATGCAATAAAGTAATGTCAAATAAAATAAGTAAATACAAAGATATACTGAAAGACAAGGACCCAAATGTACAATATGTCATAATCACCAAATTAAGGGAAATGGTGACAAATGCCAGTCTCCCAGGTGATTTCTAAATAGAAAAACAGTAAGTGGAGTTATCATGCTGGTCAGGAAGCAGTAGTGATTTCAGGTAGAAGTTCCAAACTACTGATGTTACAAACTACATAAAAAAACAAACAGTATCAGTAACTGCAGTTGCAGAAAAAAAAGGCATGAACAGAAAAAAAGGCATGAAAATATCACTAATAAAGTTACAATAATCATCAGTATTTGTGTGTATGTGCATGCATGTGTGTGTGCATGTATGTGTGTGCATGTATGTGTGTGCATGCATGCAAATGAATGAGAGAGAGAGAGAGAAAAGAAGAAGAAGAAGAAGAAGCAATCTTTGTAGAAAGGAGAGCTAGAGCAAAATTCCTGATATGTGAAATAGATGGGAAAACAATGACCCCTCAAGGAGAAATGATAAGAAGAGTGAGAGTGTAATAGGAAAGTCATCCGTACAGTGCAGAGTGACTAGAAGAGTACCACAAGGATCCATACTGGCCCCAGTGATGGTCTTCATCTGTACAGATGATGGGCCAGATGGAATAACTAATTACTACAAATATATACGACTGCAGAACTTGCAGATGAAAATATGCATCACTGGAGGAAAATTTACATAAATTAAGACAGAAACATAATAAATGGATGATGGAATTTAACACTGATGATTATCAAATAATTGAAATGGGTGAAAATGGAAAGAGAATTGCAATATAATCCTAAAAGTGTGTGAAAAAAATTGAATGATAAAGAATAGCAGGTTATCAACAGGAGATCACATCAATGTATTACTGAGAGTGTAGCTGCAGTATGGAGACTGGCCCTAAAGAAAAACAGATAAAACACAAGAAAATATGCAACAAAATGGCTCCTCGAGCTTCAAAATGACCTACCAGAGAAAGAAAAGAAGCTTTGTAAATGTCTTTGGAATATAAAGGAATAAGGAAAACATAGTAATCAAATATAAATTTATAAAAATATATGAAAAAGCAGATAGAGAAAAATTTTTAGAATCACCAACAGGAAGAACAAAGGACCACAATATTAAAATATAAATAAATAAGTTGAAATGAATGAATTATAATACTTTTTAAATACTGGTAGTACAGATAGCTGCAACAGCTAATAGTGTAATGAAATCCACTGAAAATGTAAAAATGAAGATAACAATTAAGGAAGGCAGGATGTCATGAACAAAGCCCTGCTGTAAATTCAAATAAATAATTACAAACAGGTAAACCTATCACCTGACATACCCCTATGGTAACTGAAGAGAAGGGCTGCCTCAAGTGTAGCTACAGTGGACCCCCGACTTATGATATTAATTCGTTCCAGAAAGCTGTTTGGGTGCTATTACTGAACGAATTTGCTCCCATAAGGAATATTGTAAATTAGATTAGTCCATTTCAGACCCCCAAAAATACACTTACAAAAGCACTTACAAAAATAAACTTACATAATTGTTCGAGTTGGGAGCTGATTGTAAGTCAGGGGTCCACTGTATACTCACATAACCACAAATAGATGCAATAATTATAAATAGTAAGAGACCTAAGAAAAATATTCTGAATATAAAATCTACTTCACTGAAATATAAATAAAGTTTAACATTATCCATAAATAAAGGATCTATTTACTGTAGGAAGGTAGACACCCACCAAGCATAACAAACTCTAGCCAGAATGTGTAAGTATGTGTTTCTTTAGCTCACTACCATTGGTAGTCTGATAAAGACAATGAGGGCAAGAAAATGGTTTCTCCACTGTATGAATTTTTAAGTGTCGTTTTAAATGGCTGCTGATTGAGGCTTGATATGGGCAATGTGGACAATTATAGGGCTTCTCCCCAGTGTGTATACGAAGATGAATTTTAAGATTCCCATTTTGGGAGCAACGAAATGGGCAGTGAGGACAGGCAAAGGGTTTTTCTCCAGTGTGTGTTCGCATGTGATTTGTTAAATGAGAGGACTGGACAGTGTAGTAGGTACAGTAGGTACATCGGTGTATCCTGCCCATGGTGAGATTCTTGTTCGTTCCGTCTGTAACTCTGTTCCCGTCAGTCAAGTGAGCCTCAGCATCCAGCCTCACCTGTAGAAAATGCCTGTCTTATTGAGGTTGAAAGTAGGAGTTGGAATTAAAAATTAATCTTGGAATTAAGTCACTTTTTAACACACCAGCCATCTCCCACTGTGATAGGGTGACCAAAAAAAAAAAAAAAAAAAAAAAAAAAAAAAAAAAAAAAAAAAAAAAAAAAAAAAAAAAAAAAAAAAAAAAAAACTTTCATGATCATTCACTCCATCACAGTCTTGCCAGAGGTGCACCAACATTACAGTTCAGATGCCCCTCCAAACTGTAATATCCCCACCCATCCTTCAGAGTGCAGGCACTGTACGTACTTCCCACCTCCAGGACTCAAGTCCAGTCATTTGTGTTTGCCACTGTAATCTAATCCACTTTATTATGAACAGAATTCTGTACTTAAATGGTTCATGTACATAATCTGTACATAAACAGTAAATTTATTCATTGCAATATCTATGTAGGCTTAAAACAATTATTATTAATATTATATTTGTCTTTACATTAATCAAGCTATAGCTCCTATGCCCTACTTCCTAACCAATATTATACAATATTATTTTACCTCTCAATTTTCATGGGTTTTGTCCTATTTACATTTCATGTATGAAGTTAGCCTCCACCATCTCCACTACAGTAGTACCTTGACTTATGAGTGCCCCAACTTATGAGTTTTCCGAGTTATGAGCCCTCGCTCAGTCAATTTTTTGCTTTGAGTTGAGAGCCAAAATCTGAGTTATGAGCGAGCTTCAGATACTCGCAGGAAACACCAAAGAAATATAAAAAACCTCAATAATAACCAATGTGTAACATCCTTTCAATTTTGATACCACTGGTAGTGTCATCCTGCCAGAATGTTCTATAATGTATGCCCTAAGTAAAGAGGAACAATTCTGGAACGTGTAATATATGTTCGGCAGGCCGGCTGGTTGTGTGGCCAGCTGGCTTGATTGGCTGATTTGCTTTGGCTGTCTCTATCTCCTTCTGTCTGTCTGTATCTATCTCTGTCTCTTGTTATCTCTGTCTCTGTCTATCTGTGTCTCTGTCTCTGTTTATCTCTGTCTCTGTCTATCTTTGTCTTTATCTCACAGGTACACATAAATACAGTTATACATAATGTAAATTACCTAGGATAACCCCAAAAATCCAGACAAAGTGTTATACTATGCTTGCAGATATAAGGCATAATAAGCATGACTGGCAAGTAATACACATTTTCACTTGTAAGATAAGCAGAGACAGAGATAAACATAGACAGACAAATAGACAGAAACAAACAGATAGACAGACAGACATGTTTATGTGTAACAGTGAAAAATAAAGCTAAGGAAGTGCATGATCATCAAATGTCACTCTTTTGCTGCACTGTCAGCAGTGGAGTAACACTCATCTTACACAGTGCTTCAAGGAGTTTCATATATACTCCAGCATTTCTAAAACACTGTAGAGACCTGGCAAAAAAGGCAAAAATCATTTCTTTTTTATAAATACATTTTCCTTATTTAAGTCAAATCTTATTATTTAAATTTTATTCAAGACCTTTTTTTACTATCTTTTAACTTTGTACTTTTTGCATTAATATTACTTGTTTAGTATCTGTGCAATCTGTAGAATAGTACTTCTGCTACCCGGACTTTGTACTGCTTGTTTAAGCTCTCATATCACCTCCAGTGCAACATTAATAGTTATCTTTATACTATTTATACATCGTTAAACTTGCATTAGTCATATGCTTGCAAAAAAAAAAAAAAAAAAAAAAAAAAAAAATGTATATATATATATATATATATATATATATATATATATATATATATATATATATATATATATATGTATATATATATATATATATATATATATATACATATATACACACACCTATCATCCGACTTATGACCTGCTCGACTTACGACCGTGTTTTTTTATGCCAAATTTCTGGGAAATAAACAACTATTTGTGTTGTACACAGTGTTTATCCTAAACCTTACAGTATAAAATACAGTACTAACAGCATAAAAAGTAAAGTAAAACATGAAATACCAAAATAAAACAATAAAATAAAGTCATTACAAAAATGTTTTGTTGATATTCAGTAGTAAAGTTCGACTTACGACCATTTCGACTTATGACTGGTTTCTCGGAACCGAACTCGGATGGTAGGTGTGTGTGTATATATACATATATACACATATATACACATATATATTGGAATTTCTCTATTCTTTCAGAGTGGTTGTTTTGCATATTCTGAAATCACCTGTTTACTGTGATCTTATTGCATATATATATATATATATATATATATATATATATATATATATATATATATATATATATATATATATATATATATATATATATATATATATATATATATATATATATATATATATATATATATATATATATATATATATATAGATGCAAAACAACCGCTCTGAAAGAATAGAGAAATTCCAAGTGCTTTCGTGACTACTCACATTATCGAGGAACTTGATAATGTGAATAGTCATGAAAGCGCTTGGAATTTCTCTATTCTTTCAGAGTGGTTGTTTTGCATATTCTGAAATCACTTCTTTACTGTGATCTTATTGCATATATATATATATATATATATATATATATATATATATATATATATATATATATATATATATATATATATATATATATATATATATATATATATATATATATATAATGATAGAGAAGCTTTTTCCAATCATAATGGCACCAAAAGTATGAAATTTTATGGAAAACTTACGGAATTATTCTATCACGAAGTTATTGATCTCAACGATATTTACGCATCGGCAATTTCGCCTACTTTGAGCCATATTTTCGGCCAATTCCAATGTTTCAGTCTACTAAAATCATAGCTATCTCGCTGGAATTCCATTTGTTCTATCGAGTGAGTACAAGAAACTGCCCATTTAGTAATTTCAACTACCCAATAAAGTGGTCAGAAATTGGTAATTTGGCCAATTTCACACAAATTTTAAAAGATATTAATTTAAAAATAGGGTCCAGAATAAACAAGACAGACACTCCTGGCACTAAAATAACATTTTATCTGTTCATTAGTCACTTCTCCAGGCCCCTCTTACATTACTTTTGCTTTCTATTTTGAATTTTTTTTCTCACAAAAAAAAAGATTTACTGTTATGTATAATACTGCATCATTGTAAAAATGGTATAAATAATATCAGCGCACTTGTGCAAGAATATTAGATTCACTAGTTGATGGGTATTGGACGCGTGGCATGATTTGTTTACACTTGAACATCGGCAAATATCAAACATTTTCGCTACTTTGTGCTCAATTTCAAGGTACTTGTCATCGTGAAACCAATCAAAATTATCTCTATTTCTGTAATATATCTTCCATTCTATCAAACGAGACCAAGAAAACGAGAATACTACAACCATAAATAACATACAAAAATAGACTGCAAAGTCGTTGTTTTTTTTTTCCTCATTATGCACTGTGTCCTGCAGGATTTATTTTTTTTATACTGCACACACTGACGCACATAGACCCATTCTTTCACATCTTGGCCTACCAGCCTCTTCCTGCTAGATTTGAGGGTGCTATGATTTATGCGTACTAGTACGTCACCAACACTGGTGCGTAAGACATACTAGTACGTCAAAAATCCTGAAAGGGTTAAGTCACACACGTGATTCTAACAACGAATGCCTTTATTACACTGCTAGTCAGGCAAAGACACTACTCAGTGCCAACAATAACATAACAGTATTCAATTATAATGTCCTCCAGGCACTACTGAATTCTCTAAATGTCAGTATGTCTATCATTACTCTCACTGAAACATGGCTAAAACATGATGTTACAAACATCTATTCCATACCTGGCTACACAGTCATACCCAATTGTAGGCCAGATCAATTAGGATCATAAGGACTCTAGGTCACTTCAGGGGTCACTTCCCTAGCTTAAATATAGATTTACATGCAGAAAAGAATACCAAATAAATGTAAAGCACTAATAAAATGTAAATGAACATTGGTAATAGGGGTACTTGATGAGTGAAACGGTCTCCCTAGTAGGGTGATCGAAGCTAAAACATTGGGTAGTTTCAAATTTAGGTTGGATAAATACATGAGTGAGAGGGGTTGGATTTGAGTCAGACTTGCACCTGAGCTTTTTACTTGGGTAGCAGTTGCTCTGTTAGTGGGTTGGATTTGTGAAGGACCTGCCTAGTATGGGCCACCAGGCCTGTTGCAGTGTTCCTCCTTTCTTAAGTTCTTATGTTCTTATTTAACATCACACTTACCTTTATTGAAGACTTGGTTGTGTGAGGGAGGGATGGCGAGTTTATTGTTGGAGAATATGACACTAATATCAACTCTGCGGCTTATTTATCTATCACAATTCAACTAATATGACATAATAAACAATACTAATAACATAGAAACATGGAATATACTCTAGAATGAATAAAATAAGTCATTATGTATGTCACAAGGTATTGTGTTGTTGTTGGGTGTATAAGAGCCACTGAGAGTAAGCCGTTCATAATGGTGGTGAAGCAGCAGCTAAGGCGGCGGTGTTTTCTGTAGCCCTATATAACTCCAACAACATTGGAGGAGTTAGTAGTATCGCTGAATCACTGAAGAGGGCACCCTCAACCACCATCACAACCACTACCACCATCTACCACCATCACTACCACCTTCTACCACTATTGCAACTTCTACCACCATCATTACCACCTTCTACCACTATTACAACTGCTATCACCATCACTACCACCTACCACTATTACAACTGCTACCACCATCACTACCACCTTCTACCACTATCACTACCACCCTATACCACCATCAACCACTATCACAACTGCTTCCACTCTACCACCACCACCTTTGTATTTTTCTACAAACTTTTTCTTAAATTATGTGTGTTTCTCACATTCTTTACCAAAGGGCTGGCACTAGAAGGTTTCTTTGGAGCCATGGTGACTTAATTAGCAGCTGCAAGCACTAAAATAAATGGAATATTATGGAATGTATCATGTGAACTCATGGGATCATCCTCACTCACTGATAAACAATGGCACACTGGCTGAGAATTGAGTGTGAGGCGGCTCAGGGCTGTCAGGGCTGTGTGTACACGTCCCAGGCGAACGACTATTTGCGAGTCAAACGACGATTCACGAGCCAATGTTTTGATGAAAATAACGTTACGATTTTCGAAAATTACGACTATCGAGCTTTACGATTATCGAGGGACCACTGTATTACCTTAACCCTTTCAGGGTCTATGCTGTAGTTCTATGGTTTTGAGTTCTGGGTCCAAACTGTAGTTCTACACCATGGAAACATAAACACATATGCAGAGTGAGCTCAGCTCACTCAGATAGAGTTGATTTTGATTGGTTTTAGTACTGAAAATGGCTTGAAACTGAGCTCAAAGTAGCCGAAATGTTAAATGACACATGACATCACACATCTAATACACGTCAGCTGGTGGCTCTAATATACTTTCACGAATGTGGTGATATTATTTATACAATTATTACAATATTGCATAACAGTAAATCTTCCATTTTTTGGTTTGAAAAAAATTCATTATGTGAATAAAAAATCAGAATGGAATTCATTTGTAAAGCCTGAAAATGTAACTAATGAACGGAAGAAATGTTAGTTTAGTGCCAGGAATGTCTGCATTGTTTATTCTGGATCCTATTTTGAAATTGGAATATTTTGAACTCTGTGTTAAATTGGCCAAATTACCAATTTTTGACCACTTTATTGGGTACTTTAAACAGTTGACTTGGTGATTTCTTGTGCTCAGTCAATAAAATAGAAGTAATACTAGCGAAATGGCTAAGAATTTGGTCGACTAGAATAATGTAACTGGCCTAAAATGGGAGTCAAAGTTGGCAAAATCACTGATGCGTAAATATCGCTGATGCATCAAAATTCGCGAGCATAATTTCGTCAATTTTCCATCAAATTTTGTAATTTTTGTTTTATTACCTTCAGAAAAAGATTCTCTACCATTTCATAGGAAAAAATAAAAAAAATTTTTTTTTTGAAAATTCTTGGACCCTGTGGACAAGTCTCAGATATTGGGTCTTGACCCTGAAGGGGTTAACTAAACCAGACGAACCTCTCCTTCAGCCAACCGATACTGCCAACAAACTTAATGTCTTTTTCTCTACCGTAGGAACAAAACTAGCAAGTAAAATCCCAAGCACAAACATTCAACCATAAGACTACCTCACTGGCAACTACCCAAATACTCTATTTTTAGCCCCAACAAATCCTACTGAAATATTGCTTATCATCAAAACACTAAATAACAAGACAGGAGACCTAAATAACTTACCACCACTCATGTATAAAAAAGCTTCTCATGTGTTGTCACCAATTATTGCAACTCTTTTTTAACAAATCCATTGAATCTTCCACCTTCCCATCCATAATCAAGACAGCAAGAGTCACCCCGATTCTCAAAGGAGGTGATCCAACTGAACTGAACAATTATAGGCCTATATCAAACCTGCCCCTACTATCTAAAATCTTCGAAAAATTAATTCACAAACGAGTCTACTCCTACTTCGTATCCCACAACATACTCAACCCATGTCAGTTTGGGCTCAGATCGAAAAAAAAGTACTAATGATGCTATTATACATATGCTCGAACTAATACATGTATATCTTCTTGCACTTGAGAAAAATGAATTTCCCCTGGGACTTTCCATAGACTTACGAAAAGCTTTTGATGCAGTTGACCATGACCTTTTGCACCAAAATCTCGAACATTACGGAGTCAGAGGGCACTCTCTTGATTATCTAAAATCTTATCTTAACAACAGAACCCAGTATGTATACACAAATGGAGCCAGCTCCACAACACAACCTGTTCTTGTTGGAGTCCCACAGGGGAGCATTCCTGGCCCACTTCTCTTTCTCATTTACATCAATGACTTACCAAATGCATCTAATCTCCTTAAATGCATTTTATTTGCAGATGACACAACTTGTCTTTTCTCACCCAAACCTAACTATACTAACACAGTAAATGTTGAACTGCTAAAAATATCTACTTGGATTATTACCAACAAACTTACTCTCAATATAGACAAAACCTACTTCATGCTTTTTGGAAACAGAGCTTCAAATGTACAGCTAAACATACTGATAAATGGTTCACCTATTTTGAGACAGGCAGGGGGCAAATTTCTAGGTCTCCACCTTGAATGCAGTCTCAAATTTCGGACACACATACAGTAAATTTCCAAGAAAGTCTCCAAAACAGTAGGTATCCTTTCAAAGATACAGTACTATGTACCCCAATCAGCTCTTCTAGCTTTGTACCACTCTCTCATTTACCCTTACCTCACCTATGGTATCTGTGCATGGGGCTCAACCACAGCAAATCACCTTAAGCCTTTAACCCTTTCAGGGTCCAAAGGCCAAATTTCAAAGTGCGCACCAGTGTCTAAGAACTTCCCAAAAATAATTTTGTTATTTTTTCTTATGAAATGGTAGAGAATCTTTTTCTGAAGGTGTGAGAGAAAAGTTCAATAGATAGGTGTAGCGAGGGAGTATATAGTAACAATAGTTTCATTGCCAGCTACTTGTTAAGGTAGGGTAAGTCAAGCTCCCGCTATTCCCGCCTTTTTTCCCCCTCCCCGAAAGTGATAGTTTCATTGCCGGCTACTTGTTAAGGTAGGGTAAGTCAAGCTCCCGCTATTCCTGCCTTTTTCCCCCACCCCAAAAGTGATAGTTTGACTGCTGGCTGCTTGTTAAGGTAGGGTCAGTCTAGCTCCTGCTATTCCTTCCCCTCCCCCCCCCCCCAAAAGGTGACGTGTGGGGCTCTGGTCCAAACAGTAATCACTAGACTCACAGCTCCCAGCACTACTGTAAGTACATGCCTGCCTTGTATTCTAGTGGATTTATGGGTTGAAAGCTTCACTTTTGACCAATAATAAACTTAGTCTTTTCAGCCTTGCTCTATGTTGACTGTTGTAATAATCACCACATCTTTTAGGTATTGTACTTATCATGGAGAGTGATTATTTAAGCAGTGGGTAACCTGTCTATCTTTTCAGCTTGGATGACAGAGAGGGTCACCTGTCAATCAACGAGAAGAACTGGTGGAGATGGACTAACGTCCTGAGACTTCCCCTTTTTGGATTTAATTACCTGTGCACCTGTATGAAATTGCAGGATGTAACCCCTCATCATTGCAGCGGTAAAGAACCTGCTTTCCTGTCATCGGGATATAATACTCAAGGCTATACTGTGAAGAACTAGCCAGTGGGTCGTAACCAACACCTGCGACCCCCCCCCCATCATCAGCAATGGCTACGATTTCAACAACACAGTGTCACCAACACCAGACCTGTCTCGTATTATGGTTGTGTGTTCTGTTATAGTTATTAAGGAGGAGTTTGAGAGGAGGGTTTACATTAGAGTATAGTGTTCTGTGTATGTAGTAGGTACAATAATAAGTGTGGATGTTTTGTATATTTAGCAAGTTAAGACTCTTGAAAAGAGGTGGAGTGTGTTGTCTAATGCAGGAGTTAGTACTCAATCGCACTGCAGCTTTTTGCTGAGTTATTATATATATTAGCGTTGAATTCAGTTATCATTTATATTTTTAATTTTTCATTTTCTTTAATGTAGGATTAATATTTCATATTTAAGTGTTTTATATTTTATATTTTCTATATAATAAAGTGTTTATGTTTGTCTGTTATTATTTCTTTTTCTATTCATTAATTTTCCTGAGGAGGAGCCAGCCTTGGTAATACTGTCTGAAGTTATTACAGGGCTGAGTAAGCCTTCACAGAAGGTAATAAAACAAAAAGTATGAAATTTGGTGGAAAATTGACGAAATTATGCTCTCGCGAATTTTGATGTGTCAGCGATATTTATGCATCGGCAATTTTGCTGACTTTGATTCCCATTTTAGGCCAATTATATTACTCCAGTCGACCAAATTCTTAGCTATTTCACTAGTATTACTTCTATTCTATCGATTGAGCACAAGAAATCGCCAAGTCAACCGTTTCAACTACAAAATAAAGTGATCGGAAATTGGTAATTTTGCAGGCATTCCTGGAACTTAACTAACATTTCCTCTGTTCATTAGTTATGTTTTCAGGCTTTACAAATGAATTCCATTTTGATATTTTATTCACATAATGAATATTTATTCAAACCAAAAAATAGAAGATTTACTGTTATGCAATACTGTAATAATTGTATAAATAATATCACCACAGCCTGGTTGATCAGGCTCTAAGCCACCAGGAGGCCTGGTCACAGACCGGGCCATGGGGGCATTGACCCCCGGAACTCTCTCCAGGTAAACTCCAGGTAAACATTTGTGAACGTATAGTAGACCCACTAGCTGGCATGTATTAGACGTGTGGGATCATTTGTTTACTCTGGAACATCGGCAAAAATTTAACATTTCTGCTATTTTGAGCTCACTTTCAACCCATTTCCATTATTAAAAAGAATCAAAATCATCTCTATTTCTGTAACGTATTTTCGATTCTATCAAATGAGACCAAGAAATCGCAAATAAAACTATAAAAAAAGTACAAAAAAGCTGCAAAGTCGGTTTTAATCGAAAATTACGGCCTCAGGTTTTTCTCTCATTATGCACTGTGTGCTGCAGGATTTGTTTTATGTGGTGCACACATACCACATAGACGTATTCTCTCATATCTAGGCCCAAATTTACCACTCACAGCTTATCAGAGTGATCTGAGCTCATGTCGTAGATCTACAGTTTGGACCCTCAACGTATAGCCGTAGATCTATGGTACAGACCCTCAAGGGGTTAATAACTCAGCAAAAAGCTGCAGTGCGATTGAGTACTAACTCCTGCATTAGACAACACACTCCACCTCTTTTCAAGAGTCTTAACTTGCTAAATATACAAAACATCCACACTTATTATTGTACCTACTACATACACAGAACACTATACTCTAATGTAAACCCTCCTCTCAAACTCCTCCTTGATAACTATAACAGAACACACAACCATAATACGAGACAGATAGAGTCACTCTTCGATATCCCTCATGTTCATCTCTCCCTCTGTAAAAATGCTATGCATATAAAAGGCCTGAAAATCTGGAGTTCATTGCCAAAACACACTAAAGGACCCCTGTCTGCAAATCAGTTTAAGGCCCTAATAAAAAAATTACCTCATCACCTAAAATTAACCAGACAAACCATACCTAATCAGTACCATTTTCTCAAAAGCTACTCATATTGTGCTGATGAATGCTCAACCACTTACTACAGTGGACCTCTGGAGTACGTAATTAATCCGTTCCAGAGAGAGTGACTTATCTCAAATCTGACGAATTCCGAATTAATTTTCCCCATGAGAAATAATGGAAATCCAATTAATCCGTTCCAGACATCCAAAAGTATTAAACAAAATCAATTTTTTTACATGAAATATACTTTTCCCTACACAGAAAACAATGATACATGCAGAATAAAACATTACTGAAATGACACTTACCTTTATTGAAGACTTATTGAAGAGTGATGAGATGGGAGGAAGGGAGAGGATGGAGGTGTGCTATTGTTTGGAATGGGAATCCCCTTCCATGAAGACTTCAGGTACCAAGTCCTTTTTCAGGGTTACTTCCCTTCTTTGTTTTTTACTCCCACTAGAACCAGCTTGAGTCACTGGACCCCTGTCGCACAAAATATCTGTCCAGAGAGCTCTGCTTCTAGCGTGTCTTTAAGATTTCCCTAAAATGGGACACAACATTATCATTGTACATGTTGCCAACATGGCCTGCAACAGCTCTGTCAGGGTGATGTTCGTCTGTTCGTCCATAAATGTTTGCACCTTTGTCCACATTGTACAAATGTCCTTAATCTTAGAAGAAGGCACCTTCCTCCATCTCTCTTCCTCCACCTCTGAAGCAATTTTCTGAGCTGTGGTCTGTTGCTGTTCCAGATGAAGCTTTTGCAGCGCTGTAGTGGTTAGCTGTTCATCATGGTCCTCCACCAACTCTTCCACATCCTCCAAACTCACATCCAACCCCATGGAATTCCCCAATGCCACAGTAGATTGCACAACTGGCATAGGCTCCTCAGGGTCAGCCCCAAACCCTTCAAAATCCCTCTCTTGTACACATTCTGGCCACAATTTTCTCCAAGCAGAGTTCAAAGTCCTGGAAGTCACTCCCTCCCAAGCCTTACCTATAAGGTTTATGCAACTGAGGATACCGAAGTGATTTTTTCCAGAACTCTCTTACGGTCAATTCAGTGTCTGAGGTCACTTCAAATCACTTTTGAAACACTGCCTTGGTGTACAGCTTCTTGAAATTTGAAATGACCTGCTGGTCCATGGGCTGGAGGAGAGGAGTGGTATTAGGGGGCAAGAACTTCACTTTGATGAAACAAAACTCCCGCACCATTCACTTTTCCAAGTTCAGAGGATGAGCAGGAGCATTGTTCATTACCAGGAGACACCTGAGTTCCAATTTATTAGGTGGTATTTTTTCACACTGGGGCCAAACACGTCACGGAACCAATCAAGGAAAATGTCCCTCGTTATCCATGCCTTACTGTTTGCCTTCCACATCACGCAATTTACTCTTGACGACACTGTTTATCTTGAACACTCTGGGATTTTCAGAGTGATACACCAGTAAAGGCTTCACTTTGAAATCCCCACTAGCATTACTACAAAACATGAGAATTACCCTGTCTTTCATAGGCTTGTGTCCTGGGAGTGCCTTTTCCTCCCGAGTAATGTAGGTCCTCTTTGGCATTTTCTTCCAAAAGAGGCCTGTTTCATCACAACTGAACACTTGGGGTTTGAATTTTTCAGCCTCTATGTACCCTTTCAATTATTGAACATATTTTTCAGCCGCTTTCTCGTCAGAACTGGCAGCCTCACCATGCCTTCTCACACTGTGTATGCCACTATGATTCTTAAATCTCTCAAACCAGCCTTTGCTGGCCTTAAATTCACCAATATGAGCACTAGTTCCAGACATTTTCTTTAAGAGATCATCATGTAACTCCCTTGCCTTTTCACATATTACTGACTGCATAATAATTGTTTCTTGTTGATCCACACCAACAGCAAAGTCTCCACATCTTCCAGTATTTGCGATCTCTGTTTTGTAAGCATATTTGCACCTTTCGCAACAACAACTTCCTTGATTGCTTTTTTCTTGGCCACGATAGTAGCGATGGTTGTACAGGGGTTTGTTATACAATCTGGCCAGCTCGGCAACATGCACTCCACTTTCATATTTTGCAATGATCTCTTTCTTGAATTCTATAGTGTTTCTCACCCTCTTTACCAAAAGGCTGGCACTAGAAGCTTTCTTTGGGCCCATGGTGGCTTATTTAGCAGTTACAAGCAACCACCCAGGGAAGTACTACCGTCCTGCCAGATGACTGTGAAACAAAAACCTGTAACTGTTTTGCATGATGGTAGGATTGCTGGTTTCTTTTTCTGTCTCATAAACACGCTAGATAACAGGGATATCTTGCTACTCCTACTTACACTTAGGTCACACTTCACAGACACGCACATGCATATATATATATATATATACATCTAGGTTTTTCTCCTTTTTCTAAATAGCTCTTGTTCTTTTTTATTTCTTCTATTGTCCATGGGGAAGTGGAAAAGAATCTTTCCTCCGTAAGCCATGCGTGTCGTATGAGGCGACTAAAATGCCGGGAGCAATGGGCTAGTAACCCCTTCTCCTGTATACATTTACTAAAAAAGAGAAGAAGAAAAACTTTATAAAATTGGGATGCTTAAATGTGCGTGGATGTAGTGCGGATGACAAGAAACAGATGATTGCTGATGTTATGAATGAAAAGAAGTTGGATGTCCTGGCTCTAAGCGAAACAAAGCTGAAGGGGGTAGGAGAACTTCAGTGGGGGGAAATAAATGGGATTAAATCTGGAGTATCTGAGAGAGTTAGAGCAAAGGAAGGGGTAGCAGTAATGTTAAATGATCAGTTATGGAAGGAGAAAAGAGAATATGAATGTGTAAATTCAAGAATTATGTGGATTAAAGTAAAGGTTGGATGCGAGAAGTGGGTCATAATAAGCGTGTATGCACCTGGAGAAGAGAGGAATGCAGAGGAGAGAGAGAGATTTTGGGAGATGTTAAGTGAATGTATAGGAGCCTTTGAACCAAGTGAGAGAGTAATTGTGGTAGGGGACCTGAATGCTAAAGTAGGAGAAACTTTTAGAGAGGGTGTGGTAGGTAAGTTTGGGGTGCCAGGTGTAAATGATAATGGGAGCCCTTTGATTGAACTTTGTATAGAAAGGGGTTTAGTTATAGGTAATACATATTTTAAGAAAAAGAGGATAAATAAGTATACACGATATGATGTAGGGCGAAATGACAGTAGTTTGTTGGATTATGTATTGGTAGATAAAAGACTGTTGAGTAGACTTCAGGATGTACATGTTTATAGAGGGGCCACAGATATATCAGATCACTTTCTAGTTGTAGCTACACTGAGAGTAAAAGGTAGATGGGATACAAGGAGAATAGAAGCATCAGGAAAGAGAGAGGTGAAGGTTTATAAACTAAAAGAGGAGGCAGTTAGGGTAAGATATAAACAGCTATTGGAGGATAGATGGGCTAATGAGAGCATAGGCAATGGGGTCGAAGAGGTATGGGGTAGGTTTAAAAATGTAGTGTTAGAGTGTTCAGCAGAAGTTTGTGGTTACAGGAAAGTGGGTGCAGGAGGGAAGAGGAGTGATTGGTGGAATGATGATGTAAAGAGAGTAGTAAGGGAGAAAAAGTTAGCATATGAGAAGTTTTTACAAAGTAGAAGTGATGCAAGGAGGGAAGAGTATATGGAGAAAAAGAGAGAGGTTAAGAGAGTGGTGAAGCAATGTAAAAAGAGAGCAAATGAGAGAGTGGGTGAGATGTTATCAACAAATTTTGTTGAAAATAAGAAAAAGTTTTGGAGTGAGATTAACAAGTTAAGAAAGCCTAGAGAACAAATGGATTTGTCAGTTAAAAATAGGAGAGGAGAGTTATTAAATGGAGAGTTAGAGGTATTGGGAAGATGGAGGGAATATTTTGAGGAATTGTTAAATGTTGATGAAGATAGGGAAGCTGTGATTTCGTGTATAGGGCAAGGAGGAATAACATCTTGTAGGAGTGAGGAAGAGCCAGTTGTGAGTGTGGGGGAAGTTCGTGAGGCAGTAGGTAAAATGAAAGGGGGTAAGGCAGCCGGGATTGATGGGATAAAGATAGAAATGTTAAAAGCAGGTGGGGATATAGTTTTGGAGAGGTTGGTGCAATTATTTAATAAATGTATGGAAGAGGGTAAGGTACCTAGGGATTGGCAGAGAGCATGCATAGTTCCTTTGTATAAAGGCAAAGGGGATAAAAGAGAGTGCAAAAATTATAGGGGGATAAGTCTGTTGAGTGTACCTGGTAAAGTGTATGGTAGAGTTATAATTGAAAGAATTAAGAGTAAGACGGAGAATAGGATAGCAGATGAACAAGGAGGCTTTAGGAAAGGTAGGGGGTGTGTGGACCAGGTGT
This sequence comes from Cherax quadricarinatus, assembly GCF_038502225.1. Classification (NCBI taxonomy): domain Eukaryota; kingdom Metazoa; phylum Arthropoda; class Malacostraca; order Decapoda; family Parastacidae; genus Cherax; species Cherax quadricarinatus. The sequence continues at coordinate 10,252,289 of NC_091314.1, forward strand.
TTACAGTGAAACATATAAGTGAACAGTATTTAGATAAGGCTAAAGAGGTCTTTGTGGCATTTATGGATTTGGAAAAGGCGTATGACAGGGTGGATAGGGGGGCAATGTGGCAGATGTTGCAAGTGTATGGTGTAGGAGGTAGGTTACTGAAAGCAGTGAAGAGTTTTTACGAGGATAGTGAGGCTCAAGTTAGAGTATGTAGGAAAGAGGGAAATTTTTTCCCAGTAAAAGTAGGCCTTAGACAAGGATGTGTGATGTCACCGTGGTTGTTTAATATATTTATAGATGGGGTTGTAAGAGAAGTAAATGCGAGGGTCTTGGCAAGAGGCGTGGAGTTAAAAGATAAAGAATCACACACAAAGTGGGAGTTGTCACAGCTGCTCTTTGCTGATGACACGGTGCTCTTGGGAGATTCTGAAGAGAAGCTGCAGAGATTGGTGGATGAATTTGGTAGGGTGTGCAAAAGAAGAAAATTAAAGGTGAATACAGGAAAGAGTAAGGTTATGAGGATAACAAAAAGATTAGGTGATGAAAGATTGAATATCAGATTGGAGGGAGAGAGTATGGAGGAGGTGAACGTATTCAGATATTTGGGAGTGGACGTGTCAGCGGATGGGTCTATGAAAGATGAGGTGAATCATAGAATTGATGAGGGAAAAAGAGTGAGTGGTGCACTTAGGAGTCTGTGGAGACAAAGAACTTTGTCCTTGGAGGCAAAGAGGGGAATGTATGAGAGTATAGTTTTACCAACGCTCTTATATGGGTGTGAAGCGTGGGTGATGAATGTTGCAGCGAGGAGAAGGCTGGAGGCAGGGGAGATGTCATGTCTGAGGGCAATGTGTGGTGTGAATATAATGCAGAGAATTCGTAGTTTGGAAGTTAGGAGGAGGTGCGGGATTACCAAAACTGTTGTCCAGAGGGCTGAGGAAGGGTTGTTGAGGTGGTTCGGACATGTAGAGAGAATGGAGCGAAACAGAATGACTTCAAGAGTGTATCAGTCTGTAGTGGAAGGAAGGCGGGGTAGGGGTCGGCCTAGGAAGGGTTGGAGGGAGGGGGTAAAGGAGGTTTTGTGTGCAAGGGGCTTGGACTTCCAGCAGGCATGCGTGAGCGTGTTTGATAGGAGTGAATGGAGACAAATGGTTTTTAATACTTGACGTGCTGTTGGAGTGTGAGCAAAGTAACATTTATGAAGGGATTCAGGGAAACCGGCAGGCCGGACTTGAGTCCTGGAGATGGGAAGTACAGTGCCTGCACTCTGAAGGAGGGGTGTTAATGTTGCAGTTTAAAAACTGTAGTGTAAAGCACCCTTCTGGCAAGACAGTGATGGAGCGAATGATGGTGAAAGTTTTTCTTTTTCGGGCCACCCTGCCTTAGTGGGAATCGGCCAGTGTGATAATAAAAAAAATAATAAAAGCACTAAAAAGAATAGAATAATACAAAATGTATCATATGAACGCGTGGGATTATCCTCACTGGCTGGTAAACAATGGCACACTGGCTGTACATGGAGTGTCGGGGCTGCTCAGGCCATGTGGACACATTCAGGATGAATGACTTATACTGAGTTCAGTGACGTTCACTGAGCCAATATTTTGACGAAAAAAGGTTACTTAGTCTGAATGTTACTCATTCTGGTGACGACTTAATCCGGGGGTCCACTATACTTCGAAATTAGGATGTCTATTTTTTCATTGTTTTAAATAGTAGTAGATTGTAATACTGTACAGTACATCATAAATAAACTGTTCCAGGGTAATACCAAATTTCATTGTTTTAAATAGTACTAAACTGCAGTACATCATATTGTAAATTGTTTTAAACTGTTACATTGTAATACTGTAATCTTTATTAGCTAATTCAATAGTGTAATAAGTCTCTACTAGACTTATCAAAACCATGTAGCATTACCTGATAGAATATACAATTCTCCTGTACTCACTGTAACTCATCTAATGACCATATGAACTATGTATTATTGCCTTACTAATCTTTATGAACTATGTATTATTGCCTTACTAATCTTAAGTTAATCTTTAAGTTTGCCCAAAATGCTCTGCATACAAAGGGGCTTTTGGCATATACACCCAACTATTATATTCCTTTGCACAATCATGTAATTTGTCAAAATAAACATAATCTTTATTAGCTCTAGAAACTCTATTGAGGGCAATTAGATGCAAGTGCCAATATGAAAAAAAAAAAAAAAAAAAAAACATACACTAAAAGACTTTTTTTTTTTGAATAGTTGTTTTTTATAACAAGCAACATATTCGTTGTTCACTTTTAATATTAATGTTTGTTCAACATACATGGCACCATGTTGATTATGCTCACAATTCAGTCATTTATTATACTAGGTCTGTTTCAATTATTGGAATGCTCTAAACCATGACCAATCATTTTTGGCTATATTTTATTAGCCACGAAATAGAAAAAGAGTAAAACACTGAATTCTTTTTTGTGATGATGGATTCAAAATGGAGGGCAAGTATATACATATAAAGGAGAGGCCTGAGGTTATGATTAATGAGTAGAGAATAGATTGCTTTAGTGACTGGAATGACTACAGTGTTTATTTTGAACTGTTTTAAAATTTAACCCTTTCGGGGTTTCGGCCGTACTGTACGGCTTACGCCTAAATTCTAGCGCTCTCAAATCTAGTAAGAGAAAGCTGGTAGGCCTACATATGAAAGAATGGGTCTATGTGGTCAGTGTGCACAGTATAAAAAAAATCCTGCAGCACACAGTGCATAATGAGAAAAAAAAAGACTTTGATCGTGTTTTTGGATTAAAACAGCGACTTTGCACTGTATTTTCATATGGTATTTATTGATGTATTCTAGTTTTCTTGGTCTCATTCTATAGAATGGAAGACATATTACAGAAATTGAGATGATTTTGACTGATTTTACAATGAAAAGTACCTTGAAATTGAGCTCAAAGTAGCAGAAATGTTCGATTTTTACCAAAGTTCAAAAGTAAACAAATCATGCTAAGCGTCCAATACACATCAACTGGTGAGTCTAATCTTCTTTCACAAGTGCGCCGATATTATTTATACCAATTTTTACACTAATGCAGTAGTCTGCATAACAGTAAATCTTCTATTTATTGTGAGAATAAAAATTCAAAGTGGAAAGCAAAAGAATGTAAGAGAGGCATTGGGACGTGACTAAGGAACAGAGGAAATGTCATTTTAGTGCCAGAAATGTCTTTCTTGTTTATTCTGGACCCTATTTGGAAATTGGCATGTTTTGAAATTTGTGTGAAATTGGCAAAATTGCTAAATTCTGACCACTGTATTGGATAGTTGAAATCGGTAAATGGGTGGTTTCTTGCACTCATTCGATAGAAAAAATGAAGTTCTGGCGAAATAGTTATGATTTATGTCGAATAGTACAGTGGAATTGACTGAAAATGGGGCTCAAAGTGGGCAAAATCGCCGATGCGTAAACATCGTCGAGACCGCTAACTTCGTGAGAGCATAATTACCTAAATTTTCCATCAAATTTCATACTTTTGGTGTCATTATGATTGGGAAAAGATTCTCTACCTTTTCATAAGAAATAATAATTTTTTTTTTTTGAAATTTGGGGGACCCTGAGAACAAGTCTTTGAGAGGGCCTGTCGACCCTGAAAGGGTTAAATTTGTTGAATTTTGAGTAAAATTGACCAAATTACTGATTTCTGTATACTTTAGAGGGTAGTTCTGGTATCTGAATGGGCAGTTTCTTGTGCTCAATTGATGTAATGGCAATCAAATTAGAGAAACAGCTAGAAATTGTTGAACTGACCAATTTATTTGGCATAAAACAGGACTCAAAATGGGGAAAATTGTCAATGCATAAATTGTGTCTAGACAGCCAACTTTGCATCTGTGTAATTCCATAAGTTTTCCAACAAATTTTGTATTTTTGGTGTCTACCTTCTGAAAAAGATTCTCTACCATTTAAAAAAAAAAAAATTAAATGGCAACACTGTCAACACTTTTAATTTAAGGGGTTGCAACAGTGAAAGGGTAAATATAACAGCAAAAAAATAAATTCTTTTGCAATTAAATCTAGGACAATTAATTTTTTCAAGCAAGATAGATAGGGCTAATAAGAGCACCAGTTTCACAACAGACTCATAATTTAGTAAAACAAAATACAATAACTTAATTTTTGCTTGCTTGCAAGCTTCACAGAAAAAATTTGAGTAAACCACAGAGAAGAGCCATGCCACAGCTCCATTTACTAATGCAAGTTTTTCATACATATAAAAAATTTCATTTGAACCTGTGTATCTTCTCTGGGGACTTTCTGCTTTTTGTTTTAACTGAACAGTTCCAATCCCACAGTACTCACATATCATGCTGTTTACTATCTGTAAATAGACTTCTTTGTTTTGAATAGAATCAAACATTTCTATTGCAACAAAATCTATAAACACTGAAACTTATTTCAGTGGGATCAGCCTTCTCTAGGAACATAACCCACAGCAAGTGGGGAAAACCTAATGTATGTATCTAAATAAATATGTATATAAATATTTGGCACTAATGACTATATACAGTTTTAAAAACTTATGCTATTATTTACCATTTAAAGTTGGTGACTGAATCATTTACATACACTGGATAAATGTATATACAAACATGCATTAAATTTCAGTGAAAACATGAATAAGAAGTGTTTCTGTATAGGAGCTATGGGAAACCCACTTTGGGATAAGGAACACCTATCACTGCCTGCCACTCATTGGCAAACCCTGTTGTTAACAGCATCAACAGGTACCTGGTTTATCAATGTTCAGTTGTTAACAGCATCAACAGGTACCTGGGATGCCAATGTTCAGTTGTTAACAGCATCAATAGGTACCTGGGATGCCAATGTTTAGTTGTTAACAGCATCAACAGGTACCTGGGATGCCAATGTTCAGTTGTTAACAGCATCAACTTGCACCTGCTCGAGTCACATGGAGCCAGTTTGAATCCAGAAACAAGACAGCTGAGGCAAGAGATGGAAACAAGTTTCCACTGTGACCTCCTTAATGAAAAACATTTCTCATACTCAACATATCACAATACATATAAAAAAAAAAATGATAAAATGTGACCAGTGTCTGCAAAAGAAAGTGGGATGACTTTTAACCCGTAAAGGGTCCAAACATATATATACGTTCTTACCGCTAGTGCCCCAAATGTATATGAACGTTTTATTTTTCCTGCCTTCAAATATGGCACGATTGGCCTGAGATGCCTAGTCAGCATAGAATGGGTCTTAACACTCAGTGTGCACTGTATTAAGAAATCTAGGACCACTTAGTACCTTGTGGAAGCACCAGTTCAAGTGAGCGCCAGCTAGAGCAAACAGCGCGGCAAACGCCTGGGATTTATTTTTTTATTTTTTATTTAGAAATTTTAGCATACATACAGAGGTACAAAAAAATACAGGTAAGAGCAGCATGCCAAAGCCACTTATATGCATAGCATTACGGGCTGGCTTAAAATTAACTTAAGATTAACTAAGCAATGATGAAATCAGTGATAAAACATTATTGTAAATGGATAACTATAAAGCACAAATGAGTATTACAAAGACAGGTCATATGGTTGCATGCATTGCTGTTCATTCAGTAGAATGGAGTATTCTGTTAGGTAGTGTATTTAAAAAAATATCAAAGTTAGATTGGGTCCTAGGTTTAACATTTGTGTGATATAATTGTGAGTAACATTTAGGATATACAATTTATATGGTTAAGTTATTCAGTATTTATTTGGTTTTGAGTGAGTAAGTGAACTTTGAGAAGAGACTTGAATTTATAAACAGGTAGTGTTTCTTTTATATTTACAGGTAATGAATTCCAGATTTTAGGGACTTTTATGTGCATTGAGTTTTTGCATAGCGTGAGATGGACACGAGGAACATCAAAGAGTGATCTGTGCCTTGTGTTATGGTCATGTGTTCTGTTGAGGTTGGCAAGGAGATGTTTGAGGGGAGGGTTAATATCAGAGTTAAGTGTTCTATGTATGTAATAAGTGCAATAATAAGTATGGATGTTTTGTATGGTGAGTAGGTTGAGTGTTTTGAATATTGGTGGAGTGTGCTGCCTGTAGTGAGAATTTGTTATCATTCTAACTGCAGCCTTTTGTTGGGTAATTAGTGGTCTGAGATGGTTAATTGTTGTTGAGCCCCATGCACAAATTCCATAGGTGAGATAGGGGTAAATAAGAGAGTGATAAAGGGCCATTTTAAGAGCAAAGTGATGTTGACCTTGAGTTTAGTGGCTTTGAAGTGGATTGGCCAAAAATGGCGGCCTGGCTCCATTTGTTTGTCTGTGTCTATGTCTATCTCTGTCTCTATCTTTGTCTGCCTCTGTCTATCTCTCTGTCTCTGTCTATCTCTGTCTCACAGGTACACATAAATACAAGTATACATAGTGTAAATTACCTAGGATAACTCAAAAAATCCAGACAAAGTGCTATACTCTGCTTGAAGATATGAGTAAACGTGATGATGCAGTCTTGTGGCTCTCTCTCAGACAGAGAGCTAGATGGATAGACAGATAAACAGGGAGCTTGACTGACAGACAAATAGACAGAAAGACATGTTTGTGTACCTACCAGCGAAAACAAAGCGAGGTCCGATGCTCATCAAATGTCAACTCTTATCTCATGTTATCTCATCTTATCACTTCACTGTCAAGAGTGGACCGAGGCTTGTTTTACATGCTTCAAGGGAACTTATTATTACGTATTATTCTTATTATTATTCTTATTCTTTTCTTCTTCTTATTCTTATTATTATTATTATTATATACTTCCACATATCCAAAACAATGCTGGGACCTATAAGTACTTTGTATATATTCCAAGACAATAGTAAATGGCCAAGGCAGGTGTAAATCTCCACCTGTCAGTGTGTTTGTGACAATTTGAGTACAATGTCAGAACTTAATACTAGTGTCAGAACAAAGATTGGTTATGAAATGACAAGAACTACCATAAATTGTAATTATCAGAACATAAAAATTATATAAAATAATATGAAAAATAGAAAAAAAGGTATATCGGCAATACTTCTGCAAGCGGCAGGACTCGATGTTGCCGTCAGGTGAGCATCCAGTGCCAACTTCTCAGCCTCATATCTCTGTAAGTACTGACCCTAATTTTTTTTTTATAATCCTATAACACTAGAAAAATGTGCTCCTTATTTCCATAAAAAAAAAAAAGATATTTTTATTTTTCAAAATATTCACTGCACTGGAGTAGTGAACGTCTGTATACGTTTGGACTGTTTATGGGTTAAGCTCATGCATCTACAGTAGTTGCCAAATATGAATATAAAAAGAACTATAGTTTTACATTCTTATGATTTTAACACCCTGTTTTATACTTTTTATGAGATATCAAAATTGAGATTCACTGACGAAAACATCCTACCTCTGACTTGCTAAGACTACCATAAGTGAAGAAACTCATCAAAAATCAGTCTGATCCTCAGAAAACCAGTAGATTTCATTAATGTTAAAGTATAAACTAAAAAAATATGTTGATCTAAGATAGGTTGAATATGATTACACTACAATATACTACAGTAATCTTTGCAATGTTAAGTGCTAACATAAGTTTGGTGCAAAATTAAAAAAAAATAAATGTAACATTACTTCACAAAAATATATTTATGTATTAATGTAATGGATAAACTTTTTGAAAAGATCTGATGTAAGGGCAGTTTGGCTTGTTTGATCAAATGTGCCTAAAAAAGTACAACATAAGTACTACTTCACAGACATTTTTATTTTATATTTACATATTTAAGAGGCGACTAAAATGCCGGGAGCAAGGGGCAAGTAACCCCTTCTCCTGTATAGATTACTAATTTTATAAAGAGAAACTTTCGTTTTTCTTTTTGGGCCACCCTGCCTCAGTGGGATACAGCCGGTTTGTTGAAAGAAAGAAGATTTACATATTTACGTAAAACATAATATTATATTAGGCTTAATTTTGTTGCTGTAAATAAAGGATCCTTCCCAACATCAATACTTTTATAAAGAATGAAGTTTAAAACAAACAATGGCAACAGATCAACAGAATATTGACTGGAATTTTAACTCATGCTCTGGGATTATCAGCTCTTCTTAGCCACTGCACTGCAGAGTTACAAGATTTTCCCAGAGTCTTGAGGAAGTTGGTGATGGCCACTAACTGTGACCCTAATCAGGCTAGTGGTCATCACCAATTTGCTCAGGATTCTTATTCAGGAAAACATTATGACTCTCTGTGGTGCAGTGGATAAGGCAACAGGCTGTTAATCCCAAACTGCAAATTTTAACTTCAATCACTCCACTGGGAATTTTGCCTATAAATTAAAACATAGGCTCTTACTAACACAACAATTAGATTAAATTTATTGATCAGTCTATCTACAATGCAAGACTGTAAAATATGGCATGACAAACATTAATAATTAACTTTGTTTAGATACATGAATGAGTGTTCTGCCACAAGTTAAACTAAAACATTTTAAATTTGAGTCATAGCATAAAGACTAAACATGACTACAATGCTTTGTTAACACCTACATGCTACAAGTCAATGATTCAATCTCACAAAGCAAATTCTATAATTGGTATTTAGATGAGACAAATGATGTGAGAGATCATCTGGTTTATTTTCTCAATGAACACCACCTAACAAGTAATGGAATATGAATGCATATCATGCAAACTTTCAGTTCTTCTACCAAACACATCCTAAAATCTAATTATGTTCTGTACCCCAGATTGTCACAGTAGATGTGACAGGTCATCTGGTACATTTATTAGGAGCTAAGAAGTTGAAAAAGTGAGAAGAGCAATTTGAAGAGAGAGCTGGAATACCACAGATCATATTCAGCTATGTAACCAACATTTAATTCCTGGTAAATCTAATATATATTCTAAATCACAAGAAAAAATTGAAAACATATGTACAGTATTGGCATTATACTGCAAGGTGTAAGAGTTCAGTAAGTTTACTCGTTAAGATATGCATCAATGACAATATGTTTCTGTAGCACCCAGGTCACACTTTATCAACAAACTCACGCTCAATGGCCTTTAGATATAGCTACTGTAAGCACTGAATTTAATGACCTGTAATAGTAACTGCAATGGGGAGAGACAGAGAGAGCTGAGATTGTTTTGCCATGATCATACCAATAATGGACAATTCTGTAACCCACAGATTTTGTCCATTGTTTATGAACCAACTGACCCAGCAATTTCCAAATTTCTGCCAAACAGCCAAACTCATTGTCACATCCATAAGGTACCTCACCTTCAATCCATTCCCACACTTCCCGCTCCATCATTGCCACCTACAGCATACTCAGCAATCTGCCTTAATGTCCTCTGTACACCCAACAGACATTAAGCCTTAAACACTAAGTACAGTACAGTATTGTAAATACTTAGGTATCATTATATACTTCCATTCAGCATGCAAATATAAAGCACACCTTGCTTCAAGACATTTGACAACTGCTTAGCTTTAATACCTTGATGCTTCAACACAACATTATTAACCCTTAAACTGTCCAAATGTAAATCTACGTTTGTACCGCTTGCGCTCCAAATGTAGATCTATGTTTTATTTTTCCTGCCTCCAAATTTGGCTCGATTGGCCTGAGATGCCTGGTCAGTGTAGAATGGATCTTAACCCTTTGATTGTCGCAACCCCAAATCCTGAGGTGTCTCCTGGTGTCGAAAAATTTTGAAAAAAAAAAAAAAAGCTTATGAAATGATAGAGGATTTTTCCCCGATGGTAATGACTCCAAAAGAATGAAATTCATGGAAAACTTACGAAATTACACTCTTGCAAAGTTAGTGACCTCAGCGATTTCGCCCACTTTGAGCCCTATTTTCGGCTAATTCCATTGTTCCGGTCGACCAAACTCATAACTATTTCTTTAGAACTACATTTGTTCTATCAATTGAGTACAAGAAACTGCCCATTTACCAATTTCAACTACTCAATAAATTGGTCAGAAAATTGCAATTTGGCCAATTTCACGCAAATTAAAAAACATGCCAATTACAAAATATGGTCCAGAATGAACAATGCAGACATTCCTGGCTCTAAAATAACATTTTCTTTGTTCATCAGTCATGTCTCCAGGCCCCTCTGATATTACTCTTGCTTTATATTTTGAATTTTTATTCAAACAAAAAATAGAAGATTTACTGTTATGCAGACTACTGCAATACTGTAATAATTGTACAAATAATGTCAACCCAGTCATGACTGAATATTAGAATGGCTAGTTGGACATTTATTGGACAATGACATCATTTGTTTACTTTTGAACATCGGCAAAAATCAAACATTTCCCCTACTTTGAGCTCCATTTCAAGGTTCTCTTCTTAGTAAAACCAATCAAAATCAACTCTATTTCTATAATATGTTTTCCATTCTATCAAATGAGACCAAGAAAACGAGAATACAACCATAATACTATACAAAAATAGACCACAAAGTCAGCGTTTTAATCCAAAAACATGGTCGGAGTTTTTTTTTTCTCATTATGCACTGCGTGCTGCAGGATTTTTTTTACCTGGTGCACATTGACCACACAGACCCATTCTCTCACATGTGGGCCTACCAGCTTTCTCCTGCTTGATTTGAAGCCACTAGAATTTATGAGTATACTATATACATCAAACACGGTGGCTCGTAAGACGTATATATATGACCGAAACAGTCAATGGGTTAACACTCGGTGTGTGCAATATTAAAAAAATCTGGGACCACTTAGTGCCTTGTTGGGGTACCAGTTCAATAGAGCACCAGCTAGAGAAAATAGCATGGCAAACACCAGGGATTCACTGATGTCATGTCATATTAACACTCCCCTTTTAAGAGGAAAGTGATGTTGACACAGAGTTTAGTGGCTTTGAGATGGATGTAACCACAAGTGGTCGAGGAAATATCAAAAACCTTGATAATAACCCATGTGCAACATTTGCTCAACATCCTTTCATTTCCGATGCCACTGGTAGTGTTGTCCTGCCAGAATGTCCTATACCCTATGTGTTAAGTAAAGAGAAACGATTCTGGAACATGTGTAATATGTATTCGGCAGGCTGGCTGACTGGCTGGCTAGCTGGCTGACTGACTTTGTCTGTCTCTGTCTGTATCTGTCTCTGTCTATATCTGTCTCTCACAGGTACACATAAGTAAAGTTATTATACATAGTGTAAATTACCTAGGATAACTCAAAAATTCCAGTGCTTGTAGATATAAGGCATAATAAGCATGACTGGGAAGTAATACGCAATTTCACTTGCTCAGGAATCAGATGTGACAATTGCATTGTGTGTAATACCTGTTGGTTTACGAGCCGCTCCCTGAGACAGATATACATGCAGACAGACACACACAGGCAAACAGAAAGACAGATAAGCAGAGCTAGACAGACAGACAGATATGTTTGTGTGTAACAGAGAAAACAAATAAAGCCAGGGTTCCTTGGAGCAGTGCACATTCATCAAGTGTCACTCCACTGCTGCACTGTCAGCAGTTTAGTGATACTCGTCTTAACACCATGCTTCAAAGAGTTTCATATATACTCCAGCATGTCTAAAGCATTGCCGAGACCTATAAATACTTTCTATATATTTCCAGATACAGTGGTACCTCGGTATATGTCTGCTTTGGAGTAAGTCCAACTTGGTATATGTCCTGTTTGGACGTGAAAATTTTTGCTTGGTATATGACCTCTGTTTGGAATACGACTGGCGTGCTGGAACTTGTATGGGTCAAAATGAGTCACAACACAGAGCGTTACTTTTCACATTTCTGAAACATCCTGAGGAGAAGGCAGAAGCAAAGTTCTTTGGACAGATGTTTGGTAAAAGTCAAACCTGGTGAGCTTCAACCAGGTCCAAATAGGGAGAAGAGACAGAAAAGAGAAGGGGACTCTCCTTCCAAACAATAACATTTCCTCCTCCTCCTCCTCCTCCCTTCTCAGCATTATCCAAGTAGGCACTCGACTCTTTTCAGCAAAGTAAATTGAGGTTAAATTTGCCTTTATTTCATCTAATTCTTTTGTATTTATGCATGTATTTTAGTATTAAGCAGTGTTTAAATTACATATTTTAGTATTAAGCAGTGTTTAAATTGTTTTATACAACCCCATCAATGTATAATATGCTAATAACAATAGGATTTTTTTCCGTGGGAACAAATTAATTGTTTTCCCTAAATTTCTTATGGGAAAATTCGTTTGGTATACAGGAGGCCCTCCACATTCACGAAGGTTAGAGATTCAAGAACCTCACGAATGTTGAAAATTTATGAATGTTTGGTGCGCAAATATGATGTAGGGAAATATAATAATACTGTACTGTAGCATTCACAACTGTTTTGATGCACAAATATATTGTAGGGAAATATAATAATAGCATATACTTAGTCTAAGAATACTGCTTCCTTAACCTATTGAACCACAAACAATCATAAAACACATGAAAACATGGTAAAATATTGTATAAACATGTTACAATTTAAAAACAAATAATGAACAAACAAAACACTGACAACTTGTAAGGTTAGGCAGATGAACTCTGAAGACTTGTGATGATGATGATGATGATGATGATGATGATCCTGGTGATGATAGTTATGCAGTTACTGATGACAACTGAATGGAGGTGATTATATGGATTGTAACTGCATGGCATGATGAGTCTAGTGTGTGGATTCTAACTCTTCACTGCCAGCATCACTGCCGACATCGCTAGAGTCAGAGTTTGGAACGAAGTCAGATTCTGCCATGGGCTGAGGTTTAGGTGAGGTGGTAGGGGTAGCAGCAGGGGTAATGGCAGGGGTAGCGGCAGGGGCAGTGGCAGGCTTCCTTGTGAAGAACATTGTGATGGCCAACTGAGACCGTTTCCTCTTCATATCTACAAACATAGTTTTGTAGGGAATTATGCTCCTATCAATGGGTCTATGTCATAAAAAAAATTGTTTGAGCTGTGCTGTCATTCTCATCACTTGCCCTAGTTTTTCAAGGGTGAGGGCTGGGCATTCGCGAATGTTCGAAGCTCGAGAAAGTATAACCCATGAAAGTGGAGCTGTACGTCCTGCTTGGTATAGGTCCAAGGTCCTGGAACAGATTAAGGATGTATATCGAGGTACCACTGTAATAGTAAATGATCAAGGCAGGTGAAAATGTTCACCTGTCAGTGTGTTTGCGACTATTTGAGTATTATTTCAGTACCTAATATTAGTGTCAAAACAAAGATTAGATATGAAGTCACAAGAACTACTATAAACTGTAATTATCAGAACATAAAAATTATATAAATTAAAATAAAAAAAAGGGAAAAAATGTATATCGGCAACATTTCTGCAAGTGGCAGGACTCGATGTTGCTGTCAGGCAAGCATCCAGCACCAACTTCGCAGTCTTATATCTCGGTAAGTACTGATTCTGATTTTTTTTTTTTTGGTCTTATTAGACACAGAAAATTGCCCTCTTTAATTTAAAAAAATATTCGGAGCACTGGCAGCAAAAATGTAGATCTACACTTGGACAGTTTTAAGAGTTAAAAACAATGTTTATGATAAATATTAAATTGAAATATGCAGCTGCAGTAGATTTTCTGCAACTTAAAGAGCACATAAAATCGTAAAAAAATTCCAAAGACATGAAGCAAACTAAAAGACTGAGTTAAGATTTATGACTAGAAAGAAAAGAAAGACTTGAAACTCTCGAATGCCCTCACTGGACCACATGATAACCACTGACAACTTTATAAATGATTACAGAAAACTTGAAAAGTAAGATTGTATTAGAGCCAGCAACAAGGAGAATAAGAGGTCAGAGTGTACAGGTGCTCCTTGACTTACGATGGTTCGACTTATGATATTTTCACTTTATGACAGAGCAAAAGCAATTATTTTGGAGATAAAACCTAAGATAATCACCCATCATAAAGGTAGAAAGTCTAATTTTTTTTTTTTTAACACGTTGACCGTTTCCCACCAAGGCAGGGTGACCCAAAAAGAAAGAAAAAAAAATAAAAAACTTTCATCATCATTCAACACTTTTACCATCACTCATACATAATCAATGCCTTTGCAGAGGTGCCAATATCCCAAACCCCTCCTTTAACCCTCTGACTGTCACGGCCGTATATATACGTCTTACTAGGTACCGTGTTTGACGTATATATACTCATAAATTCTAGCGGCTTCAAATCAAGCAGGAGAAAGCTGGTAGGCCCACATGTGAGAGAATGGGTCTGTGTGGTCAGTGTGCACCATATAAAAAAAATCCTGGAGCATGCAGTGCACAATGAGAAAAAAAAACTCCGACCGTTTTTTTTTTAATTAAAATGCCGACTTTGTGGTCTATTTTCGTATAGTATTTGTAGTTGTATTCTTGTTTTCTTGGTCTCATTTGATAGAATGGAAACTATATTATAGAAATAGAGGTGATTTTGATTGATTTTACAATAAAAAGAACCTGGAAATGGAGCTCAAAGTAGGGGAAATGTTTGATTTTTGCCAATGTTCAAAAGTAAACAAATGATGCCATTGTCCAATAAATGTCCAGCTAGCCATTCTAATATGCAGTCATGAATGGGTTGATGTTATTTATACAATTATTACAGTATTGCAGTAGTTTGCATAATAGTAAGTCTTCTATTTTTTATTTGAATAAAAATTCAAAATAGAAAGCAAGAGTAATATCAGAGGGGCCTGGAAACATGACTGATGAGCAAAGAAAATGTTATTTTAGAGCCAGGAATGTCTGCATTGTTCATTCTGGACCTTATTTTGAAATTGTCATATTTTTTAGTTTTCGTGAAATTGGCCAAATTGCAAATTTCTGACCACATTATTGGGTAGTTGAAATCGGTAAATGGGCAGTTTCTTGTACTCAATCGATAGAAAAAATGGAGTTCTAAAGAAATAGCTATGAGTTTGGGCGACTGGAATAATGGAATTAGCCGAAAATAGGGCTCAAAGTGAGCAAAATCGCCGATTTGTAAACAGCGCTGAGGTCGCTAACTTCGTGAGGGCATAATTCCGTCAATTTTCCATCAAATTTCGTTTTTTTGGTGTCATTACAATCGGGAAAAGATTCTCTATCATTTCATAAGAAAAAATATATATATTTTTTTTTTAAATTTTGCAACACTAGGAGACACCTCAGGATTGGGGGTTGCGACAGTCAAAGGGTTAACCCTTTCACTGTCAAGACCCCTACTCACAAACTTGCTCTGTGTCAAAGAATTAAAAAAAAAAAACTTATGAAATGATAGAGAATCTTTTTCCAATGGTAATGACACCAAAACTATGAAATTTTATGGAAAACTTACAGAATTATGCTCTCACGAAGTTAGCGGTCTCGGCGATAATTACACATCTGTGATTTTGCCCAATCTGAACCCTATTCTCGGCCAATTCCATTGTTCCAGTTGACCAAACTCATTTTGCTAGAACTCCATTTGTTCTATCATTGTGTACAAGAAACCACCCATTTACTGATTTCAACTACCCAATAAAATGATCAGAAATTGGCAATTTGGCCAATTTAATACACAATTCAAGTAATGCCAATTACAAAATAGGATACAGAATTAACAGTACAAACATTCCTAGCACTAAGATAACATTTTCTCTGTTCATTAGTCATGCCTCCAGGCCCCACTTATATTATGCTTGCTCTCCATTTTGAATTTTTATTCACACAATAAAAATGCAGACTACTGCATTATTGTAAAAATGGTATAAATAATATCAGCACATTTGTGAAAGCATATTAGACCTACCAGTTAATGTGTACTGAATGCGTGACGTGATCTGTTTACTCTAGAACATCAGCAAAAATCGAACATTTCCGCTATTTTGAGCTCAATTTCATGGTACCTTTATTTATTTATTTATTTATTTATTTATTAATTTGAACATGATACAGAGAAGTACAAAAGAATACAGTTAAATGCAGCATGCCAAAGCCACTTGAATGCATAGCATTACGGGCAGGCTTAAAATTAACTTAAGATTTACTAAGCAATGAAGTATTCAGTGGTAAAACATTATTGTAAACAGATAACAATTAAGCACAAATAAGTATTACAAAAACAGGTCGTATGGTTGCTTACATTGCTGTACAATCAGTATTTATTTATTTATTTATTTAATTTATTTAATTTACGTATTTATT
Organism: Cherax quadricarinatus; assembly: GCF_038502225.1. NCBI lineage: Eukaryota > Metazoa > Arthropoda > Malacostraca > Decapoda > Parastacidae > Cherax > Cherax quadricarinatus. Next base: position 10,268,490 of record NC_091314.1, read on the forward strand.
TAATTTAGACCGCAAACCATTCAAAATCATCTCTATTTCTGTAATATAGCTTCTATTCTATCAAGTGAGACCAAGAAAACAAGACTACAACCATAAATACCATACAATCCAAAAACAGGGTCACAGTTTCTTTTCTCATTATGCACTGCATGCTGAAGGACTTTTTTTTATACCGCACACAATGACCACTCAGACCTATTCTCTCATTGCTGACCTACCAACTTACTTCTGCAAGATTGGTAGCCGCTAGAATCTTGGCGTAATATTACGGTACTAACACTGGCATGCAAACCGTAATATTATGGCACTGACAGTAAAAGGGTTAAAGTGTAGGCAATGTACTTCCCATTTCCAGGACTCAAGTCCGGCTAACCAGTTTCCCCGAATCCTGTCACAAAATATTACCCTCACACTCCAACAGCTCGTCAGGTCTCAAAAACCATTCATCTCCATTCACTCCTAACACACTCATGTATGCTTGCTGGAAGTCCAAGCCTTTAGCCCACAAAACCTCCTTTACCCTGTCCTTCCAACCTTTTTGGGGATGACCCCTACCCCGCCTTCCTTCCCCTACAGACTTATATGCTCTCCAAGTCATTTTCCTTTGTTCCATTCTCTCTGAATGACCAAATTGCCTCAACAGCTCCTCTTCAGCCCTCTGACTAATACTTTTAGAAACTCCACACCTCCTCCTAATTTCCACACTACGAATTCTCTGCATAATATTTACACCACACATTACCCTTAGACATGACATCTCCACTGCCTCCAGCCAATTCCTTGCTGCAGCATTTATAACCCATGCTTCACACCCATATGAGAGTGTAGATATCATTATACTCTCATACATTCCCTTCTTTGCTTCCATGGATAAAGTTCTTTGTCTCCACAAATACCTCAACACACCTCTCACCTTTATCCCTTCATCAATTCCATGGTTAACCTCATCCTTGATAAATCCATCGCTGACAAGTCAACTCACGAATATCTGAAAACATTCATTTCTTCCATACTCTCTCCCTCCCACGTGATATCCAATTTTTCTTCATCTAAATCGTCTGATACCCTCATCATCTTACTCCTATGTTCACTTTCAACCTATACACACCCTCCCAAACTCATCCACTAACCTTTGCAACTTTTCTTTAGAATCCCCCAAAAGCACAGTATCATCAGCAAAAAGTAACTCTGTTAAACTCCCATTTTGTATTTGATTCCCCATAATTTAATCCCACCCGTCTCACCAACATGCTAGCATTTACTTCCTTTACAACCCCATCTATAAATATGTTAAACAACAATGGTCACATTACACATCCCTGTCTAAGACCTACTTTTACCGCAAAGTAATCTCCCTCTCTCCTAAGCACCCTAACCTGAGCCTCACTATCCTCATAAAAACTCTTTACAGCATTTAGTAACTTACTACCTATTCCATACATTTGCAACATCTGCCACATTGCTCCCTTTTCCACTCTATCATATGCCTTTTCTAAATCCATAAATGCAATGAAAACTTCCCTACCTTTATCTAAATACTGTTCACATATATGCTTCAATGTAAACACCTGATCTACATATACCTTACCCATTCTAAAGCCCCCTTGCTCATCTGCAATCCTGCTCTCTGTCTTACCTCTAATTCTTTCAATAATAACCCTACCATACACTTTACCTGGTATACTCAGTAAACTTATTCACCAGGAGGCCTGGTCACAGACCGGGCCGCGGGGGCGTTGACCCCCGGAACTCTCTCGAGGTAAACTCCAGGTATAACTTTTACGATCTCTTTTGTCCCCCTTCCTTTTATATAAAGGAATTATACATGCTCTCTGCCAATCCCTAGGTACCTTCCCCTCTTACATACATTTATTAAACAAAAATACCAACCTCTCCAACACTATAACTCCTCCTGCTTTTAACATTTCTGTCATAATCCCACCAGTTCCAACTGCTTTACCCCCTTTCATTCTATGTAATGCCTCACGCACCTCCCCGACAGGGAGGCAGTAATTTCATGCACCTGGCCAGTGCATGAAATTACTGCCTCCCTGTCTTCACCGACATTTAAAAGTTCCTCAAAATATTCCCACCATTTACCCAATACCTCCAGCTCCCCATCTACTAACTCTCCTACTCTATTTTTAACTCAAAATCCATTTGTTCCCTAAGCTTTCTTAACTTGTTTATCTCACTCCAAATTTTTTTCTTATTCTCAGCAAAATTTCTTGACAGTGCCTCTCCCACTCTATCATTTGCTCTCCTTTTGCACTCTTTCACCACTCTCTTCATCTTTCTTTTACTCTCCATATACTCTGCCCTTCTTATATCACTTCTGCTTTGTAAAAACCTCTCATAAGCTACCTTTTTCTCTTTTATCGCACCTTTTACCTCATCATTCCATCAATCACTCCTCTTTCCTCCTGCACCCACCCTCCTATAGCCACAAACTTCTGCCTCACATTCTAACCCCCCCCCCCACTACCCATACTTGCACTAGCCCACCTCTCTGCCAATAGTTGCTTATATCTTACCCTAACTTCCTCCTCCCTTAGTTTATAAACTTTTACCTCTCTCTTACTTACTGTTGCCATTTTCCTTTCGTCCCATCTACCTCTTACTCTAACTGTAGCTACAACTAGATAATGATCCAATATGTCAGTTGCCCTTCTATGAATACGTACATCCTGAAGCCTACCCATCAACCTTTTATCCACCAATACATAATCTAACAAATTATTTTCATTACGTGCTATATCATATCTTTTATACTTATCCTCTTTTTCATAAGAACATAAGAAAGGAGGAACACTGCAGCAGGCCTGTTGGCTCATACTAGGCAGGTCCTTCACAATCCATCCTACTAACAAATTATTTGCCGAACAAAATTTTCAATGCTTCCCAAGAAATAAGCTTTGATAATTCTATTTACTCATGTGCAAGTCCCAATCAAATCCAACCCCTCTCACCCATGTATTTATCCAACCTAAATTTGAAACTACCCAAGGTTTTAGCATCAATAACTCTACTAGATTGAACATTAAAATGCTATAAAATACCGACAGGTTGTTAGGTAAGACACATATGCAACAGTTAGGTATCTTTATTTCGAAACGTTTCGCCTACACAGTAGGCTTCTTCAGTCGAGTACAGAAAAGTTGATAGAAGCAGAAGATATGTAAAGTAAAAGGACACAAGTGCAACTAATGTGACATTGTAGTTGTAATTGTGTCCTTTTACTTTACATAACTACAGTATTACCAAGCCAAACTACCCTATTACCAAGCCAAACTACCCTATTACCAAACCAGTGCTTTCATGCACTTACAAGCACATGTTCAGAAAATTGGGAAGTAGATGCCAAGATCATTTTCAGTTTTACCCAAGCAATGAACTTTGATAACCGTTTCACCTAAGATGCAGGTCCCACTTAAATACAACCCATCTCACTCCTGTATTTATCCAACCTAAATTTGATGCTACCCAAGGTTAACAATGCTACCCAAGGTTAACATAAAATATGTATTACTTATTACCAAACCTGTTTCTACACATAGTTCAATTAAAGGCTCCCTATTTTCATTTACCCCTGGCACCCCAAATTTACCTACTACTCCCTCTACAACATTTTTACCCACTTCAGCAATGAGAACCCCAACCACAAGTACTCTCTCACTTGGTTCAAAACTCACCCAACATTTCCCAAAACCTCTCTTTCTCCTCTACACTTCTCTCTTCTCCAGGTGCATAAGCACTTACTATAACCCACTTTTCACATTCAACCTTTATTTTACTCCACGTAATCCTTGAATTTATACATTTATATTCCTTCTTTTCCTGCCATAACTTATCCTTCAATATTATTGCCACTCCTTCCTTAGCTCTAACTCTATTAGAAATCCTTGACTTAATCCCATTTATTTCTCCCCACTGAAAGTCTCCTACCCCCTTCAGCTTTGTTTCACTTAGAGCCAGGACATCCAGCTTTTTTTATTCATAACATCCACAATCATCTCTTTCTTACCAATCGCACTACAACCATGCACATTCAAACATCCCACGTTGATGGTTTACTTCTTTTTCTTTTTAGTATGCTATGCAGGAAAATTAGTTACTAGCCCATTACTCCCAGCATATTAGTTGACTTTTACATCACGTATGGCTTATGGAGGAAGGATTCTTATTCCGCTTCCCCATGGATATGAAAGGAAAAGTAATAAGAACAAGAACTATTAAGATAAAATCAAAGAAAACTCAGATGAGTGTGTATACATAAATGTGTACAAGCTTGTGTAGTGTGACCTAAGTGTACGAAAAAGTAGCAAGATGTACCTGAAATCTTGCATGTTTATGAGACAGAAAAAAGACACCAGCAATCCTACCATCATGTAAAACAAATATGTACAGGCTTCTGTTTTACAATCATTTGGTAGTACAGTAGTACATCCCTAGGCAGTTGCTGTCTACCAACCTACTAACTATAACCCATAATTTATATTCATTTATTTACTTTTCGATATGTACTGGTACTGTATTTACTTACAGTATTTATTTGTTTATTTACTTATTCAACGACAGTAGTTATTTATTTACTTATTTATTTAGCATATCATATTCATATTCGACTTACATTATTTTTTATTTACGATGGGTTCGTCAGAACGTAACCATATTGTAAGTTGAGGAACATCTGTGTTTACAAGAGTAGATCTATGCTTATGAAGTCCTGTCCTCTCTAATTAATTTACCATAAATATTTTTTCAAGTTTCCAATAGTTGTAGTCACACTACTTCCTCTGCAAACAAATTCTAATTACTGAAAAACACTGTTATATTCACAAAGCAGTGCTAAACACCACTAATATGAAGAAATACATTCTAATGTATTTTCTGTACTCAAATCTCTAAAGTTGAAATTATGGCCTCTATTCACCCTATTGCAAGAACCTCTAAGAAGAAAAAATTCCATATCTATTTTATTCACATCTTTTTTGAACTAGTATATAATTATATCAGTGATAGAATTTCAAGAGATTTCAATTATTGTAATATACATTTTCTAACCCTGGAATCAATATCATTAAATGTCTGAACTTTTTGTATTATATCCTTCATAAAATCATTTGCAATCTTCCTTACAGGTACAGTATCACAAGTGTTTCAAGGAAATATTTCTACAAACCTCTTCTTTGAATAAGCCAATACTACAAGTAAGAATCAAGAACACATAAAAAATACTCTACTGGAATCTTTACATGCTTCACATATTTCACATAGCTTGTATCCGACTCAGTAGTTTTGGAAAAATTTGGTATAAATTTGGAATAAATGTAAATTCCTTCAAACTCCTACCCTTGCTGAGTTTAACCACAATCTCATCTTCTAAGTTATGTAAACAGTTTGAATATATAATACAGTTTATTGAGAACATAAAGATCATATTTATTATTAATTACACGGTATAATACAGAGCACAAAATAACTTTAGTTGCAAATTTTCACTCAAAACATGAATCATTTTTAGCATTTGTACAAAAATTTCAAGTTGCCATTATTCAAATGTCAATACATGATTGTATAAGATTCAGAGGGAAAATAAATAACCTGCAGCTAACAAAAATAAAATAAAATGCAGCCTGTATTTCTTTTAAAGCACAGGCAAAATTAATTTCATGTTATGTGTACATAAACATTTTAGGTATTTTGGATCACGGCTAAATTTTAAATGTGCTTCTCAATGTTGATCTTTTTTTTCAAAAATGATGGGTTAGTACATGAACTTTTAAGGCACTTTTCTGTGTGGAGCGATACTGGCAGTGAGCACAAGCAAAAGGTTTCTCACCTATGTGAATTCTAATATGAGTTTTAAGATTATCCCTTGTGGTGGCACTATAAGCGCAATGTGGACAGGCAAAGGGTTTCTCTCCTGTGTGAGTGCGAATATGTATATGTAAGCTTCCTTTCTGGGTAAAACATAGAGAGCAATATGGACAGCTAAATGGCTTTTCCCCGGTATGTGTTCGTACATGATATGTAAGACTAGTTTTAGATGATGTAGTGTAGGGACAGAAGAAACAGTGGTGCATCTTGATGATTCTGAAGGGGTCTTTCTCAGGTCCAGGTGATCCTCTCTCAGCAATCTTGATACCATCACAGTCCAGCCCCACCTGTAGGGGACGCCCAGCTTATTCACAGTTTACACACAATGATGACACAGTAAAGCAGTGAACACGTTACAAAAGACATACATCTCATAATTCAGGCTACAGAAATACACATGCTATCACTCTTATGATATGCACTGGCAAAATATAAGAATAAAAGGCAAGTCAACTAAAGCTATAGTATTTATGCAAGGATTTTAACTTGTAAATTACAAGAAATTGAGACTAAATACACAGTTCCTAGTCCCAAGATTTGCAATAGAATTTAGTGGACAAATAATATAATAAGTAATTGATTATAAACAGGAAAATGAGTTTATATACAGCACATTAGAATCCTTTCTTCTCTTGTAGCCATGCATGCCACAGAAGGCATCTATAAATGTCTGGAAGAAGAAGTTGGTTACCCTTTGTCCTTCATGATTAAATATATGTGCCTGTACTATAAAAAAAAAAAACTGTTTATGTTACGAATAAAAGGAAGCTGGTTATAGTGGGAAAGTTTTAATGAATAAGGAGTACTACAAGAGGAATGGTCATTAGGCTCAATAAAAAATTCTGGAAAGAAAAGAAAAGATGGCATAAATGTTTAAATTTATGAACTGTGAAGCTTAGAATAAAAAGAGGAATGTGGTAAGTGGGTAGTAATGTCAAGGTGCCTAGAAAGAAGTGTGTGATGGAGAGAGATTATGAGGTATTAAATGAACATTTATGGAATTTTCAGCCAAGCAAGGGAATAATTCTTTATGAAAACTTTAGTACTAAAGTGGGAAACACTGTTATGGAAGATATAGTATGAAAATTTGGAGTGCCAGGTGTAAATGACAGGGTGGTCTGACACAGCAGGAAGAGAGTGGTCTGGCACAGCAAGAAGAGAGTGGTCTGATGCAGCAGGAAGAGAGTGGTTTGACACAGCAGGAAGAGAGTGGTCTGACACAACAGGAAGAGAGTGGTCTGATGCAGCAGGAAGAAAAAGGTCTGACACAGATGCAAGAGTGGTCTGACAAAGCAGGATGAGAGTGGTCTGACACAGCAGGTTGAGAGGGGTCTGACATAGCAGGAAGAGAATGGTCTGACACAGCAGGAAGAGAGTGGTCTGACACAGCAGGAAGAGAGTGGTCTGACACAGGATGATGAGAGTGGTCTGACACAGCAGGATAAGATTGGTCTGACACAGCAGGAAGAGAGTGGTCTGATGCAGCAGGATGAGTGGTCTGACACAGCAGGATGAGAGTGGTCTGACACAGCAGGATGAGAGTGGTCTGACACAGCAGGTTGAGAGGGGTCTGACATAGCAGGAAGAGAATGGTCTGACACAGCAGGAAGAGAGTGGTCTGACACAGCAGGAAGAGAGTGGTCTGACACAGGATGATGAGAGTGGTCTGACACAGCAGGATAAGATTGGTCTGACACAGCAGGAAGAGAGTGGTCTGATGCAGCAGGATGAGTGGTCTGACACAGCAGGATGAGAGTGGTCTGACACAGCAGGATGCAAGTGGTCTGACAGAGCAGGAAGAGAGTGGTCTGATGCAGCAGGATGAGAGTGGTCTGACACAGCAGGATGACAGTGGTCTGACACAGCAGGAAGAGAGTGGTCTGATGCAGCAGGATGAGAGTGGTCTGACACAGCAGGATGAGAGTGGTCTGACTCAGCAGGATGAGAGTGGTCTGACACAGCAGGAAGAGAATGATCTGCCACAGCAGGAAGAGAGTGGTCTGACACAGCAGGATGAGAGTGGTCTGACACAGCAGGAAGAGAATGGACTGACACAGCAGGAAGAGAGTGGTCTGATGCAGCAGGATGAGAGTGGTCTGACACAGCAGGATGAGAGTGGTCTGACACAGCAGGAAGAGAGTGGTCAGATGCAGCAGGTTGAGAGTGGTCTGACACAGCAAGAAGAGAATGGCCTAACACAGCAGGAAGAGAATGGGCTGACACAGCAGGAAGAGAGTGGTCTGACACAGAAGAATGAAAGTGGTCTGACATAGTAGGAAGAGAATGGTCTGACACAGCAGGAAGAGAGTGGTCAGACACAGCAGAAAGAGAATGGTCTGACACAGCAGGGAGAGAGTGGTCTGACACAACATAATGAGAGTGGTCTGACACAGCAGGATGAGAGTGGTCTGACACAGCAGGATGAGAGTGGTCTGGCACAGCAGGAAGAGAATGGTCTGACACAGTAGGAAGAGAGTGGTCTGACACAGTAAGATGAGAGTGGTCTGACACAGCAGGATGAGAGAGGTCTGACACAGCAGGATGAGAGTGGTCTGACACAGTTGGAAGAGAATGGTCTGACACAACAGGAAGAGACTGGTCTGACACAGCAATAAGAGAGTGGTCTGATGCAGCAGGATGAGAGTGGTCTGACACAGCAGGATGAGAGTGATCTGACAGAGCAGGAAGAGAGTGGTCTGACACAGCAGGAAGAGAGTGGTCTGATGCAGCACAATGAGAGTGGTCTGACACAGCAAGAAGAGAGTGGTCTGATGCAGCAGGATGAGAGTGATCTGACACAGCAGGATGAGAGTGGTTTGACACAGCAGGATGGGAGTGGTCTGACATAACAGGAAGAGAGTGGTCTTATGCAGCAGGAAGAGAATGATCTGACACAGCAGGAAGAGAGTGGTCTGACACAGCAGGAAGAGAGTGGTCTGATGCAGCAGGAAGAGAGTGGTCTGACACAGCAAGAAGAGAGTGGTCTGATGCAGCAGGATGAGAGTGGTCTGACACAGCAGGATGAGAGTGGTCAGGCACAGCAGGAAGAGAGTGGTTTGACACAGCAGGAAGAGAGTGGTCTGATGCAGCAGGATGAGAGTGGTCTGACACAGCAGGATGGGAGCAGTCTGACACAACAGGAAGAGAATGGTCTGACACAGCAGGAAGAGAGTGGTCTGACACAGCAGGAAGAGAGTGGTCTGACAAAGCAGGATGAGAGTGGTCTGACAAAGCAGGATGAGAATGGTCTGACACAGCAGGAAGAAAGTGGTCTGATGCAGTAGGATAAAGTGGTCTGACACAGCAGCATGATAGTGGTCTGACACAGTGGGATGAGAGTGGTCTGTCACAGCAGGAAGAGAGTGGTCTGATGCAGCAGGATGAGAGTGGTCTGACACATCAGGATGAAAGTGGCCTTTCACAGCAGGAAAAAGAGTGGTTTAATACAGTAGGGTGAGAATGGTCTGACACAGCAGGAAGAGAGTGGTCTGATGGAGCAGGATGAGAGTGGTCTGACACAGCAGGAAGAAAGTGGTCTGATGCAGTAGGATGAGAGTGGTCTGACACAGCAGGATGAGAGTTGTCTGACACAGCAGGATGAGAGTGGTCTGTCACAGCAGGAAGAGAGTGGTCTGATGCAGCAAGATGAGAGTGGTCTGACACATCAGGATGAAAGTGGTCTTTCACAGCAGGAAAAGAGTGGTTTGACACAGTAGGATGAGAATGGTCTGACACAGCAGGAAGACAGTGGTCTGATGCAATAGGATGAGAGTGGTCTGACACAGCAGGAGGAGAATGGTCTGAGACAATATAGTTAGATCTTCAAATTTAACAGCATTAATGGGATGGAGTTGGTGATGGGGCTGATATCTCCGAGATGTATATCACTATGGTGTGTGTTATCTCTGTGGTGTGTGATATTACTGCATTGTGTGATATTACTGTGATGTATATTCCTGTTGCGTGTGATATCACTGTCATGTGTAATGTCACTGTGATTGTTTAGTCTTTATAGCTGAGGTTGTAAGAGAAGTCAGTGCCAGTGTCAGAGAGAGGTACGTACTGTCTTTAAAGATGACGAGTCTGATGATTTTAAGGTGATGGGAGAACTGTAACTAGAAATCTAGGCAATGAAAGAGAGGATGTCAGATACAATACAAGTTTGTTTCAACATGATACATTGTTTTTACAGAAATGGGTGACACCTGAGAGCATGTTTAAAGTCCATAGTTACACATAGCATTTTGGGAAAGCTTTAGAAGGAGTACAGAAGAAGTGAATGAATTTAGAAATTTGGGAATGGATGTGTTGGCAGTTGTTTCAACAAAAGCTGCAGGCAACTAACAGAATGGATGAGAGGAAAGAAAGTAGCAGGGCATGATGAGGAATATGTGAAAAGAAAAAAAAATTTAATGGATGCAAATAAGGGCAATGTATTACAGATTAGTGGTTCTGATGTTTTAGTATGGGGGTGAGGCATGGTTTTTGGATGTTGCTGTGAGGAGAAATATGGTCAGTAAAAATGTTTCTGAAATCAATGTGTGATATGAATATTATACAAAGAATGAAGAAATATGAAGATGGTGTGGCAGAATGATGGCTGAGAGGGTTTGATCTTGTAGAAAAGATGTAGTGTGATAGGTTCACCAAGAAAGCATATAATTCTGAGGTGAGTGAAAGGATGGAAGGAGGCTCTGAAGAAGGTTTTGTGAGGTGTGGGTGTGAGCATTCAGCAGACAAGTGTGACAGCTTTAAATTAACCCGTAAACAGTCCAAACATATATACATGTATACGTATATAAACATTTTACTTTTCCTGCCTTCAAATATGGCACAACTGGCCTGAGATGCCTTGTCAGCACAGAATGGGTCATAACACTCAGTGTGCACTGTATTAAAAAAATCTGGGACCACTTAGTACCTTGTGGGAGCACCAGCTCAAATGAGCGCCAGCTACAGCAAACAGCACAGCAAACACCTGGGATTCACTGATTTCATGTAGTATTAACTCTCCCATTTTAAGAGGAAAGTGATGTTGATCTTGAGTTTAGTGGCTTTGAGGTGGATGTGGCCATAAATGGTCGAGGAAATATCAAAAAGCCTCGATAATAACCCATATGCAACATTTGTGCAACACCCTTTCAGAATGTCTCATAACCTATGCCCTAAGTAAAGAGAAACAATTCTGGAACATAATACTTGTTCAGCAGGCTGGCTGACTGGCTGATTGGCTGGCCAGCTACATGACTGGCCGGCTGCTGGGGGACTGGCTCTGTTTGTTTGTCTGTGTCTATGTTCATCTCTGCCTGTCTCTTTATCTTTGTCTCTGTCTGTCTCTATCTCTTTCAATCTGTCTCTGTCTATCTGTCTCACAGGTACACATAAATACAAGTATACATAGTGTAAAATACCTAGGATAACTCAAAAAATTCAGACAAAGCGCTATACTTTGCTTGAAGATATGAGTAAACGTGATGACTCAGTCTTGTGGCTCTCTCTGAGACAGAGAGCTAGACAGACAGACAGGAAGCTTGACAGAAAAATAGACAGACATACATGTTTGTGTATCAGCGAAAACAAAGCGAGGGCCGATGCTCATCAAGTGTCACCTCTAATCTCATCTTATCATGTCTTATCACCGCACCCTTGCGAATGCTCATCAAATGCCAGCTCTTATCTAATGTTATCTCATCTTATCACATCACTGTCAGGGGTGGACTGAGGCTTGTTTTTCATGCTTCAAGGGGACTTATTATTACCTATTATTATTATTATTATTATTATTATTATTATTATTATTATTATTTTCTTCTTCTTATTATTATTATTATTATTATTATATACTTCCACATATTCAAAACATTGCTGGGACCTATAAATACTTTGTATATATTCCAAGACAATAGTAAATGGCCAAGGAAGGTGTAAATGTCCACCTGTCAGTGTTTGTGACAATCTGAGTACAATTTCTGTACCTAATACTAGTGTCAGAACAAAGATTGGTTATGAAATGACAAGAACTATTATAAATTGTAATTATCAGAACATAAAAATTATATAAAATAATATGAAAAATTGAAAGAAAGGTATATTGGCAACACTTCTGCAAGTGCCAGGACTCGATGTTGTTTTCAAGTGAGCATCCAGTGCCAACTTCTCCGTCTCATATTTCTGTAAGTACTGACCCTAACTTTTTTTATCTTATAACACTTAGAAAAATGTGCTCTTCATTTTCATAAAAAAAAAAAAAACGAATTTTTTATTTTTTTTCAAAATATTCGGGGCACTGGGGTAGTGAACGTATATATACATTTGGACCTTTTATGGGTTAAAAATGACTGAAGGCAAAAGATTTTGGGGATTTGAAATGTTGTTGGAATGAGATTACAGTAATATTTATGAAAGAAGTTCAGGGAATCATTCAGACTCGACTATTATATTTAGGAAACATGGTAGCTGCGTTTCAAAAATGTGTGGGGATGATGTTGTTTAGTGGGATCATTGTCGTGAATTTTTAATAGTTTTTCTTCGCAAGTTAAGAGCTGTTAATTTATCTCAGCATATTTCAAAGCTTGGCCCTCACTATGGTACATCACCACTACCACCAGGATGTAGCTCATAACTGTTGATTAATTTATTATATTATTTTACATGAACCTATTATTCAAAAAAAAAAAAAAAAAATGAGAAGATCCAATTTTAAGAAAATCTGATTTGTCTGACCATTTTGAAAAAAAAAAAAAAAGGCATAAGAAATATGTATATATGCCATGATTTATAGCCAGAATTTCTCAATGTGCTTACTGGCAATGATCATTTGCCAAATAAACCTAGTGTATATTAATTTTTGTAATGTAACTAAAAATCAATTGAAATGCTGTCACAAAGTCAATGTATTTCATTGATTTTTTAAAAAATACTACTGTAGGGATGCTTAGTTACAATTGGCACAAAATTAAATTTTTTATACATAAAGATGTTTATCAATCCACAATCTGCTGTATGGTTGACCCTGAAGAACATAATTTCAAATAAAGATCATAAACAAACCTAGGATATCCCTCACTAAATGAGTTCTTTTGCTTATAAAGAAACTTCTCATGCCAGCTGAAAGTGAACAATAAACTATCAAATGTGGCACGCATTTTGTTAAGTAAGTGAATTGCTTGCTCAGACAGCAAGACTTGCTCTAATGCTTTCGCTATAGTTTTAATTCACGAGAATTCTTGAGAAGTCACATAAGAACATAAGAAAGGAGGAACACTGCAGCAGGCCTGCTGGCCCATACTAGGCAGGTCCTTTACAATCCATCCCACTAAAAAAACCTTTGCCCAACCCAATTTTCAATGCCACCCAAGAAATAAGCTCTGATAATTCAATCCATTCTCATATGCAAGTCCCACTCAAATCCAACCCCTCTCACTCAAGTATTTATCCAACCTAAATTTGAAACTACCCAAGGTTTTAGCCTCAATAACCCAACTAGGTAGACTGTTCCACTTATCAACTACCCTATTTCCAAACCAATACTTTCCTATATCCTTTCTAAATCTAAACTTGTCTAATTTGAATCCATTACTGTGGGCTCTCTCTTGGAGAGATATCCTCAAGACCTTATTTATATCCCCTTTATTAATACTCATCTTCCACTTGCACACTTCGGTCATGTCTCCCCTCATTCTTCGTCTAACAATTGAATGTAATTTAAGGGTCTTCAATCTTTCTTCATAAGGAAGATTTCTAATGTTATGTATTAATTTAGTCATTCTACGCTGAATGTTTTCTAACGAATTTATGTCTATTCTGTAATACGGAGACCAGAACTGAGCTGCATAATCTAGGTGAGGCCTAACTAATGATGTAAAAAGCTGTAATATAAACGCTGAACTTCTGTTGCTTACACTTCTTGATATAAATTCCAGTAATCTGCTTGCCTTATTACGTACGCTTAGGCATTGCTGTCTTGGTTTAAGGTTGCTGCTTATCATAACTCCCAAGTCCTTTTCGCAATCTGTATGGCTAAGTTCTACATTATTTAACTTATAAGTGCTAGGGTTCTGGACACTCCAGAGCTTCAGAACCTTGCATTTATCTACACTGAACTGCATCTGCCACTTTTCTGACCAGTTATTGAGTTTGTCTAACTCCTCCTGAAGTTCCCTGACATCTACATTTGAATCAATTATCCTACCTATCTTTGTGTCATCGGCAAATTTGCTCATATCACTAGTAATACCCTCATCAAGATCATTGATATATATTATAAACAACAATGGGCCTAAGACTGATCCCTGTGGAACGCCACTTGTTACGGATCCCCACTCGGATTTAACCCCATTTATGGACACTGCTTCCTGTCTGTGAGCCATGACTCTATCCATGACCACACTTTTCCCCCAATGCCATGAGCTGCCACTTTCTTTAACAGTCTTTGGTGTGGTACTCTATCAAAAGCCTTACTAAAATCTAAATAAACAATATCAAATTCTTTGTCATTATCAACAGCCTCAAAAGATTTACTGAAGAAAGTTAGTAAATTAGTTAGACAAGAACAGCCTCTCGTGAATCCATGCTGAGTATCATTAATCAGATTATGCTTATCCAGATGGCTTCTCATAATCTCAGCTATAATTGACTCTAGTAATTTGCTTGTCCCAGATTTACCTTGTTCTGTAAAATACTCACACCCTCTGTCAACAGCCATACCACGTTGAATGCACCACTCCTTGTCTGATCAGTAAAGTTAAGCGACATTGGGTTTAGTTAGTACTTGGATGCTGTTGGCATCAATTTTAACCCTTTCACTGTTGAGACCCCTGATTCAAAACTCGCTCTCAGTGTTGAAAAATACAGTGGAATCTCAGCTTACGAATGCCCCACCATGCGAATTTTTCAGGATACGAACAGTCACTTGATCGATTTTTTGCTTCTGGATACGAACGAAATTTCAGGATGTGAACTTCCCCCTCAAGGGAGATTCCTTGGTGAGGGGCTCTTTGTCTAGGGAACCGGATCTGTGCTCCAGTTCCCTAAATTAATAATAATAATACAGTGGACCCCCGGTATTCGATGGCATCGGTATTCGATAAATCCGGTTTTCGATGCATTTTAACGCAAATTTTTTTCCTCGGTATTCGATTGAAAGCCCGGTATTCGATATGATTTGTACGAGACCTGTCCACGTGTGGCCTGAGCTGCTCCATGTGTGCTAGTGTTTACAAGCCAGCCAGTGTGCGCGCATCTAAAGATACATTCGGTACATTCCATATTATCCATATTATCACTGTGTTTGGTGCTTGTTTCTGCAAAATAAGTCACCATGGGCCCCAAGAAAGCTTCTAGTGCCAACCCTTCGAGAAAAAAGTCGCTAATGACTTATGAAATGAAGAAAGAGATAATTGCAAAGTACGAAAGTGGAGTGCGTGTGTCGGAGCTGGTCAGGTTGTATAATAAACCCCAATCAACCATCTCTACTATAGTGACCAGGAAAACGGCAATCAAGGAAGCTGTTCCTGCAAAAGGTGCAACTGTGATTACGAAACAGCGATCGCAAGTGTTAGAAAATGTTGAGAGATTGTTACTGGTGTGGATAAATGAAAAACAGATAGCAGGAGATAGCATCTCTCAAGCGATCATTTGTGAAAAGGCTAGGCAGTTGCATGACGATTTGGTAAAGAAATTGCCTGCAACTAGTGGTGATGTGAGTGAATTTAAGGCCAGCAAAGGTTGGTTTGAAAGATTTAAGAATCGTAGTGGCATACATAGTGTGATTAGGCATGGTGAGGCTGCCAGTTATGTTGTGTGACAGAAGTCCAGTGACTCTCAAGCTGGTCCTAGTGGCATTAAAAGAAGAAGGGAAGTAACCCAGGAAAAGGACTTGCTACCTCAAGTCCTAATGGAAGGGGATTCCCCTTCGAAGCACTAACACCTCTCCCCTCCTCCCATCCCATCAATCATCACCAGATCTTCATTAAAGGTAAGTGTCAATTATTTTATTGTTATTGTAATTATTCTATTGCATTAAACTTAATATTTCATGTAGTAAATTTTTTTTTTTTCATACTTTTGGGTGTCTTGCACGGATTAATTTGATTTCCATTATTTCTTATGAGGAAAACTGATTCGGTTTTCGATATTATCGGTATTCGATGAGCTCTCAGGAACGGATTAATATCGAATACCGGGGGTCCACTGTAATTATAATAATACAGGAAATTATAATAATGGCGGGAAAACAGTGGGTTTTGGCGGGAAAACAGTGAAGTCACAGTGTAGTAATATGAGTACTAGGAGAACTAGTAATAGGCAAAATGAGGTGAATATTGGAAAGCCAGTGGCACTAATTGACAAGGACAGTAATAGGTTTAGTGGAATAACAGAAAGGAGCAGGAAGGGTAAAGAGAGAGGAGGGTCTTTAAATATATATTACACAAATAGTCGCAGTGCTAGCAATAAGATGGACGAGTTGAGACTAGTTGCTAGTGCAGGTAACATTGATGTATTTGCCATAACTGAGACGTGGTTTAATTCAAAAAGTCGGGACATGCCTGCAGAATGTCACATTCAGGGTTTTAAATTGTTCCAAGTAGATAGAAGTGTCGGGAAGGGAGGTGGGGTGGCATTTTATGTCCGAGATCACTTGAACTGTTGCATAAAAACGGGTATTAAGTCTGAAGTAACACATACAGAGTCTGTTTGGATAGAATTTTCAGAGGGGCATGTAAAATTAATTTTTGGTGTGATATACTGTCCCCCAAACTTAGATAGGGACCAAGGGAGACTACTATGGGAGGAAATTGTTAGGGCCACGAGGCACGAAAATGTAGTAATTCTAGGAGACTTTAACTTTAGTCATATTGATTGGAATTTCTTGACTGGGAATTTAGAATCATACGACTTCTTAGAAGTAGTTCAGGATTGTTTTTTGAAGCAGTTTGTGACAGAATCTACAAGGGGTAATAACCTGCTTGACTTAGTTTTGGCAAACAATGAATCCCTTGTTAATAATTTAGAAGTTTCAGAGGAACTGGGTGCTAGCGACCACAAATCAATTACATTTAGCATTGAATGGAAGTATGATAGTAGGGACAACTCAGTAACAGTCCCAGATTTTCGCTCAGCAGATTACGATGGGCTTAGAGAACACTTATCATCTGTTGACTGGGGTAACGAAGAGAGCTATCAATATGACAGTTTTCTGAACACTATACATAAGGCTCAAAGAATGTTTATCCCGTATAAAGAAATTAGATCAAATAGAAATGACCCAAAATGGATGAATAATAGGCTGAAATATCTACTAGGGCATAAGAAAGGAATTTATAGGCGTATCAAAAGAGGTGAGGGTCATCTTATGAATCAGTATATTGACATTAAGAGGGACATTAAAAGGGGATAGGAAAAGCTAAAAGGGGCTATGAAATTAAAGTTGCTAGGGATTCTAAAACTAACCCAAAAAGTTTTTTTCAGGTATATAGAACAAAAGTTAGAGATAAGATAGGTCCCCTCAAAAATGACTACGGCATCTTACTGACAAAGAGAATGAAATGTGCTCGATTTTAAATAATTATTTTCTCTCGGTTTTTACACAGGAAGACACTAATATTATTCCAGTAATTAATTTTTATAGTGGGCCAGAAGAAGATAAATTATGCAACATCACAGTCACTAGTGAAATGGTTGTGAAGCAGATAGACCGACTGAAGCAAAATAAGTCACCGGGTCCTGATGAGGTTTTTTTCAAGGGTTCTTAAGGAATGCAAAATGGAACTCTGTGAACCATTAACTAATATTTTTAATTTATCTCTTCAAACAGGTGTAGTGTCTGATATGTGGAAGATGGCTAATGTAATTCCTATTTTTAAAACAGGGGACAAGTCATTACCGTCAAATTACCGTCCAATAAGCCTGACCTCAATTGTAGGCAAATTACTAGAGTCAATTATAGCTGAGATTATAAGAAGCCATCTCGATAAGCATAGCTTGATTAATGATACTCAGCATGGATTCACAAGAGGCCGGTCTTGTCTAACTAATTTATTAACTTTCTTCAGTAAAGCTTTTGAGGCTGTTGACCACGATAAAGAATTTGATATTATTTACTTAGATTTTAGTAAGGCTTTTGATAGAGTTCCGCACCAAAGACTGTTAAAGAAAGTGGCAGCTCATGGCATTGGGGGAAAAGTGCTCTCGTGGATCGAGTCATGGCTCACAGACAGGAAGCAGAGAGTGTCCATAAATGGGGTTAAATCCGAGTGGGGATCTGTAACAAGTGGCGTTCCACAGGGATCAGTCTTGGGCCCGTTGTTGTTTATAATATATATCAATGATCTTGATGAGGGAATTACTAGTGATATGAGCAAATTCGCCGATGACACAAAGATAGGTAGGATAATTGATTCAAACGTAGATGTTAGGGAACTTCAGAAAGATTTAGACAAACTCTATTCTTGGTCAGAAAAGTGGCAGATGCAGTTCAATGTAGATAAATGCAAGGTTCTGAAGCTCGGGAGTGTCCATAACCCTAGCACTTATAAGTTAAATAATGTAGAACTTAGCCATACAGGTTGCGAAAAGGACTTGGGGGTTATGGTAAGCAGCAACCTTAAACCAAGACAGCAATGCCTAAGCGTACATAATAAGGCAAATAGATTACTGGGATTTATATCAAGAAGTGCAAGCAACAGAAGTCCAGAGGTCATACTGCAGCTTTATACATCATTAGTAAGGCTTCACCTAGATTATGCAGCTCAATTCTGGTCTCCATATTACAGAATGGACATAAATTCGTTAGAAAACATTCAGCGTAGGATGACTAAATTAATACATAGCATTAGAAATCTTCCTTATGAAGAAAGATTGAAGACTCTTGAGTTACATTCACTTGTTAGACGAAGAATGAGGGGAGACCTGATCGAAGTGTATAAGTGGAAGATAGGTATTAATAAAGGGGATATTAATAAGGTCTTGAGGATATCTCTCCAAGAGAGAACCCGGAGTAATGGATTTAAATTAGATAAGTTTAGATTTAGAAAGGACATAGGAAAGTATTGGTTTGGAAATAGGGTAGTTGATGAGTGGAACAGTCTACCTAGCTGGGTTATTGAGGCTAGGACTTTGGGTAGTTTCAAATTTAGGTTGGATAAGTATATGAGTGGTAGGGGTTGGATTTGAGTGAGACTTGCACATCAGAGCTTATTTCTTGGGTAGCATTGAAAATTGGGTTGGGCAAATGTTTTGTTAGTGGGATGAATTGTAAAGGACCTGCCAAGTATGGGCCAACAGGCCTCCTGCAGTGTTCCTCATTTCTTATGTTCTTATGTACTACTACTAATAATAATACTACATTGCAGCAGGCTTGTTGGCCCATACTAGGCAGGTCCTTCACAATCCATTCCACTAACAGAATATTTGCCCAACTCAATTTTCAATGCTACCCATGCAATAAGCTTTGATAATTCTATTTATTCATGTGCAAGTTCCACTCACATCCAACCCCTCTCACTCATGTATTCATCCAACACAAATTTGAAACTACACAAGGCTTTAGCCTCAATAACCATACTAGGCAGACTGTTCCACTCATCAACATAAGAACATAATGTGGAAAAAGACACTTATGTACAGTTCAGGACATTTATTAAAGGAAAAGTTTCGCCACGAGTGGCTTCTTCAGTCCTAATACAGAGAAAAGTACGTATAATGTTCGCCAAGACCGTAGTCCTGGTACGGGTCTCAATCTTGCGATGACCCGTCTCTGGCTCCCGATGGAGAAAGGTTTCTACAATGATGTGACGTATGCTGCTCAAGCACTCTTCTGGTCAGTTCAACTGGAGCATCTCATAAGCGACAACACCATATGTACTCCTAACTATGGACACTAGCGAGGAGGAGGATATGTTGTTATCACAGGTAACAGCTTGTTTAGTTCATTGACCCCATGGTACACTAGTGTGCCCGCAGTCATCTCTGGGTCCTCTTCGGGAGGGAATATCACTCCTAGTTGCCTGCGGAGTGTCTCAGTAACTTTGCACTCCAGAAGATAGTGTGTTAGGGGCCGCTGGACAACGTGCTGACAGTACTGGCACATCTCCTCCTCAGCCTTGTCTACCATCATCTTGGCTGTGGGAAAGCCGAAACGAAGCCGATGGATGGCGGTACACTGCACTTTGGACCAGCTTCTATCATATGGAGGGGATTCTCCCTGAGTCGCTGCTCGGTACCACTGTTGAGATGGGGTATCACCTAAGACCTCCCCCATAAGTTTCGTGGCTCTGGCAGCCACCAGTTTGGTCTGTCATAGGCTGATTGGGACAGTAATCCCAACATGTGGATAGTCTGTTGCTGCCTTGGCTGCATCATCTGTTGCCTCATTTCCCCGGATGCCAGCATGGCTGGAGATCCAGTTCAATGTCGATCTGTTACCCTGAACTTCTAAGGCTGTCATTATGCTCAGGATCGATGTGATGAGGTGAACATTGTCCTGTGGTTGAGGATGGGAGAGGGCATTGATTGCAGAGGTGGAATCAACATGTATGACAGGTCGGAGTCGGAGTCGATGTCGTAGGGCATGTGACAATGCCTGCTGAATCGCCACCAGCTCAGCTTGAAGGATCGTGCAGTGGTCAGGGAGTCGCCAGCCTTGTGTGTGACCATTGTGGTACAGTCCAGCTGCTGCTCTCTTCCTGTCAGGGTCGACAGAACCATCTGTGAAATACACTGCACATGTGCCTCCCTCTGCCAGTGCCATGATTGTCTCAGCATGATTGCTGAGGGTGTCTTGACTGCAGAGACGCTTAGAGATGGGTAGCTGCATGATGCAAACATCGGCTGGATCTGGGCGCCAGGGAGGTGGTGGATGGTACCCAGCAACAGGAAGGTCACAACTCTTCTCAAGGAGTAGTTGTATAGGCAGCAGCTTCCGCCCAGCAGCACAAAACGAGCGAATCCAGGAGTAGTCCATGAAGAGTGTGGGATCTTGTGTCATGGTTGTTAATATCCATCTCCTTAGTGGGGTACCTTGCTGCCGGTGCAGGATCGTGGCCACTTTGCAGGCGTTTATGTATCTTACTCTGTCAGCCAAGGAAGGAAGCCGGGCCTCAGATCTGAGACATACTGTGTTGGTCCAGATGGGGGCCCCAAGCATAGTTCTTATCGCCTGATTTTGCACGACCTCCACCCTTTGCCTGCTCTGCGGGAAGAGATGAGCTAACGCCGGTGCACCGTAGTCAATGAGCGAGTGTATAGCTTGTATATAGTACAAGCAAAGTACATCTTTGCTTGCCCCTGCACGGTGCCTCGTCATGGCTCTCATGGCATTGAGTCTGAGTAGAGCACGTGACCTGACATACTCGGCCTGTTTCTGAAAGGTCAGCTTTTTATCAATGTAGATTCCCAAGTACAGGTAGGAGCCTGTCCACTCAAGTTCTATATCCTGAATACGTAATCTATTCACAGGATCTGGTCCCTTGAACATCATTGCAGGAGATTTCTCGGCTGAGATCTTGAGGCCTAGTTCCTTGCAAGACTGCGTAATTAGGTCCAAAGCTCTAAGAGCCTGTCGTTCTAAATTGCCTTTCCCATTCACTACGAGTGCAAGATCATCAGCATAGCTGAGGAGCTGTGTGCCACTATGAAAGGGAAGGCTCACAAGTTCCTGCATAAGGATGTTAACCCTTTGACTGTTTTCGACGTATAAATACGTCTTACGAGCCAATGTTTCTGACGTATATATACTCAATAATTCTAGCGGCTTCAAATCAAGCGGGAGAAAGCTGGTAGGCCCACATGTGAGAGAATGGGTCTGTGTGGTCAGTGTGCACCACATAAAAAAAATCCTGCAGCACACATTGCGTAATGAGAAAAAAAAAACTCTGATCGTTTTTTTGGAATAAAACGCCGACTTTGAGGTGTATTTTCGTATAGTATTTATCGTTGTATTCGCGTTTTCATGGTCTTAGGTGATAAAATGGAAAACATATTACAGAAATAGAGATGATTTTCATTACTTTTACGATGAAAACGACCTTGAAACTGAGCTCAAAGTAGCGGAAATGTTCGATTTTTACCAATGTTCAAGAGTAAATAAATCACACCACACGTCCAATACACGTCAACTGGGGAGTCTAATATTCTTTCACTAGTGCACTGATATTATTTATACCATTTTTACAATAATGCAGTCGTCTGCATAACAATAAATTTTGTATTTTTTTGTATGAATAAAAAATCAAAATAGAAAGCAATAATAATATAAGAGGGGCCTAGAGATGTGACTAATGAACAGAGCATATGTTATTTTAGTGCCACAAATGTCTATCTTGTTTATTCTGGACCCTATTTTGAAATTGGCATCTCTTTTAGTTTGCGTGAAATTGGCCAAATTGCCAATTTCTGACCACCATATTGGGTAGTCCAAATTAGTAAATGGGAGGTTTCTTGTACTCAGCTGATAGATAAAATGGAGTTCTAAAGAAATAGCTATGAGTTTGGTCAACTGGAACAATGGAATTGCCTGAAAATAGGGCTCAAAGTCGGCGAAATCGCCGATACGCATATGCCGCAGAAACTGTTAACTTCGCGGGAGCATAATTCCACGAGTTTTCGACCAAATTTCGAACTTTTGGTGTCATTACCATCGGGAAAAGATTCTCTATCATTTCATAAGAAAAAATAATTTTTTTTTTTTCAAAAATTGAGCGACATAGAATGACAGTTTCAGAGAGGGGCCTGAAACAGTCAAAGGGTTAAACAGGGTAGGACTGAGCACACCTCCTTGTGGCATACTGTTTTCCAGGGTTTTAAAGGAAGAGTAGTGTCCCTGAAAGCTGACACAGGCCTGCCTGCCCCTAAGGTAGGACTCTATCCAGGCCAGGAGGCGCGTCCTTTGATTCCCTTCCGAGCTAGTATTGCCAGAATTGCTGTGGGGCTGGCTAGCTCAAATGCCTTCTCAAGGTCGAGGTAGACGACGATACTAGGTTTTTTGTTACTATCAGCAATCTGGCTTAGAAAAGTGGTTATGCACTCTGCTGTACCCACTCCTTTGGTAAAGCCAAATATGTGATGATGAGAGGGTCCAAGTTTCCATAGGAGGCAGTTTAACACCATCCTCTCAGCAGTCTTGGCTAAGCAGCTGGTCAGCGATATGGGTCTCATACTGCCTGGGTCCTTGGGCTTTGGAATTGGTACGATGGTAGCTTTCTTCCAAGCTGCTGGGAGTGTCCTGGCCCTCCACGACTTGTTAATGATGTCTAGTATGGCCTCCCATCCACTCTGCCCATCCCGTGCAATCATGGAGTACATAACACCATCGATGCCCGGGGCAGTGTCACCTGTGTTCTTAATGGCACGTCAGAGTTCCAAGTCCGTGAGGTCTTCATCAGTCACATCTTCCGACTCACATACAGCTTGTATCGTTAGCTGGAGCTGTGGCAGAAGACCCGTCTGTATATTCCGGATGTCCTGTGGGAGCTGAGTGGAGGCCCCCCTGGAAGTGAAAAGCTCCACTAGTTTCTCAGTTTCCTGGGATGAGTTCGGGTGTGCTGGTGGCCTCGGCTTGCTCTTGCCAGTGCTATGTTGAGCTTGCCCCATATCTCAGATAAGGTGGTGTGATGCCCGAATGTTGAGCACCACTCCAGCCATTTCTCAGTTTTTACTCTGAGAGAGACTCTGCGGGCATGCTGCACAATGGCTCTCAGAGTATTCCTGTTCTCTGCCATAGGGTTACGCCTGTATAACTTCCTAAAAGAGTTGATGCAGTGGTTCTGCTCCCGCACCTCGTCGTTGTAGAACCACCAGTCTCTTTTGTGAGTGCGTCCTGCGGACTTCTTTGGAATTGCGCACTCTGCTGCCTGGATGAGAACAGTGATTAGCTCCTGTTCAGCCGTATCACAGTCTTCAGATAGAGAGTATGTGGACCACCAGTCATGAAGATAATCCTGGAACACCTTCCAGTTGGCCCTCTTTACGTCCCATCTAGGAGGCAGCACAACTGTGGGAGGCCTGTTGATGTTGAAGGTGGTTATCACTGCAAAGTGGTCACTGACAAGGTGAGGATGAGCTTCCCATGTAGCTCCTGCTGCAAGTTGTCTTGACCCAAAGGTAAGGTCGAGGCAGCCACCCAACAGGTGTGTGGGGTCTCCATTGTTTAGCAACTTTACCTCTGGAATATCGTGTAGGAGCATTGCTATGTGTCTGCCAGCAGCATTGGTTGCTGAGTGAGAGTGCAGCATTGGGTGATGTGCGTTGAAATCTCCACCCACAGTAATGCACTCAGTGCGTGCTAGTGCAAGGAGCTCTGCAATGTCGAGGGTATGTCTTGGGTTCTTGTAGATGTTATAGATGGTAATGGGCGCCCCAGGTATGCGCACAAGGATGGCCTGTACCTCGACATCCTCCCCACAGTCCACAGAGTTGGCTATAACCTCGTGAGGTATTGTATTGGATACAAATACAGCTGTGCCTCTGCAGTGAACGCCTGGGTCCATGTGCCGAAAATACCCAGCAAAACCGGGTAGTCTTGGGCACATAGTCGGGACAGTCAGAGTTTCTTGTAGCAAGACGATGTCAACCCGATCCCGAATTACTGCCTCCAGCAAGAGGTGCTGTTTGCCCCTCAGGCCCTGAATGTTCCATTGTAGAACCTTGAGGGTGGGATTTGGTACCGAGGTTATTCCATCGCTGTTGTTTCCTGAGCTGGAGACTGAGTCCTGCCCGCTCTGAGAACCTGCAAATTCATGGCATCCACTGTCTCCTCCTCGGTCAGTAAGCACACTCTCAGGAGCGTATTGACCATCTGCTGGAATGCACTCTGTTGTTCCGTGGAGTTGATTGTGTTGCAAATGAGATCCGTGAACACCTTGATGAGTGCTATGAGATCCTCCTTGGTGAGGGCCTGCTTTGGGGTTGGGTTCGAAACAGTGGATATTATCTGGGCTGTTGTCGTCTGTAGGGACTGCTGAGGGTTGGATTTCTTTATTGTATGCACCGTGATCTGTTGCTGTATACCAGGCTGGGTAGCCGGGATCTGCTGGTGAGGTGCCAGTTGAGTCTGCAAAGCGCCAATGCCGGGTAAGGAGTGCCTGCGTTGTCGTGCTATGGCCGGTGGGGGCTCGTTTAATGCCACCTGCTGATCGCATTGACCAGATGCACCCTGTTGACGCCTCCTGTTCCTCTTGTTTCTGTTTCTTCGTTGAGGTAGGGGTGCAGGAGGTTCTTGACCTTGACGCCTGGTTGAGGCTTCGAGGGTTGGGAATTCCTGGGCATTGACTTGGGTTAGCTGCTGAGAGATCTGCGGTATGGCAGCGTTCTCTGCACCCATCGTTTGCTGAGAGTGATGATCGGTAGTAGCCTGTTGCCGAGTTTTTGGCGTCTTCCAGACTCCTTGAATTCTGGAGAGCCTTTCGGGGCATCGAGGATTCCAGGCATGGTGTTTCTGCCTGCAGTTCGGGCATTGTGGAGTGGGTGGCGATGCATTTTTCAGCTTGGTGATGCATTCCTCGGTAGGGTGGTGCTGGCTGCAGACACCGCAGATTACTCTGTTCGGACAGAGTGCACCCAGGTGTCCATAACGCTGACACTTGAAACAGCGAACTGGTTCTGCTGTGAAAGTCCTGACATCGTACTTGCCCCAAGAACCGAGGTCCAGCTGGGATGGCAGTGGTCCTACACGCTGAATGAGGACTTGTCAGGTTGGTGCATTGAGCTGCTACTGCCTCGATGGGCATCATCAGCGGGTATCCCATCACTATACCCTTGGTGATTTTCTGCCGAGAGTCCAGTTCCTCCAGGGTGAATGAGCGATCTGTCTCCATGACTCTCTTCAAGGTGGTATACATTTCCTTGTTGAGAGGAGTCAATATTGGTTCTCCCCTAAAGTTGAACCATATCTTGAACTTCAGGTTGTGTCGTGATTCCAGGTATGAAACAACGCCATAGTGGGTTCTGTGGTCATCGTAAGACTTCACCTTGAATTTGCCAGGTCAGTTGAGCTGGTTTGCCTGCTCCTTGGACGGATGGCGCTTCTTCTTGTTGTCCACAGTGTTCCATCCCTCTTGGTTTTCGGGGGGTGGGGTGTTTATCTCCTCCCCTGTTTCCATTGTCGCTGGCTCCATGGTTGGAACTGTCAGATCTGCTACAATGTGAGCAGGATCTTCCTCTTCCTCTCGCAACTTCTTCGCTATAATTGCGCTCCACATTTCCAAATCCGAGTCTTCCGTCGTGTTCATGGAGCATCGTGGCCTCTTCTTTTCGGCAGAAGCCATGCGCCTATCTTGTGATAAGGTAGTGAACTCCGTGAACTGAGTGTGTGTGTACTGTGTACTGTTCCTTAGTCTGAAAAACTAAGAAAACGCATATATATATAGTGGCAGGAGTCAGGTGAAGTGACGCGTGGGTAGAGGTGGTAGTAGTAGTAGTAGTAGTGGAACTAAGGAGGTGAGGTTAGAGAGGGACCTGCTGACATCATGTAACAGCAGTTCCCAGGATGGGTAATATCCTCTTGATTAGTAATTTTGAAATACTGTAACTACCAGATTTTTGCTTTATAGTGTTACTTTATAGCGTTACTGGCTGCCTTCCCCACCAACCATGATGCCTTCCCCACCACCCACATGGAAATAAGTCACTCTGTCTGACTTTTTTGGGTTATCCTAGGTAATCTACACATATGCTGCTATGTTGTTTACACAAACCCACCCTGCCTTCCCCACCACTCACATGAAAATAAGTCACTTTGACTTTTTTGGGGGGTTATCCTAGGTAATCTACACATATACCTGGAGAGAGAGTTCTGGGGGTCAATGCCCCTGCGGCCTGGTCTGTGACCAGGCCTCATGGTGGATCAGAGCCTGATCAACCAGGCTTTTACTGCTGGCTTCACGCAATCCAACGTACAAGCCGCAGCCTGGCTGGTCAGGTACCGACTTTAGGTGCTTGTCCAGTGCCTGCTTGAAGACAGCCAGGGGTCTATTGGTAATCCCCCTTATATATGCTAGGAGGCAGTTGAACAGTCTTGGGCCCCTGACACTTGTTGTGTTGTCTCTTAACCCTTTCAGGGTTTCAGCCGTACTAGTACGGCTTACGCACCAGGGTTTTTGGCGTACTAGTGCGCCTAAATTCTAGCGCCCTCAAATCTAGTGAGAGAAAGCTGGTAGGCCTACATATGAAAGAATGGGACTATGTGGTCAGTGTGCACAGTATAAAAAAAAATCCTGCAGCGCACAGTGCGTAATGAGAAAAAAAAAACTGACCGTATTTTTGGATTAAAACAGCGACTTTGCACTGTATTTTTCGTATGGTATTTATTGTTGTATTCTAGTTTTCCTGATCTCATTCTATAGAATGGAAGACATATTACAGAAATTGAGATGATTTTGACTGATTTTACAATGAAAAGTACCTTGAAATTGAGCTCAAAGTAGCAGAAATGTTCGATTTTTACCAAAGTTCAAAAGTAAACAAATCATGCTAAGCGTCCAATACGCATCAATTGGTGAGTCTAATAGTCTTTCACAAGTGCGCCGATATTATTTATACCATTTTTTACACTAATGCAGTAGTCTGCATAACAGTAAATCTTCTATTTTTTGTGAGAACAAAAATTCAAAGTGGAAAGCAAAAGAATGTAAGAGGGGCATGGGGACATGACTAATGAACAGAGGAAATGTCATTTTAGTGCCAGGAATGTCTTTCTTGTTTATTCTGGACCCTATTTGAAAATTGGCATCTTTTGAAATTTGTGTGAAATTGGAAAAATTGCTAAATTCTGACCACTGTAGTGGATAGTTGAAATCGGTAAATGGGTGGTTTCTTGCATTCATTTGATAGAAAAAATGAAGTTCTAGCGAAATATTCATGATTTTTGTCGACTAGTACAGTGGAATTGGCCGAAAATAGGGCTCAAAGTGGGCAAAATCGCCGATGCGTAAACATTGTCGAGACCGCTAACTTCGCGAGAGCATGATTCCGTAAGTTTTCCATCAAATTTCATACTTTTGGTGTCATTGTGATAGGGAAAAGATTCTCTTATCTTTTCATAAGAATTTTTTTTTTTTGTTTAAATTTGGGCGACCCTGAGAGGGCCTGTCGACCCTGAATGGGTTAATGTGCTAGTGACACCCCTGCTTTTCATTGGGGGGATGTTGCATCGTCTGCCAAGTCTTTTGCTTTCATAGTGATTGATTTTCTTGTACAAGTTAGGTACTAGTCCCTCTAGGATTTTCCAGGTGTACATAATCATGTATCTCTCCCGTCTGCATTCCAGGGAGTACAGGTTCAGGAACTTCAAGTGCTCCCAGTAATTGAGGTGTTTTATCTCTGTTATACATACCGTGAAGGTTCTCTGTACATTTTCTAGGTCAGCAATTTCACCTGCCTTGAAAGGTGCTGTTAGTGTGCAGCAATATTCCAATATGCTGCTATGTTGATTACACAAACCCACCCTGCCTTCCCCACCAACCATGCTGCCTTCCCTACCACCCACACTACCTTCCCCACCAACCATGCTGTATTTCCTACCACCCACACTGCCTTCCCCACCAACCATGCTGCCTTCCCTACCACCCACACTACCTTCCCCACCAACCATGCTGTCTTCCCCACCACCCACATGGAAATAAGTCACTTTGTCTGACTTTTTTGAGTTATCCTAGGCAATCTACACAAATGTTGCTATGTTTACACAAACCCATGCTGCCTTCCCCACCACTGATGCTGCCTTCCCCATGACCCACACCATCTTCCCCACCAGCCACGCTGTCTTCCCCACCACCCACATGGAAATAAGTCACTTCGTCTGACTTTTTGGTGGAAGGTGGAAGATTGATAATCGTCTGGGTTTTCAGCACTATTTCTGGTATCCTGGGCATTGCTTTTGGTCACAAACTCTTCAAAACCATGAGATTCATCTTCACTAACACTTTAGTATGTGTTAGAACTATCACTTGGGAAGGGAAGAGTCCCAATTTGCCTGGGAGTGAGGTAGTCCTTACCGCTAGGCTTGGTGACCAAGGCGTATTGAATTAGCACTTCCACAATGCACTACGGCCTCCCCAATTTTTTATACTGTGCACACTGACCACACTGAACCATTCTCTCACATGTAAGTCTATCAGCTTTCTCCTGCTAGATTTGAAGCCGCTAGAATTTCGGCGTATTAATACGTCACCAACACTGGCTTGTAAGCCATACCTATACGGCACCAACAGTGAAAGGGTTAAGGTGGCCCATGGCCTAGTAGGCAACACTTGCCTCACACACTGAGTATCTGTGGTTCAGTTCCTGGCAAGGGTGGAAACATTAGGTGTGTTTCCTTACACCTGTTGTCCCATTCACCTAGAAAACAAGTACCTACATGGGTGTTAGTAGACTGGTGTGGGTTGCATCCTGGGGGACAAGATTGAGGATCCCAATAGAAATAAGACAGACAGTCCCTCGATGATGCACTGACCTTCTTGTGTCATCCTGGGTGGCTAACCCTCTAGGGTTAAAAATCCAAACAAATTCTTATCTCTTTCTTATCACACTTTCAGTTTTGTTAAACCTAATGGAAGCTTTTACTCTATACAGTCTTACCATCCTCCCTCCCTCCCATCACACATATGCACTGCTGTCAACTTCAACGAACACAACACATCCCTCCATAAGGAGGGAACTTATCTGGTGGGTAATGCACATAGCTTTCCAATACAGGATTAAAAGAAAATTAAGTGAAATTAATTTGAGGATTCTGTTCTGGACTATCTATATCTCTGTTTATAACACTGACATCTCTGGGAAAATATGGTTAGTAAACCACATAAAATTTTCTTAACCCTTTCACTGCTGTGACTCCAGAAATTAATCCTGTCAGTCACAAGCCCTGAAACTAAAAGTGCTGTCAGCACTTGAAAAAAAAAAAAAAAAAAAAGATTTTTCCATCAATACTTACTGAAATATGAAGATGTGAAGTTGAAGATTGTTGACCAGTAACAGCAACATCGGGATTGCCATACACTCAGTATCCTAAAATTTATTACTTTTTCCACTTTTTTATACATTTTCTAATTTTTAACAACATCAACTAACTTTTGTGGGTTAAGACACTCATATCATGTCCAATGACCTAATGATTAACCCTTGTATACAATACATTAATTGCACAGTGTCAACAGGATATTGTTTACAAAGCAATGATACACAAAAATGTAAACACACAAGTTCATTTGCTTCTCTTTCCTACCGTTCTAACATAAGTACACATATATATATATACAGGCACTGGTCACGTTCCTAGAAACATTGCCATGTGAGGAAGTGAGTGAGACACAACTTCATATACAGCAGTGTATTACATTCTCTACACATAAAACATGCATACATAAAGTGCACATCGCTGCACTTTACTGAGTACTTAGATATATCATCTTTTCTGAGCCCATTTCTTCTCATCTGTAGCAGGAAGTGTAGTGAGAAAGTGATCAACATGCCTCACATGAGAGGGTATTTGATCTGTATGGCAGCACATATGTTGTGACCTGGTATTTCTGGATTGCCTGATGAGAGATAAACAAAAGAGGGCACTTTGCAGTCTGTTCCCAATTCTGATCTGGTACATGTTTTGTGTATTTAGGAATGCAATGTCAACAAGATGGAAGCAGTGTTTCATGTACCACTTGTAAGTCCTTCACACACACAATCAACAAAACTCAATCTGTATGTCATAATTATCTACCAAATACATGCTATTCATGTAATCAATCACAGTAGCTGGTCTCACAATGGGTTCATTTGTTTCTCTATGCGACTTTCCTGTTTCTTTCACTCCACCAACATAGAATTCTGCTGGATTCCACTCTGTGCCATCAGATGAATGGGGATTTAGCACAAATTTTGCATCCTAGTGCCAATCCCAAACGAGGGCTTGTACTCACCTAATTGTGGTTGCAGGGGTCAAGTCATAGCTCCTGGCTTGATGTTTGCAGTTGCTTGTGGTGGTGGTGGTTGTGCATGTGGCCTGAGCCATGGTTCCTTCCCTTGGGAAGCTCTGTTGTTGTGTGTATCTCTCTCTGATTACACGGTGCCACATATAGTGCTAGCATTGCTCGTGGCCCACTGCCCATGCTAGTGGGCAGCGATCTACCATGACCCTTGGGGATAGCAACAGTGACAATGCCAAAACACATGCTTCACCATAAAAGATAACATTTCACAGGAAAATAACTATCATAGTTTGACTGATCATCAGCTGCTAGGAAGTCAAAGTCCACATTACTCTCATCATTACTGCTCACAACTGTGCCACCACAGGACAATATTAACTTTCACTTATGGCGTGGACATGTTGTGGACATACCGAATCTTCAGGTGGATGGCTGTGTCATTGGGGTTTTCAGCACTCTTTGCTGAAACCCAAGAACTCATCCTCAGAATCTATATCTTTATTGCTGGAACTATTACTGGGCAATTTTCTGAGGAGTGAGAGTACTTCAGTGGCATGGCATGGTGGACAATGATGCATTACGAATGTCCCAATTTTATGTTTACTGTCCACATTGACTGCACAGACCTGTTTTGTTATGTCTATGCCTACCAGGCCTCTAGAGGCCACTAGAATTTATGCATTAATCTACATAAGCAACACTGGCCTCAATAGCTTGGATCTTCATAGGAGAAAATGAAAGGGTTAAAGGTGTTGCGAGTGTCCCAATTTTTTAATAAAATAATACTGCACTTTTATATTCTAAAATGGGAGGGAAATTTTTTTGAAGGTAATGATACTAAAAATGTAAAATTTTGATGGAAAACTTATGGAATTATATAGGTGCAAATTTGGCGGTCTGGGTGCAATTTTTGCATCGGCAATTTTCCCCACTTTGAGACCTATTTTAAGCCAATTTCATTGTTGAAATGGACAAAATTGCTGGCTATTTCATTTGTATGCCTTCTGTTCTTTCATATGAGTGCAAGAAACTGTCCATTCAACTTTCAGAACAACCCTATAAAGTACACTGAGATTGGTAATTTGGCAAGTTTTACGCAAAATTCAACAAATTTTAATAAAAAAAAAAAAAAAAAAAAAAAAGAGTCCAAAACAACCACTATAAGCATTCCAGGAACTAAAATAACATTTTTTCTGTTCATTAATTATGTCCCCATGCCTCTCCTATATAACACTTGCCCTCCATTTTCAATCCATCTGCACACAAAAATCAATGTTTTTCATTATTTCTCGCCAATAAATTTTTTTTTTTTTTTTATTATCACACCGGCCGATTCCCACCAAGGCAGGGTGGCCCGAAAAAGAAAAACTTTCACCATCATTCACTCCATCACTGTCTTGCCAGAAGGGTGCTTTACACTACAGTTTTTAAACTGCAACATTAACACCCCTCCTTCAGAGTGCAGGCACTGTACTTCCCATCTCCAGGACTCAAGTCCGGCCTGCCGGTTTCCCTGAATCCCTTCATAAATGTTACTTTGCTCACACTCCAACAGCACGTCAAGTATTAAAAACCATTTGTCTCCATTCACTCCTATCAAACACGCTCACGCATGCCTGCTGGAAGTCCAAGCCCCTCGCACACAAAACCTCCTTTACCCCCTCCCTCCAACCCTTCCTAGGCCGACCCCTACCCCGCCTTCCTTCCACTACAGACTGATACACTCTTGAAGTCATTCTGTTTCGCTCCATTCTCTCTACATGTCCGAACCACCTCAACAACCCTTCCTCAGCCCTCTGGACAACAGTTTTGGTAATCCCGCACCTCCTCCTAACTTCCAAACTACGAATTCTCTGCATTATATTCACACCACACATTGCCCTCAGACATGACATCTCCACTGCCTCCAGCCTTCTCCTCGCTGCAACATTCATCACCCACGCTTCACACCCATATAAGAGCGTTGGTAAAACTATACTCTCATACATTCCCCTCTTTGCCTCCAAGGACAAAGTTCTTTGTCTCCACAGACTCCTAAGTGCACCACTCACTCTTTTTCCCTCATCAATTCTATGATTCACCTCATCTTTCATAGACCCATCCGCTGACACGTCCACTCCCAAATATCTGAATACGTTCACCTCCTCCATACTCTCTCCCTCCAATAAATTATAACCAAGAATGTTTGCTCATGGTTTAGGCCATCACAGTAATGATAGCATACCCTTTACAAACCCATAAGAGAGACTAGGGGGAAAGGAGGGCAGGGCCTACCATTCCTGAGGAATGGTAGACTTTCACTCCTTAGTTTCAGATCACTTCTAGTCTATAACTGACCAAAATCTTCTTATTTTTCAACTGGCTCCAAGGAACAGCCAACAAAACCATGAAAACACTCGGGAAAATGCCTCAAAGTTGCTATTTTAATACAAACACACTGTCAAAGGCTAGCTGTTCCTATCATGCACTGCATATGGCAGGATTTTTTTATATTGTGCATACCCCCTGTACAGACCCATTTCATCATTTCTAGGCCAAAATTTACTGATCGTAGCATATTTGAGGTGCAGTGATTAAGACAAAGATCTACGTTAGTGACACTGGCCTCAGTGGCATAGGTCTACATGGAAGACAGTGAAAGGGTTAATGAAAGATTTATCCAGTTTCTAACCTGGAAGTTAAGCAAGGGTTGACTGTGGAAGATACCTGGGCATATAGGAGGAAGTGCTGTAATGAGACTTATGAGTGTGAATGTATGGGGTAAAGGGAGTGTTGTGGTGAGCATGGTGATTGCCTGTGTGGCAGCAGCAACCTTAATCATGCACGGGATAAGACTGCTTCCATTAAATCACACCACCCTACTTAATTATTAAATTTACAGTTCTTGACCAATCTCTACCAAACAAGTATAAGCCCTCCACAAGCATAAAATATCTATGGTATTCCCAAGATAGAATTGCATTTGGTGAAAAAATAACAGACAATAAACATTAGAAATTCAGCTTAAATAAAGGGTATAAGAATTAAATATATATTTCTTTGCCACTCTCTACCAAACAAATATAAGTGAGCTATATATCTATAAAATTAGCATATAAAAATGAAGGCTTCGATTAAACACAAATGACAAAAAAAAAAAACTATTTCTGGAAAAACATTTCTGTTTGAATATCATCTTCAATCCTTATGTTCATGGGGAAGTGCTAAACCCACAAGTGTCATACAATGCCTGAAGAATGACATGGGTAGGAGGTAATCACGTTTGACCTGAGGAAAGGGAGGACAACTCCAATTCTTTGTTACCATCTATGGCTTACCATTCATAAAAACTTAAATGGTTTCTTAACCCTTTGGAGGTTTTGGACGTACTAGTACGTCTTACGATCCAGGGTTTTTGACGTACTAGTACGCCTAAATTCTAGCGCCCTCAAATCTAGTGAAAGCTGGTAGGCCTACCTGTGTAAGAATGGGTATATGTGGTCAGAGTGCGCAGTGTAAAAAAAATCCTGCAGCACACAGTGCGTAATGAGAAAAAAAAAACTTTGACCGTGTTTTTGGATTAAAACAGCGACTTTGCACTGTATTTTCGTCTGGTATTTATTGTTGTATTCTAGTTTTCTTGGTCTCATTTTATAGAATGAAAGACATACTACAGAAATTGCGATGATTTTGACTGGTTTTACAATGAAAAGTACCTTGAAATTGAGCTCAAAGTAGCAGAAATGTTCGATTTTTACCAAAGTTCAAAAGTAAACAAATCATGCCAAGCATCCAATACACATCAACTGGTGAGTCTAATATTCTTTCACAAGTTCGCTGATATTATTTATATAATTTCTACACTAATGCAGTAGTCTGCATAACAGTAAATCTTATTTTTTTTTGTAAGAATAAAAATTTAAAGTGGAAAGCCAAAGAAATATAAGAGGGGCCTGGGGATGTGACTAACGAACAGAGAACTTGTTATTTTAGTGCCAGGAATGTCTTTCTTGTTTATTCTGGACCCTATTCGGAAACTGGCATCTTTTGAAATTTGTGTGAAATTGGCAAAATTGCTAAATTCTGACCACTTTATTGGATAGTTGAAATCGGTAAATGGGTGGTTTCTTGTACTCATTCGATAGAAAAAATGGAGTTTTAGAGAAGTAGTTATGATTTTTGTCGACTAGTACACTGGAATTGGCCGAAAATAGGGCTCAAAGTGGGCAAAATCGCCGATGCGTAAACATCGTTGAGACTGCTAACTTCACGAGAGCATAATTCCGTAAGTTTCTATCAAATTTCATACTTTTGGTGTCATTATGATTGGGAAAATATTATCTATCTTTTCATAAGAAAAATATTTTTTTTTTTTAAATTTGGCTGACCCTGAGAACAAGTCTCTGAGAGGACCTGTCAACCCCCAAAGGGTTAATGTAAATTCATTAGTGCAAATGTTCATAATTAAGATGTACACCTACCATCCGACTTACGACCTGCTCGACATACAACCACTCGACTTACGACCGTGTTTTTTATGCCAAATTTCTAGGAAATAAACAACTATTTGTATTGTACACAGTGTTTATCTGGCCTGGTCACAGACCGGGCCGCGGGGGCGTTGACCCCCGAAACTCTCTCCAGGTAAACTCCAGGTAAACCTTACAGTATAAAATACAGTACTAACAGCATAAAAATTAAAGTAAAACATGAAATACCAAAATAAAGCAATAAAATAAAGTCATTACAAAAATGCGATGTTGATATTCAGTAGTAAAGTTCGACTTACGTCCATTTCGACTTACGATCGGTTTCTCGAAACCGAACTCGGTCGTAAGTCGGATGGTACCTGTATTGTATGATGGAAACTCTCATTTAGACATTTTCAGTTTAGGTTCTCATTAAAATTTCCTGAATAATAGAGAAAATTATAAATTCATAATTTAGGAAAGTGGTCTCTCTCTTCTTCAGAAAATATCTAACTGAAAGAGATTTCAATAATCAAATTCAGAATTTTTTTTCTTTTAAAGTACAGTGGACCCCCGCATAGCGACCTTAATCCGTGCAAGAGGGCTGGCTGTTATGCGAAATGTTCGGTATGCGAATGAATTTTCCCCATAAGAAATAATGGAAATCAAATTAATCCGTGCAAGACACCCAAAAGTTTGAAAAAAAAAATTTTACCACATGAAATATACATTTTCCTACACACAAAGAGAAGGATACATGCACAATAGTAGAGTAGTACATGCACAATATATATTGTGCATGTACTACTCTACTAAATGAAGAATAAATGACACTTACCTTTACTGAAGATGCAGCAATGACTGATGAGACACTGTGTCCTGGGAGTGCCTTTTCCTCCTGAGTACTGTAGGTCCTGTTTGGTATTTTCTTCCAGAACAGGCCTTATCACACTGTGTATGTCACTACGATTCTTAAATCTCTCAAACCAACCTTTGCTGGCTCTAAATTCACCAATATGAGCACTAGTTCCAGGCATTTTCCCTGTTCACCTGGGTGTTAGTCGACTGGTGTGGGTTGCATCCTGGGAGACAAGATTAAGGACCCCAGTGGAAATAAGTTAGACAGTCTTCGATGACACTGACTTTTTTGGGCTATCCTGGGTGGCAAATCCTCTGGGGTTAATTGTTTCTTGGTATTCTCAATAAGCCACACCAACAACGGTGCTACAGCAGCAGCAGCAGCAGCTGACGGTGGTAAAGCAGCAACAGACGATGATACAACAGCAGCAGACGATGCTACAGCAGCAACTGACGATGTTACAGCAGCAGCAGACGATGCTACAGCAGCAGCAGCAGCAGCAGACGATGCTACAGCAGCAGCAGCAGCTGACGGTGGTACAGCAGCAACAGACGATGCTACAGCAGCAACAGACGATGCTACAGCAGCAGCAGACGATGCTACAGCAGCAACTGACGATGTTACAGCAGCAACAGACGATGCTACAGCAGCAGCAGCAGCAGACGATGCTACAGCAGCAGCAGACGATGCTACAGCAGCAGCAGACGATGCTACAGCAGCAGCAGACGATGCTACAGCAGCAGCAGACGATGCTACAGCAGCAGCAGACGATGCTACAGCAGCAGCAGATGATGCTACAGCAGCAGCAGACGGTACTACAGCAGCAGGAGCAGCTGACGGTGGTACAGCAGCAGCAGCTGACAGTGCAGCAGCAGCTGACGGTGATACAGCAGCAGCAGCAGCAGCTGTACCACCAATAGTAGCGATGGTTGATTGGGGTTTATTATACAACCTGGCCAGCTCGGAGACACGCACTCCACTTTCATACTTATCAATGATCTTTTTCTTCATCTCCATAGTAATTCTCACCCTTATTGCTGTAGGGTTGGCACTAGAAGCTTTCTTGGGGCCCATGGTCACTTATTTTCCAGAAAAAAATCACCAAAAACACTGTAATAGTAATACAAAATGTTCCGATTGTATGCTTGGATGTTACCGCGGAGGCTGGCTGGTAAACAATGCCACCCGCGGAACATGTGAGCGTGGCTCAGGCCGCACATTGGACGCGTCTCGGACGAAGGGCGCTGAGCGGGTTTTTGGGCGGTATGCGAGGCAAAATTTTAGCGATCAAAGCGTCCGGTATGCGGATTGTCCGTTATGCAAGGCGTCCGGTATGCAGGGGTCCACTGTATTTGGAAAAATACTGAATTTTGAAGAATATAAAATCTTTATATATTGACCGAGAGAATTCTGAATAAGTAATGGATATTGCTGAGTACTACAATATATGTATACTGTTGAATTTTTTAGAACTGGAGGGATAAATTTGTATTATGATGCATAAGTTTGTGATTATCAACGTGGCTTTTGTGTGTGGAGCGGTAGGGACACTGGTTACAGGCATAAGGTTTCTCTCCTGAGTGAGTGAACATATGTCGTTTAAGGTGGTCATTAGAGTTAGACTTGTAGGTGCAGAGTGGGCAAGCAAAGGGTTTCTCTCCTGTGTGAGTGGTAACATGTTTCTGTAAATTAGTTTTAACATCAGAGCTGTATGGACAGTAGGGACACCGATGCAGCTTCATGGCAGTGAGGCTCTTCCTGGATGCTCTGCCTCCTCCAGGGTAGATCCGGTGATCTCGGGTCACCATTACCTGTAGGGTATGTCTATCTTACTCAAAGATGCACACTTATGTAAGAAGCTTCACTTGCCCTGAATCCTCATTTAAGTATATATTGTATATACAGCACTAATTTTAACATAGTATTAATATTTTTCTAGACTGACCTAATACTGATACACGTATATATATATTATATTACCAAACATATTGATTAAACTTAAATGGAGTAATATGACATATATATATACATGTATATATATATATATACACCAACCATCCGACTTACGACCTGCTCGACTTATGACCACTCGACTTACGACCGTGTTTTTTTTTGCCAAATTTCTGGGAAATAAACAACTATTTGTGTTGTACACAGTGTTTATCCTAAACCTTACAGTATAAAATACAGTACTAACAGCATAAAAAATAAAGTAAAACATGAAATACCTAAATAAAACAATAAAATGAAGTCATTACAAAAAATGTGATGTTGATATTCAGTAGTAAAGTTCGACTTACGTCCATTTCGACTTACGACCGGGTTCTCGGAACCGAACTCGGTCGTAAGTCGGATGGTAGGTGTAGTAGGTTGGTAGACAGCAACCACCCAGGGAGGTACTACCGTCCTGCCAAGTGAGTGTAAAACGAAAGCCTGTGATTGTTTTACATGATGGTAGGATTGCTGATGACTTTTGTCTGTCTCATAAATATGCAAGATTACAGGTATGTCTTGCTACTTCTACTTACACTTAGGTCACACTACACATACATGTACACATTTATTTATACACACTCATCTGAGTTTTCTTTGATTTTATCTTAATAGCTCTTGGTCTTATTACTTTTTATTTTATATCCATGGGGAAGTGGAATAAGAATCTTTCCTCCGTAAGCCATGCGTGTTGTAAAAGTCAACTAAAATGCCGGGAACAATGGGCTAGTAACCCCTTTTCCTGTAAAGATTACTAAAAAGAATAAGAAAAAGAAAATTGTCAAAGTGGGAAGTCTGAATGTGCATGGATGTTGTGCAGATGATAAGAAAGAGATGATTGTGGATGTTATGATTGAGAAGAAGCTGGATGTCCTGGCTTTAAGTGAAACAAAGCTGAAGGGGGTGGGAGAGTTTCAGTGGAGAGGAATAAATGGGATTAGGTCAGGGGTTTCAAATAGAGTTAGAGCTAAAGAAGGAGTAGCAATAATGTTGAAGGATAAGCTATGGCAGGAAAAGAGGGACTATAAATGTATTAATTCAAGGATTATGTGGAGTAAAATAAAGATTGGATGTGAAAAGTGGGTTATAATAAGCGTGTATGCACCTGGAGAAGAGAAAAGTGTAGAGGAAAGAGAGAGATTTTGGGAAATGTTGAGTGAATGCGTGGGGAGTTTTGAATCAAGTGTGAGAGTAATGGTGGTTGGGGATTTCAATGCTAAAGTGGGTAAAAATGTTATGGAGGGAGTAGTAGGTAAATTTGGGGTGCCAGGGGTAAATGTAAATGGGGAGCCTTTAATTGAGCTATGTGTAGAAAGAGATTTGGTAATAAGTAATACATATTTTATGAAAAAGAGGATAAATAAATATACAAGGTATGATGTAGCACGTAATGAAAGTAGTTTATTAGATTATGTATTGGTGGATAAAAGGTTGATGGGTAGGCTCCAGGATGTACATGTTTATAGAGGGGCAACTGATATATCGGATCATTATTTAGTTGTAGCTACAGTTAGAGTAAGAGGTAGATGGGAAAAGAGGAAGGTGGCAACAACAAGTAAGAGGGAGGTGAAAGTGTATAAACTAAGGGAGGAGAAAGTTCGGGTGAGATATAAGCGACTATTGGCAGAAAGGTGGGCTAGTGCAAAGATGAGTAGTGGGGGGGTTGAAGAGGGTAGGATTAGTTTTAAAAATGCAGTATTAGAATGTGGGGCAGAAGTTTGTGGTTATAGGAGGGTGGGGGCAGGAGGAAAGAGGAGTGATTGGTGGAATGATGAAGTAAAGGGTGTGATAAAAGAGAAAAAGGTAGCTTATGAGAGGTTTTTACAAAGCAGAAGTGTTATAAGAAGAGCAGAGTATATGGAGAGTAAAAGAAAGGTAAAGTGAGTGGTGAGAGAGTGCAAAAGGAGAGCAGATAGAGTGGGAGAGGCACTGTCAAGAAATTTTAATTAAAATAAGAAAAAATCTTGGAGTTAAACAAGTTAAGAAAGCCTAGGGAAAGTATGGATTTGTCAGTTAAAACAGAGTAGGGGAGTTAGTAGATGGGGAGATGGAGGTATTAGGTAGATGGCGAGAATATTTTGAGGAACTTTTAAATGTTAAGGAAGAAACAGAGGCAGTAATTTCATGCACTGGTCAGGGAGGTATACCATCTTTTAGGAGTGAAGAAGAGCAGAATGTAAGTGTGGTGGAGGTACGTGAGGCATTACGTAAAAT
>NC_091314.1:10313799-10518799 GCF_038502225.1 Cherax quadricarinatus
TGGAAAGCAGATTGCCTGGGACTACACATGTGCCGCCACATTGGCAGACACCTACTTGCCATACTCCGTAGTGGAAGGGGGTGGAGCTGCCAGCCACAGGGAGACTCAGAAGATCCGCAAATATGAAGACCTTCCCCCTTGCTATAACTTCATTCCAATAGGGTCGGAGACCCTTGGAGCATGGGGCAAGTGTGCTCTAAAGTTCCTCAAAGAGCTAGGTGAAAAGCTCATCATAGAAACCAAGGACCACAGGGCGACCAGCTTCCTCTTTCAGAGACTCAGTGTTGCGATCCAGAGAGGAAATGCCTGCAGCATTCTGGGCACGCGGCCCACCGCCGGGGAGCTGGACGAAGTATTCGAGATGTAGCTCTGAGTTACCTATGTTGTTTTACTTTGTATCATATTTATGTGAATGTTTTGTCAATGTATTTTGTCTTTAAATAAAATATATATATAATTAATATAGGGGGTGGTAGGAGAAAATTCTCAAACAGCTTCAGGGAGAATCTTGAGTTTTCCCTGAAGCAAGTTTATTCTTTTCTCTGAGGATGAGGGTCCCTATAACAGTTCTAGAGGTGGTACCTCCCTATATTTAATTATATATATATATATATATATATATATATATATATATATATATATATATATATATATATATATATATATATATATATATATATATATATATATATATATATATATATATATATATATATATATATATATATATATATATATATATATATATATATATTTATATATTTATATATATATATATATATATATATATATATACATATATATACAGTAGGACCCCACTTATACGGCGGGTTAGGTTCCAGGCTGTCGCCGGAAAGCAGACATCGCCGGAAGGCAGAACTTCATTTTTTTTCCATTTATAAATGCATATAAATGCCAGACAACAAGTTTACACTAAATTATATTAAGTTAGTAATAGAACTAGGCATTAAAAACACACAAAGTAAAATACAGTCACAGTAAATTCATTACTTATCTTAAAGTATTTGTAATCTTAATGTAGGGAGAGAGGTGAGTAGTACTTATATGCAGGAAGTCAGGTGCAGGTAGCCCAGGTGTAGGTAGCACTGGCTCCCCGTCTCATACTTAATATACGATATTTAAAACATCCCAGAGAGGTAAAATGCACATACAGTACACTCATTATTTACCTTAAAATATGTGTAGTCTTAATATAGGAAGAGAGGTGAGTGGTATTTATTTGTATAGAGTCAGTGTAGGTAGCCGGTAGGTGTAGCCTGGGCTACACCTACCGGCTACCTACACTGTGGCCCAGAGCCATATTATTAACATCAACATGCCTTGTTCACTGAATTTAATAATTTCTAACAACTACCTTTAGGTGCCATCATAAATGAAGGTAGAAGCAATGAATAATTCATGCCAAAAATTGTAAACAAAAGCGGAGTGAGGGAGTGGCTGGGCCAAACGCAGATTCATACACGTTTTCTCTGATGGCTGAGCAGAGAAAACGTAATGTTGTCCTTCCACCCGGCTACCACACAGCTCCACAAGTATTATCAGAGCACACATAAAATATGCAATAAATGCCAGACAACAAGTTTACACTAACTTATATTAAGTTAGCAATAGAAATAGGCATTACAAACACAATAAAAGGTAAGATACACATAGAGTACACTTATTACTTACCTTAAAATATTAATATTAATGTGTGAGAGGTGAGTGGCAGGGTGTTTATTGAATAAAATCAGAATAGAACACCATTATCTTCTAACTTGGCACTTAAAGCAAGAGGCTTACGACTTCTCTTTTTATTACAGCTAACCTTAGATGCCATCGTCAATGAGAGCCAACTAGTTAACGAAAGAGTAAACAAGAGAGAGAATGAGATACAGAGTTGAGACAATGTAAGAACACAAACTGAACAGGTAGTGGACGATCACTTGGTCAGGCGAAATAAATGCGTATTAATATGTGTCTACTTTTAGTTCATTCACGTCCATTTGTAAGAGTTTGTAAAACATTTACCTCAATATTTTTTTATTTTAATAATAATTACCTCACAATACAAATACTCTTACATTGTGTACAAGTTGTACAAGTTAGTTCAGAATAAACAAACAGCAACACACCATTTTTAGAGTGAATGAAGATAATAATATTAATAATAATAATAATAATAATAATATTATTATTATTATTATTATTGTTATTAATATTAATATTAATAATAATAATAATATTATTATTATTAATATTAATAATAATAATAATAATATTATTATTATTATTATTATTTATAATAAAAAGCACTAAACCCACAAGGGTTGTGAATTGCTATACATAGAGTAAAGGCATATGAAAAGAATATTTTTCTACAGTTATCCCCCAGTTTGACTAGAGAAAACGTAATTCTTTTGACACTACCTACACAGCTGCTTCGTAAACAAATATCATATTTACATCAATTTTTATTCTGAGTGTATGTATCATGTTTATATGCTATGTAATGGGTTTCATATATAATTTTGAGGAAAATATCATAGATGGATTAATGAAAATGCCTATATTGATGTAAAATAAGACATTTAGTGTGCCCAAGAGTGATTATTATTACGTAGTATTGGCGTCATGAGTAGAGAGACTTAGCGATTTTAATGTGTACCTGCACACCAGCACAGTGTGTAAGTATATTTAGGTACAGGTACACATAAGTATAATTATCAAAGTACATATAAAATATGCAGTAACTTCAAAACACTTGAAATTTTGGAAAGTTTCCTGACATAATAGATGTGGTCACGGAAAATGTAAACAAACCGGGTGGGGGGGGCGCCGTATTTGAAAGACTGCTTGCCGTATAGCAAATTTTGGTCATAATTTGACATCGCCATATTAGCGGAATGCTGTAAGGCGAAATGCCATAAAGCTGGGCCTTACTGTACGTCGGTAAGTGAGGAGAGGCTGTACAGTCCCTCTTCACTTAGCAACATACTCGTTTACTGATGCCTCAGACTTACAATGGGCTCTCTGACCAGTATTCATACCTGACGAGATTTTAACTAACACAGCGGCAGCAGAGGCAGCAAGCTCTGTTATTTTTCTCACCTGCAGAGCCCACCAATGCTTCAATGATGGCCTAATTGCAATCATAACTGCACTAGCGTACGTAGAACCCAGCATGACTCAAGATAATTAACAGTGGTACCTACAAACCGAAAAATCACCGAGTAAAGCGAAGACTGCCCCACAAACTCCAAGCTCAACCCCGCTGCCAGACGACTACCTACTTCAAGCTCTTAACTATCCTACTTTCTTCATCTAACCACAGCAACTCCTGCACTACTATGAGACCAGCTACTAGAAGAAAGAGCACTAAGAACAGCAAGGTAGCGCCTAGAAATCAACTATTCCATAAGAGGACCCAGCAGGACGCCGGTGCATCATCCACCTCCCTTACAACCCAGAGCGATGCATCAACAACAACAAACATGGTCGACTCACCCACCAACCCAGGCAACTCCACAACAACACCAACTGTGACTGACTCTCTCTCTACCTCTACTACCTTCATAGGATTTAACCCAGCTGATATGCTCCCAGGTATGACTAATGATCCTGATACACTAAAGCACTACATCACCACCCTAACGGCGGATAACTTAAATCTTCGTGCTGAAAATACGTCTCTTCGTGCAACAATAACAAACAATGAATCTAAGTTACTGCATCTTGAGAACAAGATCAACAACCTTGAACAACAGCTAACATCATCTGGCATGACT
The DNA here is from genome assembly GCF_038502225.1 of Cherax quadricarinatus. Lineage (NCBI taxonomy): Eukaryota > Metazoa > Arthropoda > Malacostraca > Decapoda > Parastacidae > Cherax > Cherax quadricarinatus. The sequence goes on from NC_091314.1 coordinate 10,317,588, forward strand.
GATTTGGCAAGACCCTCCAATCAGTCATAGCCAGTCACACAGACCAAATAACTTCCCCAAACGCGAAGATTGATAATGTCGTCAAGGACTGGAAAATAAACATGGATACCCAATTGATCAATTATTTTGCTAACCAAGATGATAAGGCAGAGCAAGACAAGCTATCTGATGCAGTAGTAATTAACAGTCCACTCTTTCCCAGTGAATTAAACCATTCCAGCTGCAAAGATATAACTCTCCAGATCATACGTGACCACCTACATGTTAATGTACCAGTGTCGGAAATAAAAGAATCACGATTACTAGGGAACCAAAGTAGAAAAAGTGTTATGCTCAGATTTCACACACAAGACAGGAAAAAAAATCTAATAATTTCATCTATAAAAGCAAAAAAAGATATATACATAAATGAGTGTTTCACAAAAAAACGACAGAACCTCCTGTACAGAGTGAGAAAGCTAAAACGTGAGAATAATGATAAATTTCACCAGTGCTTTGTATGTGATGGACAAATTCTAGTAAGAAAAACAAATGTAGGCCGTGTGTACTACATTACAAATGAAAATGAACTAGCAAACTTCCTTCATGATGCAAACATTACAGAGTCTGACTGATATTAGTGACCAAATCCTTACTATGTTAGTGTATGTTACTATGTCATTATTGAACTAATCCCTGTATTATCACCTCCTAGATAGTATTTACTACCTCACTATCCCAGGTGTCCCACACAGTTCTTTGTGTGACCCAATTTGTGTTATCTTCCCAGATTCCCAAATCACAATTTATTTTTTGCTAATAGGATACTTAATAGGACTGTTAAAATTCTCTTATAATCATACCTAATTTTCCCTTTTCTCCCAAACAACAAATAACTAACTAGTGTATGTTCTTACTCCACTACTGTGCAATACTTTGAACCTTCCCTCACTAGCTAGTATCAACTACCTCAAATAATATTTCTATAGTGATATTAATTGCTCAAACTTTATGCTATAAGGCAATTCCTACTCTCAGATTATTTTCATATCTTAGTGACTATATTGTGTGTGCAATTAGTTTATATTTCAATTACATTATTGTTCAAGGCCCAAAACTATCTTTTGCTAGCTACTACCAACTACTTCATATTAGTTTTTACTTTTTATAGTACAATTAATTGCTCAACTTATTATATATAACAAATCAGATCTTACTCCCAAATGAATAATCATATCTTAGTTACTATCTGCCAAATTAACTTTGTTTACCATTATTTAACCCTTTGACTGTCGCGCCCGTATATATACGTCTTACGAGGTACCGTGTTTGCCGTATATATACTCATAAATTCTAGCGGCTTCAAATCAAGCAGGAGAAAGCTGGTAGGCCCACATGTGAGAGAATGGGTCTGTGTGGTCAGTGTGCACCATATAAAAAAAATCCTGGAGCACGCAGTGCATAATGAGAAAAAAAAAACTCCGACCGTTTTTTTTAATTAAAATGGCGACTTTGTGGTCTACTTTCGTATAGTATTTATGGTTGTATTCTCGTTTTCTTGGTCTCATTTGATAGAACGGAAAACATTTATAGAAATAGAGGTGATTTTGATTGATTTTACTATAAAAAGAACCTAGAAATGGAGCTCAAAGTAGGGGAAATGTTCGATTTTTGCCAATGTTCAAAAGTAAACAAATGATGCCATTGTCCAATAAATGTCCAACTAGCCATTCTAATATGCAGTCATGAATGGGTTGATGTTATTTATACAATTATTACAGTATTGCAGTAGTCCACATAATAGTAAGTCTTCTATTTTTTGTTTGAATAAAAATTAAAAATAGAAAGCAAGAGTAATATCAGAGGGGCCTGGAGACATGACTGATGAGCAAAGAAAATGTTATTTTAGGGCCAGGAATGTCTGCATTGTTCATTCTGGACCTTATTTTGAAATTGTCATTTTTTTAGTTTTCGTGAAATTGGCCAAATTGCAAATTTCTGACCACATTATTAAGTAGTTGAAATCGGTAAATGGGCAGTTTCTTGTACTCAATCGATAGAAAAAATGGAGTTCTAAAGAAATAGCTATGAGTTTGGGCGACTGGAACAATGAAATGAGCCGAAAATAGGGCTCAAAGTGGGCAAAATCGTCGATTTGTAAACAGCGCCGAGGTCACTAACTTCGCGAGAGCATAATTCCGTCAGTTTTCCATCAAATTTCGTTTTTTTGGTCTCATTACAATCTGGAAAAGATTCTCTATCATTTCATAAGAAAAAATAATTTTTTTTTTTTTAAATTTTGCGACACCAGGAGACACCTCAGGATTGGGGGTTGCGACAGTCAAAGGGTTAATTTAGTCCCTATATATTTTCTCCTTTATTTTAGCTGTAATATAGCTTTACATAACAACCTTAGTTCACATATTCATTATTGTTAAAAATAATTAAGGTGCTATTCTCAGGTGCTAAAGTGTAATAAGTTCACTATTTTGCCATAATATTCCCTAGCTCATTTATTTGATTACCACTTTATTTGTTCACCACAATTTTTTTTTTTTAGTCACTTTTATATTGTCACCTTTATTTTAGCTTTAAAGAACTACCTTAGCCCAAATTTTTACATTTGTTAAAATAACTCAGGTGCTATTTTATAGCTTTAGAATATTTACTTTGTCTTATACTTAATTCTAACTATAGATTCACTATAAATCTTATGATAACAAGCATTGATCCTGATACCAACCTCTTATTGAATGACTCAAATGAATCAAACAGTAACTGTAATTACTACACAGCAGAACAATCAAAGGCACTTCTCAGAGCCAACAAAAACATAAGTGTCTTTAACTACAATATCAGATCTTTAAATAAACATTATGATGACCTCATAGCATTACTAAATTCCCTGCATGCCAGTATATCCATCATTACACTCACCGAAACCTGGCTAAAGCCTGATACTACAGATGTCTATGCCATTCCTGGTTACACAGCCATACACAACTGTAGGCCAGATCAACAAGGGGGTGGCACAGCTATATACTACTCAGACCAACTAGAATGTATCACTAATACTTGCACAAGGGATGAACATGGGGAATATATAATAGCTAAATTCAAATCCAAATACCTACAAAAACCTCTCACAGTGATAAACATCTACAGAGTTCCACAATCAAACATTAGCCAATTTAGTCAAAACCTAGGAAGTATGATAACTGATGCACGCATGAACAAAGATCACTTACTACTCTCAGGTGACTTCAATATAAATCTCCTGGAAGACCAGGACCCACACATTACTGAATTCACAAACACTATGAGTAACTGCATGTTGCTACCATCAGTAGCAAAACCTACAAGAGTTACGGAGACTAGTGTTTCCCTACTAGACCACATCTGAACCAACACCATATCCCCTTTAAAATCAGGCATAATCACAGATAATACCACAGATCACTACCCTACCTTCCTCATGGCAAGACAGTGATAGTATGATGGTGAAAGCATTTCTGTTTTGGGTCACCGTATTTTGGTGGGAGATGGCCAGCATGATAAAAAAAAAAAAAAAAAAAAAACTAGGAGTAGTTTCTCCTCACATAACACAACTTTTGCTTCACCTGGACACTCTTAACAGCTTGATTCTCAAGAGAGAGAAGTTGGGTTTCATTGCCTCTTATGTACTTAAAGAGTCCTTATACCACAATAGGAAGTGAGAGCTATGATGTCATCCTACTCCCCCCCTCTCTGCACAAATATGATAATTCCTCTATCTCTCCATTGAGAGGTAGAGGAATTAATTGCGAGAGCAGTTTACATCTTGTGATTAGCAGATAAAAGACTGAGCCTTCATCATTAAAAGTGCTGAATGCCCCATATGGGTTTAGTGCCTTATGTAAATAATGTACTGTATAAATATAACAATATTTATCTTATCTGGCTCTATATTAATGGTTCTAGCCAAGGATTCTAAGAGGGTCAGTTCTACAAGCCATTTCCCCTCTATTCTTTATTTTGGGAAGCATTCTGCTCTCATTATATATGCACACCAATAATTCCATATCACTTAGGTTTCTTGTTTTCACTAGTGCTGTATCTTAAAAAAATCAACTTTTCCTTTTTTTATCATTATACAGTCTAAAGATTGTTTTCTAGCATGACATACTGCACCTTTTATACCCTTGATAGACCTTTGATGAATTCCAAGAGTTTTTCTACTCCCAGAGCCCAGCCTTGGGTGAGGCTCGTCTGGTGCCTGCCTGGTCGACAAGCCTTAAATTCTTTGCTAAATTTCAACCATGTCTTCCCCTTCCCCATCATTTCTTTTACTCTCTGGGTAAAAATAAAAAAGATTTATAAAGATATAAAATTCACATGATATAGATAAGCACTTTTATTATTTTAAATAATCTTTATATTGTTACTGTAAAGTCACGAGACACAATATGATGGTAATAATGTAAAATATATCAAACAACAGCCATTAAATAACACTCCATTTAGTCTTTACATGGCTACACATGGCACAAGTCACATGTCTCAGGCTTGGCAAGAGAGGCAAGCTCAGCCTTATTTTGAACAGGTTAACCCCTAAACGGTCCAAACATATATATATATATACGTTCTTACGGCTAGCAACTCAAACGTATATATACGTTTTAACTTTCCTGCCTCCAAATTTGGCACGATTGGCCTGAGATGCTTGGTCAGCATAGAATGGGTCTTAACATTCGGTGTGCCCCATATTAAAAAATTTGGGACCACTTAGTACCTTGTGGGAGCACCAGTTAAATTGAGCGCCAGCTCAAGCAAACTATGCAGCAAACACCAAGGACTCACTGATGTAATGTCATATTAACACTCCTCTTTTAAGAGGAAAGTGATGGTAACCCCAAGTTTAGGGTCTGTCTCTCTGTCTCTGTCACTGTCTATCTGTCTCTATCTCTTTTTATCTGTCTCACAGGTACACACAAATACAATTATACATAGTGTAAATTACCTAGGATAACCTAAAAAATCTGAAGTGCTATACTGTGCTTGTAGATATAATGCATAAACATACCTGTTGGTTCACAGTGGCTCTCTCTGAGACAGACAGAGAGACAGAAAGAGACAAGCAGACAGAGAGACAAGACAGAGAGACAGATAATCAGAGACAGAGATAGGAGCTCATCAAATGTCATCCCTTATCTCTGCACCCTTGCTGGCGCCCATCAAACGTCATAGCTTATCTCGTCTTATCTCTGCACCCTCGTTGGCGCCCATCAAATGTCATCCCATATCTCATTTTATCATTGCCCTCCCAGATGCTTGTCACATTGCTTCAAGAGAACTTCTTCTTCCTCCTCCTTCTTCCTTCTTCTTCTTTCTCTACTCCCGTGTATCCAAAACATTGCTGGGACCTATAAATACTTTGTATATATTCCTAGACAGTAGTAAATGACGAAAGCAGGTGTAAATGTCAACCTGTCAATGTGTTTGTAACAATTTGAGTGCAATTTCAGTACCTAATATTAGTGTCAGAACAAAGATTGGTTATGAAATGCCAAGAACTACAATAAATTGTAATTATCAGAACCAAAAAATTATATAAAATAATATAGAAATGAGAAAAAATGGTATATCGGCAACACTTCCTCAAGCGGCAGGACTCTATGTTGCCGTCAGGTGAGCATTAAGTGCCAACTTTGCAGCCTCATCTCTCAGTGAGTACTGACCCTATTTTTTTTATTTTAATACTAAAACACTTAAAAAAAATTTCTCTTTATTTCAATGAAAAAAAAAACTATTTTTTTTTTTTTTTCAAAATATTCGGGGCACTGGGGGAGAGAACATATATATACGTTTGGACTGTTTAGGGGTTAAAGATAAAAGATACAGGACTCCTAGACCTGGCAGGGGTGGTATGAGTACACTTGCTTCTAACAGATGCAACAATAATGTCTCATTTTTAAAAGCTGCATTGTGGACTAAACCATTTATGCTTTCATACCTATCTTATGTCCATATTATATTGTCTAAAATACACCTGAAACAGTGTCTGATCACCAAAAACTTAGAAAGAGAAATAGAATAGCCAATAAGTTTTGACTCCTGCAGTCAAAGTCTATTATTAAAGAATTCTCCACTGAGAAATACGTAGACACAAATGCGGTTACAAGGAAGCTTTACTAATGATATTTCACCCATGAAGAGCCTTTATTAAGTCACTTGATAAAGACCCATGCATTAGCTAAACATCGTCAGTAAAACCCTGTCTACAATACTGCCCATCTTGTCAGTGTTTTAACCCATTACCTACCCTGATTCTCCAGTGTGCTGAATAATTTGCACCATTTAGTCAGATGATTTTCCTAACATAACGTGTGAATAACTGAGATATGTAACAAGGCCATGACTCTAGTATGTACCTGCCTCACCAGGTGTAGTGCAACACAAAGTACAGCAACTGGAGGGTTCAGTGTCGACAAAAACATCGGTTTCTGTCATCAGTATTATAAAGTTTTTTATAGTATGTGCTGTATTAAATTTCTACATTATAAAACAAAGCTCAAACAATATATATAATAAAAGGGGTAGGAATATGAATCAACCAACATTGTAGTAAGCAATTAGGTAATGGTTAATACAGAAAAGAACAGCCAGTAGCCTCACAACAGTGCCCAGTCATATACCTGGAAACTACTAGACATACAAAATCAACCAATACTCTTCTGAACCAGAAAAATGAATACATTCAAATAATAAAATATCATAGTTAAACAATATCTAACCTTGAAAAATAACATTTAAAATGGTACACCATGTTACACGAATCGGCCACCAATCAGGTACTGATTCCACTAAAAAAAAAAAAAAAGCACCCAGCCTAGCACTGAGGAACTTGGCCTGGCATGCCTGCTCATGTACTAGGATGACAAAGGCCGAACATAGCCTAGTATCACTTACCCACAAGCAATCCCATAGGGTGCTCACTCACCCCCCTTGTGTTATGAGAACATAATCCTCAGGGCTACTGATCACATCAAGTGTGTATGTAATGACACATTGTAGTGGTAATAATGTATCACCAACTTTACTAACTATACTTCATGAAAATAATATATTTAATAATGTACATATGTCACAATATTATTCTAAATAATTTTATATTACCATGATTTTTCAGCCAAGCAGTTTTATCAGCAAAGATTTAAACCCTCTGGTATGTATTATAACAAGATCTATTTGATGCTACATCTAGTATATAAACTGGGTAAATATACTTTTTCTTTACTTAACGCCTTAACACATGAGTTATGACCTTATATTTATATTTCTGACTCCCATAAGCAAGTTTACACTGAAGGTCTTGTATGTTACCATATATACTGTTTAAGGCTTATTATTATTAATGTAATATAATGCTGTCACCTGCAATCACCAAAAGCCAGACAGATCAGAGACCGGGTCGTGATTTGCAGATGGAGGATTGAGCCTCCACCACTCCGTGTGCTGAATGGCCCACACAGGTTCAGTGCTTCATGTAATACAATACAGTACACTAATGACTTGCATGTTACAAGCAAAGTCAATAGTATCTAGTAAACCACTGAAAAATTCTGGATAGCAGCCATGAATCAAAAGCCAAATAAATATTTGAAGACAGGTATTTAACTGGTTCTCAACAACCCTTCATTGTTATTCTGTCAACTCAAGTAGAGAGAGAGTAATTCTTGTGACTGCATGATCTTGTGTTTCTGAGTACAGTACATTATTACATCATGCTTATTTTCACAACAAATGTATTGGAAAAGTGTTGCTATAGTTTTACTGCTCCACAAAATTAGCTCTGCGGTACTGGAAACTCATACTCATTTTATCAAAAAAGAAAACAATAGCCTACATAATGCTGATTCTAAATAATAGTTCTTATCATCTATTATTACTCCATGGTTACCAAGTTTCCTGGAGAGGGAATAACAGAAGGCAGTCAACATCATACTAAATTATTCAATAGATTCAACTAACAACTTAAAATAACACACACCATATTCCGTTTATACACACACAAAAAAAAAATTGAACTCAGCTACCACAGAATAATCTTTAAGTCGGTTACAGGAATCATGGCAATCTTTGTGAAGGGAATCTTTTGCCAAATATGAAGAGAACATATTCGTATTGGCTATAACTGCAAAAATTTTATTAAAAATCATGAAAATGACATATACTGTACCACAATATTTATAAAAATGTATTAAACCCATGCTAACTGTAAATGCAGCAACATTAAACCAAAATTTAGCTAACCTCACTTACATTAGATATAATTAAGCTCTATTAGGTTATGCAAAGGTTTAGTAAGGTTAGGATGCAAAGTTACTTTTGGAGCAAATTAAATTTGAATATACCGCAAAGTGAAGTACATGTACTATGTTTATTCATGTGTTATAGAGAAGAAAAGATAAACTGTCTCTGATATGCTACTGGTGCATCAGTATAGTACAGTAGTTTCTATGAAGAGGTATGAAAAGCCAAGCTTTGGAGGTGGGGAGTATAGTGCCTGTACTTTGAAAGATGAGTGGAAATATTGCCATTACACGTGTATATTTAAAAGATTCAACACACCATAGCTTGTTATTTTATCACATTCCAGCTTTCAAGACAACACAGATGTAATGTTCAACACAGTTACATAAACTCATTTGGTTTCCAAGATTTTATTTGTTTCCTGAAGGGTACTGACACCATGACCCATTGCTGACCCATCAATCACAGCCTCTACACTCAAGTTTTATATTACAGGCAATGTACATCTCACATTCCAAACCTCAAGTAAAGTTTGATTGCTTTCCTGATTCCTTTCATAGATGCTGTATTACTTTGCTCCTATAGCTTGTCAAATTCCATGACTGCCTTTACTCAAGCCAGAAAGACAAGCTCACACACACCTGCTCAATGTGTTCCTCCCTCTCTCACAAAACCCTTTTTCACATCCTCCCCATTATTATTATTTTCATGGAAAAGCACCAAATCCATAAGAGTCATTCAATACCTGGGAAATAGGGGGCAGTCAGGTTTGATTCAAGGAAGAGGGTAGTTCCAATTTCTTGTATCAAGAACCCTTTGCCAGCATCAAGGCACCCCCCTCCTCTTATTAAAGGGTCATATCCTCTCCAAAACACTTCCTAGGGTACCCTCTGTCTACTTAATATTTATACACACTGTCAAAATTGATCTTACTCCATTAAATCTGCACCATAAAACTATCTCAACAAACCTTGGTATTTGTAATTTGCATTATAACTTTCATAACACCTCACTGGTTTCTGATTTCTCCCATCAACATATTCTCTACTTTACATTTTCACCATTGGTGATCTCAAGCAAGACACATCTGCTAAAACATCCACTGCTTGTGCCTCACACTCATAATACTAGGAAGCAGACCAGGTGTAAACCTGCAACCTGTTATAACTACACTTTTATCTATGTTGCTGAAATACTGTGTGAATGAACATATAAAAACGATATACAGTACATGTATCATTGTGGGATAACAAAAAGTTTTTTGTTACTAAAATTTTCAAGTTAAGGAAAAATATATTTTAAAGTTAACAAATCTAGTTAATGCAATAATCACGCAATATTTAAAATAAGCTAACTTACCATTACACAACTACTTAAAGAGTCAAAAGCTTTTCCAGCACAGTTACACACAAAGATAAGAGGCACTCTTAAAATATAGGATACAGGTATAAAGAAATTATTTAAATAACTAATTTTAGTCTTAATTCCAGTAAGACATCCAAATTTGCAATGCATGTTCAACAGTTCAATGTGCCACTGAAGATCATATCATTTGGATTAGGTCTGTTAGAGCAGTTATCGCAGCATATGGCTTCTCGCCCGTATGAGCGGAGATGTGTCTTTTGTAATTTATAAAACAATGGGTGGTGTAAGGACAGTAGGAACACTTGTGAAGCTTCCTGTTGAGGTGGCCCTTCATAAGTCCCATGGCTCCTCCACTGCCGACCCTCTGACCAGTATGGCCCAGCACCACCTGTAGGGTATGTCCGTCTTACTCAAAGTTGTACAGTCATGTAATTAAAATACTGCCACTTAAACATCTATGTACATACTGTGTACATTTGTTTAGCCTTGCCCTAATAGCAAAGATAATATGAATAACTATATTAATATTTTTCACAGTGCCTTTCAGGCTTTTAAAGAAAAACATTAATTATTGGATTTACTATATTACCTAAGATAATAGTACCCTATTTAACAATTAATAATTTGCTTTATGAATTTAAGTACAGCGGTACCTTGACTTACGAGTGCCCCAACTTACGAGTTTTCTAAGCCGTTGCTCGGTCAATTTTTTGCCTTGAGTTGTAAGCCAAAATCTGAGTTATGAACGAAAAAAGGTAATTTTGGGACTTGGTACTTATAAAACAATGCTAGTGCGATGTTCTCACTGGAGGTAATCATGTAATTATCTTTAGTTATTCTACAAAAAAAAAAAATAAATAAAGTTGCTAAGTTTTTGACATTTGCAAAATATCTTGCCTTTACTCCTACACAAATCTCAAAATATTTGAAATATTTCCAATATTCCACAAGCCAATTGTAGAACAGTAATTTTTTTTATGATTCCTGTCAATATTATCGCATTTGCTTCAATAATAAATGGTGGGCTTCATGAAATAAGTCAATAACTTACTTCCGAGATATTCGTATATCGCTGCACTAGTGATCTAGTGCAGTTAGCCTCTCAAAAACTCTGCTTTCTTTTGCCCAGGACCAGAGAAAACATCATAGGGAGGAGCAGTAATGATTTTATATGCTCCGACTGGTCCTGGACATTTGCCATATTATGGCCTATTTTATTCATTCTAAAGTACAGTATAATAGTACAGTATATCATCTTTCTATGTTGCTTACAGTGTTTATTATGTCATATTAGATCAATTCTGATAGATAAATAAGCTGTAGAGTTGATATTAGCATTATACTGAAGTATTTTCTCTTGCTCCTGGGGTGTTTTTTGGGGGGCTGGAACGGATTAATGGCATTTCAATTAATTTCAACGAGGAAAATTGATTTGATATACGAGCAAATTGAATTACGAGCTTGGTAATGGAATGAATTAAACTTGTAAGTCAAGGTATCAGCGTATGTTCCAATTTTAGATGATATATTTAAGGCTTATGATAAAATTCACTTAACCTGTAAACGGTCCAAACGTATATATAGGTTCACTACCCAAGTGCCCCGAATATTTTGAAAAATAAAAAAAATTATTTTTTAATGAAAATAAAGAGCACATTTTTCTAAGTGTTATATGATTAAAATAAAAAAATTAGGGTCAGCACTTACTGAGATATGAGGTTGCAAAGTTGGCACTTAATGCTCACCTGACGGCAACATAGAGTCCTGCCGTTTGCAGAAGTGTTGCCAATATACCATTTTTTCTCATTTTTATATTATTTTATATAATTTTTGTTCTGATAATTACAATTTATTGTAGTTCTTGATATTTCATAACCAATCTTTGTTCTGACACTAATATTATGTACTGAAATTGTACTCAAATTATCACAAAGACATTGATAGGTAGATATTTACACCTGCCTTGGTCATTTACTATTGTCTAGGAATATATACAAAGTATTTATAGGTCCCAGCAATGTTTTGGATACACGGGAGTATAGAAGAAGAAGAAGGAAGAAGGAAGGAGGAGGAGGAGGAGGAGAAGGAAGAAGGAAGAAATTCCCTTGAAGCAATGTGTAAGACAAGTGTTCAGTGACAAGCATCCAGGAAGGCAGTGATAAGATCAGATATGAGATGACATTTGATGGGCTCCAGCAAGGGTGCAGAGACAAGAGGAGATAAGCTATGATATTTGATGGGTGCCAGAGAGGGTGCAGAGATAAGGGATGACATCTGATGAGCTCGTATCTCTGATTATCTGTCTCTCTGTCTCATTTCTCTGTCTGCTTGTCTTTTTCCATCTCTCTGCTTGTCTCTCTGTCTCAGAGAGAGCCACTGTGAACCAACAGGTATTCTTATGCATTATATCTACAAGCACAGTATAGCACTTTGGATTTTTTAGGTTATCCTAGGTAATTTACACTTTGTATAATTGTATTTGTGTGTACCTGTGAGACAGATAGACAGACCCTAAACTTGGGTTTAACATCACTTTCCTCTTAAAAGGGGAGTGTTAATATGACATTACATCAGTGAGTCCTTGGTGTTTGCCCCACTGTTTGCTCTAGCTGGCCCTCAATATAACTGACGCTCCCACAAGGTACGTACTAAGTGGTCCCAGATTTTTTAATATGGGGCACACCGAGTGTTAAGACCCATTCTATGCTGAACAGGCATCTCAGGCCAATTGTGTCAAATTTGGAGGCAGGAAAAATAAAATGTATATTTATGCTTGGGGCGCTAGCGGTAAGAACATATATATACGTTTGTACCGTTTATGGGTTAAAAAATTAATATTATATTGTCAAAAATGATCTGCATAACCAATTTCATGTATGCACACAAACTAGTGGAATTCTTGATCACGTAGAGCATCTCCACATATGTACATTATTATTATTATATTCTTGGGGAAGTGCTAAACCCATAGGGATCATAAAGTGCCTGGGGAATGGGAGGTAATAAGATTTATCCAAGGTAGGGAAGAGTAGCTCCAATTTCTTGGACCAAGAGCTCCATGTATGTTGAGCTTTGACTCCAGTATTCTCTACCAGTTACTAGATTAATGGAACCAGAATGGTATGTAAATACCAGCAAGGTGAACCATACGGCGCTTCAATGTAAAGGATACCTTCATTAATGACAACTTTCCTGTCCACGCAGTGGGCAAAATGTTGTCATTAATAAAGGTATCAGGGCCATTTGTGTGTCATTTACTCCACTAGATTAATATCTAAATAACTATGTGAACTCTGCATAATCTCCAATGCTTAGGTTCACATTTTAACAAGTTTTTCTTGGCAACTTCTGAATGTGTACATTGCGTTCATTTCAGTAAGACAACTAAGGATATGAAACTGTGCTTACACATAAGTATCAACTTACACATTCACATTTTCAGATACTGTGCACATGTCTTAATGACAATGTGAAAGCTAATAAAAATATATGTATGAAAATGTATTTATAAAGAAAAAAATGGATGCTCTCATTAAGTCATTCTACATTACGTTATTACTGTAACTACTTATATGAAAATTATAAACTGTAAGTAAAGCTCTTAAAATAAACTCTGGCCTTATTACCTGTACATTAAATACTTTGTTACAGTATACAAAAATTTAAACTTTCTTCTTACCTTTGGTATATATGTACAATATATATGTATGTATGTATAAAACTTTTCACATACTGTCAGGTAAATAATTCTTTCACTAAGACTACTGTAATTCTCCATAAAATTTCGAATCAGTTAGTATTTACCGCTTTTTTTTTATACACTTTCATGTATGAGAGAGAGCCAGTGAGTATTTAGATATTCTACAGAAGCCTGCTCACTTTGATTCACCTTATGCTTGGTCTGAGGGAGCACTGCACTCAACTTTGAACATGACTGATCCTAATCCTAATGATGATGTTCATGCTGGACACATTGGCACATGTTTATTTTGTAGTAGGTTTTAAATAATCTCTCCCTACACTAAGTTCGCTAATGAATACATCGATAGCTCCAAAACAAATGCACATTGCTGTGATGTAATCTGAATGAGCCTTGCAATAAGAGCCTTTTCTCAATGTTTTATTATGCCTATCACATTTCTAATTTCAAAAACATTATCGTAAACAATACCATACTATGGCAGTTAATATCTGCACCACCATATTGGACTGTCATTATGGTGCATATGCATACAAATATTTTGCTTAATGGATAGCCAATTAGGAAGTACAAGTCCTCCTGTTAAAGCAGAGAACTTGACCAGAGAGAGAAAAAAACCCAATCACTATAAATAAACATGAATTATAAAGAAACAAAATAGTAATAACAGGAATGCAAACAAATTACAGAACAGGTTTGGTTTGAACTCATTGCATAAAAATGTGCCCACCTTTGGAAGAAGACCTTATTCTGATTTATTTATTTATTTATTTAGTAATTTAAGCATACATACAGAGGTACAAAAAATACAGGTAAGAGCAGCATGCCAAAGCCACTTATATGCATAGCATTACGGGCTGGCTTAAAATTAACTTAAGATTAACTAAGCAATGATGAAATCAGTGATAAAACATTATTGTAAACAGATAACTATAAAGCACAAATGAGTATTACAAAGACAGGTCATATGGTTGCTTGCATTACTGTACATTCAGTAGAATGGAGTATTCTGTTAGGTAGTGTATTTAAAAAAATAACAAAGTTAGATTGGGTCCTAGGTTTAACATTTGTGTGATATAATTGTGAGTAACATTTAGGATATACAATTTATAAGGTTCAGTTATTCAGTATTTATTTGGTTTTGAGTGAGTAAGTGATCTTTGAGAAGAGACTTGAATTTATAAACAGGTAGTGTTTCTTTTATATTTACAGGTAATGAATTCCAGATTTTAGGGCCTTTTATGTGCATTGAGTTTTTGCATAGCGTGAGATGGACACGAGGAACATCAAAGAGTGATCTGTGCCTTGTGTTATGGTCATGTGTTCTGTTGAGGTTGGCAAGGAGATGTTTGAGGGGAGGGTTAATATCAGAGTTAAGTGTTCTATGTATGTAATAGGTGCAATAATAAGTATGGATGTTTTGTATGGTGAGTAGGTTGAGTGTTTTGAATATTGGTGGAGTGTGCTGCCTGTAGTGGGAATTTGTTATCATTCTAACTGCAGCCTTTTGTTGGGAATTAGTGGTCTGAGATGGTTAATTGTTGTTGAGGCCCATGCACAAATTCCATAGGTGAGATAGGGGTAAATAAGAGAGTGATAAAGGGTGATTAGTAAAGAGTGATTAGTAACCCTAGACAGTTAATTATCCTGGATAACCCTAGAAAGCTAAGCAGTGTCGCTTATTTCCAATGGCTCTTTTTTTTTCTAGGTTGTTCCCAAGGATGTAACCTACAAAAGTTGGCTAATTCCTAGGTATCCATTTATTAAGAAACAGGAGCAGCAGGTGTTTGGAGTTGTTCTCTTAGCCTTGAGATGGCTATGTGATGTTTCTTTGATGAATGGCAGTCCAAAAGAAAGCCTAAGAATTCTGTAGTCTAGGAAATTTTGCTCTCTCTCTGTTTTTAGTTTAGCTCATTTAAATGCAGAATGCAACAGGGTTTTCAGTAAAATTAGCATTATAAAACATGTATCAGGAATAAACTGAAAACAGTAATGATAATGGTACCTTACTAACGTGTGAATGTATAAATTAGCAAGAATCTTGTAAGAAGTTGAATCATTCCAAAGATATGGTCACTTGGGTGAAGAACAGCATTGTATTAATCCTTTCAGTGTCAAGACCCCTGATCCTTAACTTACTGTTGAAAAATTTTCAAAAACAAAAACAAAAAAAAAAGTTTTTCTTATGAAATGATAAGAGAATCTCTTCCTGATGGTAATGACACCAAAAGTATGAAATTTGATGGAGAACTTACGAAATTATGCTCTTGCAAAATTAATGATCCCGGCGATATTTATGCATCAGCGATATCGCCCACTTTGAGCCCTATTTTCGGCCAATTCCATTGTTCCAGTCAACTAAAATCATAGCTACTTCCCTAGAACTCCATTTGTTCTATCGACGAGTACAAGAAACCACCCATTTACCGATTTTAACTACCCAATAAAGTGGTCAGAAATTGGCAATTTGGCCAATTTCACACAAATTTCAAAATAGGGTCCAGAATAAACAAGGCAGACGTTCCTGGCACTAAAATAACATTTTCTGTTCATTAGTCATGTCTCCAGGCCCCTCTTATATTACTCTTGGTTTCCATTTTGAATTTTTATTCTCACATAAAATAGAAGATTTACTGTTATGCAGACTACTGCATTATAATAATAACTGTATAAATAATGTCAACCCATCTGTGACTGCATATTAGAGTGGACAGTTGGACACGTATTAGACAATGATGTCATTTGTTTCCTCTTGAACATCGGCAAAAATCAAACATTTCTGCTACTTTGAGCTCCACATCAAGGTACTTTTCATCGTGAAACCAATCAAAATCATCTCCATTTCTGTAATATATCTTCCATTCTATCAAATGAGAGCAAGAAAACGAGTATACAACCATAAATACCACACAAAAATGCACTGCAAATTCGCTGTTTTAACCCAAAACACGGTCCAAGTTTTTTGTTTCTCATTATGCACTGTGTGGTGCAGGATTCTTTTTATACTGTGCACACTGACCATGCAGACCCATTCTTTCATATGTAGGCCTACCAGCTTTCTTCCACCAGATATGAAGGAGCTAGAATTTTGGCGTAGTATTACGGGACCGATGCTTGCTCTCAAGCTGTAATATTATGGAACCGACACTGAAAGGGTTAACATGTAACTGCTGATGCTAATCATAAAGTATACAATAATCTAGAATGTTTTTTTCCTTCGTTAGTCTTATATTCTAGAATTATTTGTGCAAGAAGTCCAGAAGTTATTCTCATAACATCTCTTAAAGTTTGTCTACGGTACAAAGTCCAGTAGCATGAAAATAATAATATTTTCAATATAATTAGGATTGATGTGCCTATTAAACTGATAACCATTAAATATTACATAGCCTGAATGAAAATTTGCTTTTCCTTTAATTATTTAAAACATCTCTAACGAACACGGTTATTAGAAATAGTAATTTAGAGCATCTCAATTATCAGCTTATCATATGATAACTTTGAATGGTAATATGGATGAATAAAAAAGATAATTTGGTGAGCACTGTATAAAAATCCTGATAAAAAAAATTTGGCAACCCTGGCTGTAAGCGGCTGGTCATAAATATAATAAAGGACACAAAAATTTACTCAATATTTAAGAAAATACAAGTACTGTATATTGCAGTTTTAATCTTACAAGTGAGAAAATTTTTATTGTTGTTAAGTGTAGTCCATTTGTGCAAGTTTTCTGTCAATATTAGTTTTGTGTTGATAATAAAATACTACAACAAAAACAGAACTGTTTACTTGTAACAAATCCTTGACACTATCACCTACACAAATTTATTTCAAATGCAGTTTTTAAAGAAATTTAAAAAAGTGCAATATCTTGAACACATTTGGAGGCATTCCTGCATATATTGCAACACACATTCTGCAGAAAGAGTTAGATAAGTAAATGATAGACACTGTAAACAATACAGGTAAAACTTGCACAAATTTTACCTGGCAAGGCAATGAGTGAATGAGTGACAGTGAAAGTGCTTCTTTCTTTGTTGGGTCGCTAAACCTCGGTGGAAATATGTTCGGAATGTTAAAAAAAAATAAATACTGTACAGTACATTATTAACAATGGTGTACAGTACTTTTTTTTTATGTGGCAGTCTCTGTATTTTAAAGACAATGATCTTTTTCTTTAGTAAAAAGCAGGTACTGGAACATTTTTCTTATTTTAAACTGAGATTCCAGATACTTTCCTAAAATCTACCCATTTGTATCTGCATGCCTTCTCTTGTTCAGAATTTTTTCAAAATGAATGGTCAAAAACTTGGGAACTTTAATCAAACAAGAGACAAATGAATAGTCACGGTTAATCATTTCACTACCAAGATATCAAAATTCAGATTCAGACAGCTGGCAATGTTTAAACAGAGAATATCAGTTAGCAGTGTGC
Organism: Cherax quadricarinatus; assembly: GCF_038502225.1. Lineage (NCBI taxonomy): Eukaryota > Metazoa > Arthropoda > Malacostraca > Decapoda > Parastacidae > Cherax > Cherax quadricarinatus. Next base: position 10,335,359 of record NC_091314.1, read on the forward strand.
TTGTAATGAACAGCCTCACTAACACCTTTGCTGAATGCTATATGATTACAGTATAGTGTGAATTTCTCTACCAATGAGTGTATACATACAGTGTTACCTTGAGTTTCGAACACCTCCCAACTCGAACAATTATGTAAGTGTATTTTTGTAAGTGTTTTTGTAAGTGTAATTTTGGGAGTCTGAAGTGGACTAATTTAATTTACATTATTCCTTATGAGAACAAATTCATTCGGTATCGGCACTCGAACAGCCTTCTGGAATGAATTAAGTTCGAAACTCGAGGTAACACTGTATATACATGCTTCTAAAAATTAATTCCATCAATATGTATACAGTAGTGTATTTTTTATTAACAAGTCGGCCGTCTCCCACCGAGGCAGGGTGACCCAAAAAGAAAGAAAATCTCCAAAAAGAAAATACTTTCATCATCATTCAACACTTTCATCTCACTCACACATAATCACTCTTTGCAGAGGTGCTCAGAATACAACAGTTTAGAAGCATATGCATATAAAGATACACAATATATCCCTCCAAACTGCCATTATCCCAAACCCCTCCTTTAAAGTGCAGGCACTGTACTTCCCATTTCCAGGACTCAAGTCCGGCTATATAAAAATAACCAGTTTCCCTGAATCCCTTAACTAAATATTACCCTGCTCACACTCCAACAGCTCATCAGGTCCCAAATACCATTCTTCTCCATTCACTCCTATCTAACATGCTCATGCACGCTTGCTGGAAGTCCAAGCCCCTTGCCCACAAAACCTCCTTTGCCCCCTCCCTCCAACCTTTTCGAGGACGACCCCTACCCCGCCTTCGTTTCCCTACAGATTTATATGCTCACAATGTCATTCTACTTTGATCCATTCTCTCTAAATGACCAAACCACCTCAACAAACCCTCTTCAGCCCTCTTGACTAATACTTTTATTAACTCCACACCTTCTCCTAATTTCCACACTCCGAATTTTCTGCATAATATTTACACCACACACTGCCCTTAGACAGGACATCTCCACTGCCTCCAACCACCTCCTCGCTGCATCATTTACAACCCAAGCTTCACACCCATATAAGAGTGTTGGTATCACTATACTTTCATACATTCCCTTCTTTGCCTCCATAGATAACGTTTTTTGTCTCCACATATACCTCAATGCACCACTCAACTTTTTTCCTTCATCAATTCTATGATTAACCTCATCCTTCATAAATCCATCCGCTGACACGTCAACTCCCAAATATCTGAAAACATTCACCTCTTCCATACTCCTCCTCTCCAATTTGATATCCAATTTTTCTTTATCCAAATCATTTGATACCCTCATTGCCTTACTCTTTTCTATGTTCACTTTCAACTTTCTACCTTTACACACACTCCCAAACTCATCCACTAACCTTTGCAGTTTTTTTTTAGAATCTCCCATAAGCACAGTATCATCAGCAAAAAGTAACTGTGCCAATTCCCATTTTGTATTTGATTCTCCATAATTTAATCCCACCCACTGGATATTCATGGAAATGCTAATATATTTTTCAATAAATGACTTGGACTGACTGAATGTGTATGCAACACCATAAAATCAATAACAAAGGTAAGTAGATAGAGCAGTTATTTGGTTCACAAAATTTTTTTGTTTCCCTTTCTGAAGCATAATTGGAAATACTGTATAACATTTAACTTTCAAGAGACGATAGGGAAAGAATGGGGGTTAAGGAGGGTAAATATTCTGACTGAGTTTGACTTTGACATCTGAATGGTCAAGGCCAAAATACTGCACTGCACTTCCAAAGATGGAACATACGTGAGTATTAGATAAATATACAATTCTATGGTGGCTTTCAATTGTTGTATTAGTTTCAACATCAGGGCAAAACCTTCAAGTTAAATGCTGTACAGTGGAACCTTGGTTTTCGTTTTTAATTCGTTCCAGAGAGTCTGATGAAAATCAAATTCGATGAAAACTAAAGCAATATTTTCCATAAGAAATAATGTAAATCTAATTAATCCTTTCCAGACACCCAAAAATGTTAACAAAAAATACATTTTATAGAGAATAAATATAGTTTTACATACGAAAACAATGAGAAATAAATATAAAGCACTAATTTTAATGGATAAATGAACATTTAAATCAGCTTTACCTTTATTGAAGACTCTTGTTGGCGTATGGAAGACAAGGAGGAGGGGAGAGGGAGGAGAGGTTATTGTTTGGAAGGGGAATCCCCTTCCATAAGGACTTCAGGTATCAAGTCCCTTCTTTATCTTTTACTGGCACTAGGACCAGCTTGAGAGTCACTGTACCCCTGTCGCACAAAAAATCTGTCCAGAGAGGTCTGTTTCTGGTTTCTCTTTAAGATTTGCCTAAAATGGGATACGGCACTGTCACTGAACGTGTTGCAGACACGGCTTGCAACAGCTTTGTAAGGGTGATATTTCTCCACAAATAACACCAACAACAACTTCTCAACATCTTCAATTGTTTGCGATCTCTGTTTCATTAGCAGACTTATCCCTTTCGCAACATCAGATTCCTTGATTTCTTTTTTCTTCGCCAGGATGGAACTGATCGTTGACGAGAACTTCTGGTACATCCTGGCGAGATCGACCACACGTACTCCACTTTCGTACTTTTCTACAAGTTCTTTCTTGAATTCTATTGTGTTTCTAACCTTCTTTATCAAAGGACTGGCACTCGGAACTTTATTTGGCCCCATGGTGGCTTATTTAGCAGTCACACTCAATAAACAAGCACAAAAACAATGGATTATTATGAAATGTTTCGTACGAACCCACAGGGTACTGTTCGTTTGACAAGAAACAAAGCCAGGCTGACTTAGAATGTGTGCATGGGATGCTTTGTGTGGGTGCTGGTGCACGGACATGTTCGGTACGGCGGACAAAAACCAAGGTGACAAACGAAAACTGGGACAATATTTTGATGAAAAAAGTCGTCGAAAACCAAATTCGATGAAAAACAGGGCAAACGAAAACCAAGGCTCTACTGTACATCAAAATTACACTTACTTTAAAAAATATATTTTACTACATCAGCTGCTTACCATCAAGACCCAAAGAAGTAAACACATTCATGACCCTTCATTCTACAGCTTTTCCCAAGGCCTGGTCATGGGATGGGTTGCAAGGGCACTGATCCCTGGAACACCCTTCAGGTATACTCCAGGTAAGGTTTTCATGGAAAGAGTACCTTCTGGTCAACAGCTATTATTTATTTATTATATTTTTTGTTATTTGGAATTTATATTTTGTTTTATGAGGCCTTAAAAAGTGTGATAGGCACTCTAATTTAAGTGTTACCATTTCAAATAAGACTTATAGCACTGCTGGAGAATGAAACAAAAAATGCTGCAATCACACTACACAATAAAAATTTAATGTTAATTAAAATGCAGTACTGCATTAAACTTGTATGGCTATAATGGGTAAGGGTTATGTACATTTGTGCCTGTTATTCAATGATGTATTATTTCACTGAAGTTAATCTAAGGTTTGATCTGAGTGCCTATATATACAGCTATGTGGTTGATAAAGAAATCTTTTGCCACATTATAATTACGCAAGGAGTAATAAGGTCATTTAGTACACGCATATGCTTTCTCTCCACTGTGAGTATTCATATGGCGTTTGAGATGATCTCTCGAACATGACCTATAAGAACAGAGGGTACAGGCATAGGGTTTCTCGCCCGTATGAGTAGCAACATGTCTTTTATAGTTAGTGATAAAGTGGGTTGAGTAAGGACAGTAGGGGCACTGATGGATCTTCCTGGTGGTGTGGACCTTCATATGTCGCATGGCTCCTCCACTGCTGGCTCTCTGACCTTCGCGAATCATCACCATCTGTAGGGTAAGTCTGTCTTACTCAAGAGTGTACACATTTTTACCACTAGCATGGCTCTGATGTTCTCAATAAACATCTGTGTATTTTTTAAAGGATCTTTCCTGATATGCTTTCAAGGCTTATTGAGTTTCTTATAGTTTAATTAAGCCATGCCTTTCACAAAGTCATAAAAAAATAAAACTTTGAATACTTTTAATTCAGTTCCTGTGTTAAGTTCTTGTTTGAAACGTTGAGCATAATATGGGCTTTGTAAAAGTATTTCAATTATTATGCCCCCACTTTACCACACCTATGCCTGTAACATATTTATGCATAAAGATTTGAATTTGAAATTTAGAATTTTTAGAGAATATAAATATAGCTAGCCCTTGATGTGCACATGCCATTACTCATGGTATTACCAGTAGTAAAAAAATAAAAAATAAAAGTAGTATGTATATTACACTCCCATATACTGTATAGGCCATGTTAGGAGAGATAATCTTTCATTCATTTAATCTTGTATTAAGAACACCAGTATGTATAGAACGAATGTGAATTAATGTTTCTGGGCCTGTGTGGGTTGAATATTCAGCACAAAAGAGTGGAGGCAGCTGGATCCTCTGTCCACGAATCAAAGTGGACATGTTACCTGTAACTTGCCTAGTTTGGCAACAAAATAATGTCCTGAAAAAAGATTACACTTTTACTATACTTTTCACTATATTATCAATTATCTCAACAATAAATATAGACTCACTACTTGCTGAAGGATAACCTTCAAAACACAGCTACCTTACACAGGGGCTTGCACCTGCAAGATGGGAGACTATGCCACCCCATAGGCTTTGTTATTATTTTGGTTCATGGCTACATGAAAAGTGAAAGACAATGTGTTTTGATTTTTTTTTTTTACATTTCACAGCACTCTGTAGTTTTCACCTCTGAAAACATAAGTTCAAAAAGGACACTGGTTGGTAAGAATTGCTGTGGTGTAAAAGCTATGAGAAAGAGCGCTACTTCAGAATTAATTATATAACACCTTAAAGTGTCTTAAAAAATTAGGTATATATAAAATATGCAGTGATTGTCCGGGTTCGATTCCCGGCTAGGGTAGAAACATTGGGCTTGTTTCCTTACACCGGTTATCTATGTTCAACATCAGTAAAGTGGGTACCTGGGTGTTAGTGGAGTGGTGTGGGTCACATCCTGGGGACAAAACTGACAAAACTACTTCAGAAGCCAGTAGATTTTTGGCATGCTAATGCTGTGGCAAAAATTTCCAAAATGTTTCAGTACTCTAAAGAAGATACAGAAATTGTGAGGACAACTGAACCACAGAAAGAATGACATACTAGTATAACCTTTGCTGCTGTAGCCAACAATGCTAACCCGAACAGCCATCACTTAAGACAAATTTAAAGAGAATTACATGTGTGTGTGTGTCCATGACACCTCCAGTAGATACTGTACAGTATGTATTCTATAAGCCTTCTATCTTCTCATCTGGTTACTCTGCTGAGAAGCAGATGTTCATGCCTCTTTCTCTCCCTCCCACTAATTCATTCATTCACTCACTCCCTCACTCACTCAATTCAAAGTTGTGGAACTCCCTTCCTCCCCCCCCCCCACTGTGAGCTACAGTTTAAAACAGAATGAGACTGCAGAGTTCACATAGAAAGAATAAGATATCACTCTACTAAATATCAAAATTCTGTTAAATTTTTTGCCTGGAATTCATTTTTAATAATGGTACAATATTAATTTGGCTTGCAAGTCAATCAAATCATATATTTCCAAGTTACTAACATTGAAATAATTCAGGTCAATGACAAATGGATTACAAATTCATACAACAGGCCTCAGCTCTTGAAATTAATTTACCAGGGTTATCAAATAAATAAAAAATTTTACCCCTGATAGCATTGGATAAGATTTCTTCATCTTCTTTTGCACAATTCAAACATTTTTGTAAATGTTTTTCTAAGACAACTTTTTCCATAATACCATGTCAAAAACTACCATCAACTTCTTCCCAGCATTCATGCTCATTGTTTCTGTTTCTAAATTCAAACAATGCAGGTCATTTTAATAAGACAAAAATGTCTGCCAAACAAGCCAGGCCAAAGACAAAATGTGGATCCATAAATTTTTGATGGAGATTATCCTCTCTTTTTGTCAGGAAAAAATAACAAACCTTCTTCTCCAAATTCCATAATCTGAGTGAAAACTTGACCTTTGTGAGAGCCAATGCATTTTCAGGCTAAGATGAAATAATTTGTGGAAGAAGCATGTATGAAAGTGACAACCGTCATGGAGGTGAATGTGACATCTTTCAAATTCTGGGTCTATTATTTTGAGGGAAAGGTATTTTGATGTAGGATAGAGTAAATGATAAAAATTTAAGAAGTTTCTGCTTTCATGAGACCTATAAATCTGTATTTATTCTCAAGTATGATGGTGCCCCACCAGGGCATATTAATGCAGCTTCTTGCTCCACTTAACGTAGTCATGATCTGCAAAAAAATTCCTTGACGAGGCTGAACACATCCACTTCGTGGTTGTTACAAGCGGTCTGCAGTAGAGAAATTCTTCTTCCACTGAACCGTCATCTATATAATGATTAAAAACCAGCCAACTGTATGCTGAATGAGGAAGAGCTGCATTTTAATTATACATCATGTATAATGTCTTAATTTTAGCAGTTATTATATCATTCATGGGAAGCACTAAACACACTAAAGAAATAAAGCAGCTAGAAAAGAGACGTAATCAGATTTGATCCAAGGATGAGGAGGATTTCTCTAGTTCCTTGGATCATAAGCCTATAACTAACATCAAGGCACCACCCATGAAGAGAGTTCTGGTAATTAAATTGGCCACCTTACAAGTTTTCACAGCACATTTCTAAGTTGGATAAAATCCAAATCTGGGTCAAGTGCCATATGTATTAAATCATGCCTTATTCACCATGAAAATATTCAGCCTGTCTCCAAAATTTTCAGGGTGAATTTTGTTTCAGATGCTCTCGTAGCTTTGCAAGCTTCATGCCATGACTGAAGACAACTTTTCCCACATAAGAAGCAATGAGGTTTCTACATTAAAATCGGTAGTGAAATCCAAAGGTGATTTAGCTCTCAAAAATAAGTCCAATGTTTGCTAGACATTTTGAACAATTAATTTAATTAAGGGTATAATTTATTCTAATTATACCTTTCTTTGCTGCTGATATGCGCTGACGCCAGGATCCCAGCCGTTTTGTAGCTGGAAATATAATAGAATAAAATTATTGTTTTTCCCGATAAAATTCGTATAAATTAATAAAAATAAAGATGAGGGATAAACTTTTAGTAAAAAAAAAAAAAAATGGACTTATAGCAATCAGGAGAGTGTTTTCTTCAGTTTTGTTTCAGTATGGTGTTATGACTCTGGAAATGATCCTAGAAAGGATGGCAGCTCCAATTCTTTGGATCACAGACCCTTTATAAACATTAAGACACACCCCTTGGGAGGATTTACTTATGGTAAAGTTTTACAAAACTGGTAAACACTTTTTAATATGTACAGTATATGATACACAGTACTGCATCAGCAGCATTTACTGTGCTAGTTTCTTGAGCATATAATACACAGGTCTATACTTGTACACAGCCTCACTCGCTCAGTCTCACTACTAGCACGCACAGTTTCATCAACATTCTGTACAATTTCTAGAAACAGATCATACCTACAATTAGATAATAACAGAACTAACAATTAGATAATAACAGAACTAATGAAACAAAAACAGAAAAAAAAGATTAGGCAAAATTTCCCCTCATATACCCATACCTCATATATGGTATCTGTGTCTGGGGCTCCACTCTGGCTACCCACATCAAACCAATCATTGCCCAACAAATGACAGCTCTCAGAACAACCACAAAATCTAATTATAGGCTACTAACTATGCCCTTAAAGTCCCCTAATCTACTAAATTTAATGTCATTAATACATACAATTATTTATTCTGCATCTTTAGAACACTATACTGTAATGGTGGTTCTGACCTAAGACATTTCCTGGAAAAATGTAGTTGAAAACTATAAGCAAATACGTTTTAAATATTCCTCATATTCGAATGAACATCTACAGAAACTATAAAAACTGATGGGCCAAAAATATAGAATAACTTGTCAGATGAAATAAAAAACTGCGACATACTTACAGAATTTAAGTCAAAGCTATAACAAGTACTGTGTGCTTGGACACTGTAATCTAATAATTTCTAATCTATCATTTAAAATAATAACTGAACAATATCTAATTGCAAACTAATCTTCTGTTTGTTGTCATAAACAACTATTCAACTTTTTATAGTTTGTAAAATTACAATTTTTAATTTTAGTGAATAGAATTGTAAATTGTATTTTAACTATTATTAACTTCCTATCAGAACCTTGTAAAAATCATTTAAGCAAGTAAAACACCACATGTATGGTTGTAGATTTAGTCATAATCAAAGTTTACTCATTTTTAGTCATAGTTTAAGTTTGTTTATATATCACCATAGTCTAAATATGCTCATTTTAAGTCAGGATCTAAGGCTGCTCATTCACAGACTGGCACACACTCAGCCTCACCGGTACACTCAGCCTCACCAGTACACTCTTTCATAGTCTCTACACCGGTATACTCTTTCATAGCCTCACCATCAGTACACGCTTTCATAGTCTCACCACCAGTACACTTTTTCAGTCTCACCACCAATACACTCATGGCCACACCAGTACACTTACAGCCTCACTACCAGAACACACACAGCCTCTCACTACCAGAACACTTAATCTCGCCACCAGTACACTCATGACCACGCCAGTACACTCAACCTCACTACCAGAACACTCAATCTCACCACCAGTACACTCATATGCCAGCACACTCACAACCTCACTACCAGAACACTCAATCTCACCACCAGTACACTCATTTGCCAGAACATTCACAACCTCACTACCAGAACACTCGATCTCACCACCAGTACACTGGTTCACAGTTGTTAAAATTCTTTGTCTAAAAACATAATTTAAAAACATCATTATACGCCTTGCATTTTTTGTCCCTTTACAATGGCTTGAAACATATACGAAACAATGCAATACAAAACCCTAAGACAAGTTTCATAGTGTCAAATACATCGCTCATTTTTCAGCTCCATAGAAATTTAAATCCTTTAATAATTATGGTAAAAATAAATTAAGAAGCCACTTACAGATTATTTATAAAATAAATCTTTAAAAAGGTCAAAGAATATACAATATCCTTAATTTTATATTTAATCTTCCCCCCTTTCCCAGTTGATCATGAACCCTTGGATAAGAAACCATGCTCTAAGAATTTTTTCCTTTTTAAATTTTAACCACAGGAAGTGCTAAACTCATAGGAGTCATACAGTGCTTGGGAGGTATTTCATCTCAATTCAAGGATCAAGGCACCTCTGCTGAGAGGTCCATGAACTAAGAAAATTTGACTGTTTTGATCAGTGTTAATGCAGCTGACACACACAAGTGCATATGTTAAGTCATGAACAAGACTGTTCATCCACCAGCACTCAAGGGTAAAAAAGTGCTGACAATTCATTATAAGGCTTAGATTACACAGGATTTAACCACTAAAATATTTGATAACATTTTGTTACTAAGTTCAGGAGCATTGCAAATATTGCTGGACTCTATAAAGATTTCATGGATCTAATGCTGCTTGATAACTGCAATGCTCATCTACCTGCTCTTCATTATTAATACTTTAGTCATGCACAGAAGGTTAACTCATAGGATAATGGTATACACAATTAAGTCTAGTCTGATAGAGGGGAAGAAAGCTCCAATTTCTTGAATCAAGAGCCCTTTGCTGGCATCAAGGTATACCCATCCTTGAAGGGCATCCACCTACTGAACAAATGGTCTCAGGGATTGTGTTTACAACACCCAACTGTGATCACACATTTTTGTTACTGTAGCTATTTATGATAGATTGAAAAAAAAAAAAAAAAAAACTTTTTACCATCTGGCTGGAATGAATAAATTTAACTACTAGCCCGTCACTTAACGGTAACGTATGGTTGCGTACCACCTGCATGGTGGTCACACTCGCGACTCCCATCTAGGAGGCCACTACCATGAAGAGAACTACTGAGCTTTCATCATTTTGCACAATTACTTTACACAAGTACATATTTATCCATGTGGGATACAATTTAAAAGCAGAAAAATTTTAAATAAAAAGATAGATTTATTCAAAATTAATTCAAACATTGGTGCGTGTAAGTAAAAAAATTATTTACTTATACATTATAATACTTTGAAGTTTATATTTTATTAAAATATCTTGTTTCCTGTTACAGAATAAAAAATATGTACAAAGTGTAAATACAGTAATGTAGCATTTACTAAGCAACTGTGGTCAAAAATACGCATGTATCATACACTATTAATGATACACATATTTTATATTGGTGAAACAAATACGAAGGTGATTGTTTTGAATGAATAAAGCTGATGTACAGGATCCCTGAAAAAAAAAAGTTATAACTCTGGTTCATAATGTATGGCTCCAAGTTTCTCTATTACGGGACAGAAAACTGCTGGGGAATAATCCAATGAGAAAGGCTAGAAAAATACAGTATTAATTTTATTAAAAAATTATTTTACACAGTTCTTACATAATCCAAAATCTTCCTTAATGCTGAGAGTTAAAGCAAGCTATCTTAAAAATAAATCCCTTTACTGTTATAAAGGTAAACTAAAAATCTGCATAAGCAATATTTTACCAAAAATTTATGCTATGAACACAAGGAGCATGCTTTCTTAAATCAGCACTGTCATTACTCTTGTATGAGCAGAATGGGCACACGTACAGCCTTTCTCTTTGGTGGGTACGCAGGTGTCTGTCTAAACTTTGCTTTGTAATAGCACTGTAATTACAGTGTGGACACGAGTATGGTTTCTCCCCGGTATGTCTTCTCATGTGGTTCCTCAAATTGGTGGTAAAATATGTAGTGTAATCACAGTAAGAACACTTGTGCATCTTGTTGATGTTGTGACCTCTGCCAGGTCCTGTGGTTCCACTCTTGCTAGGCCTCTCATCGTCACTCTCCGCTCCCACCTGTTGGTGATTCTTCACTTATTTATTTATACATTTTTCAGTATTTCTATAAGGATAAGAGCAATAAATATCTTATATTGTAAAGCATCACAGATTTCGACTTGAGATATGAACAACATGAATCAAATGTACCTTCATCCACCATTTTACATTTCAGATACGTAAGATACAGAATTGAGTCTCAACATATCATAAAAGTAATAAATGGAAATGGGAAGTACATTGCCTGCACTTTAAAGGAGGGGTTTGGGATATTGGCAGTTTGGAGGGATATGTTGTGTATCTTTATATGTGTATGCTTCTAGACTGTTGTATTCTGAGCACCTCTGCAAAAACAGTGATAATGTGCGAGTGTGGTGAAAGTGTTGAATGATGATGAAAGTATTTTCTTTTTGGGGATTTTCTTTCTTTTTTTTGGGTCACCCTGCCTTGGTGGGAGACGGCCGACTTGTTGAAAAAAAAAATAAAAAAATAAATATTTGAGTAGCACTGGAAACTGAACCGTCGTCCTATAAACTGCAGGTTCAGAGCTATATCAACTTGCAATTGCAAGAATGGCAACTGGGTTCCCAATACCCCTAACATAATTTTAGAAGCAGATAATAATAATAATTTATTTCTTAAAACTATTTTACAAATATATTATTTTTTTTCATGCTATGGTTGATTAAATATTACCATTGTTCAATATTGCTAATTTGTTTTTCCTGATAAATTCTTGATAAGATTTTAACCTTATATCAACTTTATATCCAGCTCTGCAATTGCAATTAATAAAAAAAATAATGACTAATAATATCAAACAAAATACTAAAATATTGCACGTATTAATATTTTGGCAGGTATTTTAAGCAAAATTAAGTGTGGCTATTATAATAAACTTGTCATGGTTATTTGATGCAGCTTTTGAAGTTTTACTACACTGAAGAAAAGATACATGTTGCTCTAGCGGTGTGCAATGTTGACACAAGCAACGCTTGCTTCGAAACGTCCATTTCGTCTTCAATATTGTTGGTAGTATGCCATTCAGATAAGATTTTGTTCGGATTTTTAACCCCGGAGGGTTAGCCACCCAGGATAACCCAAGAAAGTCAGTGCGTCATCGAGGACTGTCTAACTTATTTCCATTGGGGTCCTTAATCTTGTCTCCCAGGATGCGACCCACACCAGTCGACTAACACCCAGGTACCTATTTGCTGCTAGGTGAACAGGACAACAGGTGTAAGGAAACGTGTTTTATCATGTGATTCATATTAAGAAGGATATTTAAACACTTACCTTTAGTGTGTGATATTTAATTTTCATTCACTTATATACTGCCATGTATATTTTTCATCAAAGATAACTTTAGCACCATTAAAATTATTAAAACAAAAGCAACTTAAATGCTATCACACAAAAAACAATTTGTAGATAACAGTCTCTTTTATGAGGATTTTTTAAAACAAGGGTTTATTAACACTTTTAATATTCAATATTACAAATGCACACATCAAAATCTTAAAGCAACACAAAATAAATATTGCATAAACTTATTAACTTGGATTCAAATTAATTTAAATAAATCCCATCTTTCATTTAATCAGTATTAACATATAATTTAGATTTTATCTCCAGTGTTTAGATAAAAATTTACAAAACAAAAATAACATTCATGCCATTTTAAAAAAACTCTCTTTTGATTAACATTACCACTTCATGTAATCAATCTTGCAAGAAATGTAATCCAGAGAATGGACTGCCCTCTTTGATATCGCCAAAGACCTTGGCCCCAGGTAACCTGACAAGTGGAGATAAAAAGTCACTAAGCTGCAGGAAAGCCTCCATTACTGCTACAATGTTCCGCTCAAGACTGAATTTCACCTGGTATACCAAATTTATGGACTTTATCAAGGTATACCTGATAAAGTCCAGCTCTGGACAAAATGTAATAGTAATGAAGGTTCTCATGCAACATACTGTCTTTAACTTCAATCCCATTAAGGAAGACTATTTACTGTCTCTTGAATATGATGAATCAGAATATGATTTTTCAAATTGCCCTTCTGAACAGCACGGTAAGAACAATGAGGACACGCATATGGTTTCTCTCCTGTATGAGTACAGAGATGTTTCATGAGATGATCCTTTGTTGTAGAACGATAAGAACAATATGAACAGGCAAAAGGCTTCTCTTTTGTGTGTGTACGCATATGGTTCCTGAGATTGGTAGTAACACTGGACGAGTAGGAACAGTAGGGGCACGAGTGCATCTTGTAGGTTGCGGCTGGACCCTGCCAGACTCCTGTCCCGCCTTTCCTGCCACACATCTGATTCTCAGTATCCAACCCTACCTGTAGAGGACTCCATCTTAACTAAATGTCTTTTTAAAAATAATTAAAGTGTGAAAAAATGAACACACACACACACACACACACACACACACACACACACACACACAGTGAAGAGGCGGGGCCAGGAGTTGAGTCTCGACCCCTGCAACCACAATTAGGTGAGTACAATTAGGTGAGGTGAGTACACACAAAAAAAAAAACTGACAAACTAGAAAATTTTAACAACTTTAAAAACAAGAGAATTGAATCATGAAAGAAGATATTTTTACTGAAGTCTGCCACAATTCACTTGTGTACGAAGCTCTGAGAAAAAGAAGATGAAGAAAGATTTCACATACATATTAAACAAACTGGTTAGGTGTAGAAGGCACAATAAAATGTAACGAGAGAAGAGCAAAGTGGAAAAGTTAAAAGAGAATTGACACTTATGCAATGTGGCAGTCTCTCTTCAACTTCCCTTATTAAATTTGAACTTGTGAACTTATTTTTTACCACCTCTTCTATATCTTATTAATATAAGGTGACCCAAATAAGGAAACTGAGCCACCACAATTTACTTAATAACTGTCTTGCCAGAAGCGTGCTGACCCCTCCTTCAGGGTGCAGGCACTATACTTCCTACACCTAGAACTACAGTCCAGCTAACTAGTTTTCCTGAATTCTTTCATTAATGTTACCTTGTTCACACTCTAACAGCATGTCAAATCCTAAAAACCCTTTGTCTCTATTCTCTGTCCTCGCATGTTTATATATGCCTGCTGAATGCTCAACTCCCACCACTTAAAACCTCCTTTACCCTCCTTCCCTCTATTCTTGGGTTATCCCAGGTTCTCTACACATATGCTGCTATGTATGATAATCTATGTAACTGTATTTGTGTATACCTGAATAAACTTACTTACTTACTTATGTAGTTTCTTGTAGCTATGTGGCAGGAATACAGCACGAGAACAATTGTTATTCATATTTTCAGATTTTAACATATTATTTTATGTACATAAATATGCATTAATGTTGGTTTAATAAAACAAGACTTGTTACATAAACAAAGTGTTGAAATTGGAGTAGGTATACCCGTTGTATACCAGTTGATTCAGAGGATCACTGCCCCAGCAGCATAATCTCAAACCAGCCTGGTTTACAGAGTGGTCAGGCAGACTGTTCGTGCTTGTGAAATGCAGTGTGACATAGGCAACAGAGCCTGGCACTACAGTACCTCTTTCCTCACCTGATGCAAGCTGAGGTGTCCTACAAAAACCCATCATTCATGAAAGAGCTTGTAGAGCAGAGTTGCTGGATCCAAGTGCTCTTGTTGCATCAGTGCTCTTAAACTAACAGTGGCTTTTTCAAACAGTTCCTGATTAGTTGAGCTGTGAGGCCTACCTCATACTACTAGTCAAAAGCTCCAACAGCCTGACTGACCACTGCCTGACTGATCATCATGCCACATGGTCCCAGACCATGTGGCACAATGATTCTCAAAACAACCCTGAAGTACAGATATCCCTACAGATTTGTGAACTTTCTTCTTTTCAGATTTTGATTATCTAATTTTTATAGATGAGCAACCTGAGAATAGTTTCACTTACACAGCATAACATTTCTATCAGTACACATGTTTTCAGCCTCGGCAGATAACCCATAATTTAAAAAATATAAAATTTCATTCACACTGTTCTTTCTCAACCTGAGAAAGATTTTATAATGGTAAAGACTGGGCATAACACTGTACAGTACTTTTTTTTTATAAGCCATTCATGGGTTAGTTAGGAACCATATTTTGTATTGTATTAGTGCATTTGTTGATAATAGTGCCACAAGTAACACAGTACCATATGCTTGAATTATGTGTGAAAACTTTAGTAAATTCCATCCTCACCTTTGCATTTATCACTTTAAAATGTTGTTGTAGACAAGGGGAAAAAGAGAGGTGGGGAATAATAATCAATCTGAGGAAGGGGAGGGTAGCTCCAGTTCCCTAGATTGAATACTCTTCAGCATCATCAACATAACTTCCTCCCCTTCCTTGCAGGATAATCACAATTAAGACTGAAATTGCCAGGCTTTACACTGACAAGGAGTGTCAAAATTCAGGTTCTTGATCTAAACTTGGGTAATAGTACAGAAGTTATAACATTTATGGAGCACTTTTACTGCATAGATCCCTCACTGTTCATAGCCATACAAAAATACAACACACAGTAAAATCAAGTATAAATTAAGTTTATACTTAATTTTACTGTGTGTTGTATTTTTGCAACGAATCAACACAAAGACTGAACTATCACACCAAGTTAAAGTACCGTATTTTCCGGCATATAAGGCTCGTTATGTAAGTATCATAACGGTAAATTAGTAATCATATTCAAGGGCTAATTACCCTCTTACTTTAAGCTAAAGCATAACCCAAAGCCTACCTTTGACTCTGATTTTGAGCATGTAAGATGCAAGGTGATTTCCCAAGTCTTTCTGTGGGAAAAAAAAGCGTGCCAGAAAATACAGAAAAAGCGTGTCAGAAAACACAATAACTGCATCAATCAAAGTCTCCATTAAATTACCTAAACTGGGGTATCGACCTCAGAAGAAACTGATCAATTACAATTCCTCCTTCACTTTATGTAAATTTGCTATTACATAATGTCCCAATTCTATCAGTAATTCTGCAAATGTTCCTTGACACAAGTCATCCAATATCATAACACTGATCATATGTACACATCGCAAACTAATAAACAAAAATAATGCAACCCCCTGGAAAGATCATAACCCCCCATGGGAAGTTCATGACACCCTGAGAGGTTCATGCCACCCTGGGACATTCATGATACCCTGAGAGGTTCATGATACCCTGAGAGATTCATGACACCCTGGGAGGTTTGTGGCACCCTGAGAGGTTCATGATACCCTAAGAGGTTCATGATACCCTGAGAGGTTCATGCCACCCTGGGAGGTTCATGATACCCTGAGAGGTTCATGCCACCCTGGGAGGTTCATGATACCCTGAGAGGTTCATGTCACTTGGGAAGTTCATAATACCCTAAGAGGTTCATGATACCCTGAGAGATTCATGCCACTCTGGGAGGTTCATGACATCCTGGGAGGTTCATGATACCCTGGGAGGTTCAAGACACCTTGAGAGGTTCATGCCACCCTGGGAGGTTCATGACACCCTGAGAGGTTCATGATACCCTGGGAGGTTCATGACACCCTGAGAGGTTCATGATACCCTGAGAGATTCATGACACCCTAGGGGGTTCATGACACGGTGAGAGGTTCATGACCCTGAGAGGTTCATGCCACCCTGGAAGGTTCATGCCACCCTGGAAGGTTCATGCCACCCTGGGAGGTTCATGCTACCATGGGAGGTTCATGACACCCTGGGAGGTTTATGCCACCCTGGAAGGTTCATGCCACCCTGGAAGGTTTATCCCACCTTAGGATGTTCATGCCACCCTGGAAGGTTCATGCCACCTTGGGAGGTTCATGCCACCCTGGAAGGTTCATGCCACACTTTAAGGTTCATGCCACTTCGGGAGCTTCATGTCACCCTGGAAGGTTCATGGTACCCTGGGAGGTTCATGCCACCCTTGAAGGTTCATGCCATCCTGGAAGGTTTATGCCACCCTGGAAGGTTCATACCACCCTGGGAGGTTCATGACTCCCTGGGAGGTTCATGACACCCTGGGAGGTTCATGACACCCTGAGAATTTCATGCCATCCTGGAAGTTTCATACCACCCTGGAAAGTTCATGCCACCCTGGAACGTTCATGCCACCTTGGGAGGTTCATGCCACCCTGGAAGGTTCATGCCACCTTGGGAGGTTTATGCCACCCTGGAAGGTTCATGCCACTCTGGGAGGTTTATGCCACCCTGGGAGGTTCATGACTCCCTGGGAGGTTCATGAAACCCTGAGAATTTCATGCCATCCTGGGAGGTTTATCCCACCTTGGAAGGTTCATGCCACCCTGGAAGGTTCATGCCACCCTGGAAAGTTCATGCCACCCTGGAAGGTTCATGCCACCCTGGAAAGTTCATGCCACCCTGGAAGGTTCATGCCACTTTGGAAGGTTCATGTCACCCAGGAAGGGTCATGCTACCTTGGGAGGTTCATGCCACCCTGGAAGGTTTGTGCCACTTTGGGAGGTTCATGCCACCCTGGAAGGGTCATGCTACCTTGGGAGGTTCATGCCACCCTGGAAGGTTTGTGCCACTTTGGGAGGTTCATTCCACCCTGGAAGGGTCATGCTACCTTGGAAGGTTCATGCCACCCTGGAAGGTTCATGCCACCTTGGGAGGTTCATGCCACCCTGGAAAGTTCATGCCACCCTGGAAGGTTCATGCCACTTTGGAAGGTTCATGTCACCCTGGAAGGTTCATGCTACCTTGGGAGGTTCATGTCACCCTGGAAGGTTTGTGTCACTTTGGGAGGTTCATGCCACCCTTGAAGGTTCATGCCACCCTGGAAGGTTCATGCCACTCTGGGAGGTTCATGCCACCCTGGTAGGTTCATGCCACCCTGGAAGGTTCATCTCACCCTTGAAGGTTCATGCCACCCTGGAAGGTTCATGCCACTCTGGGAGGTTTGTGTCACTTTGGGAGGATCATGCCACCCTTGAAGGTTCATGCCACCCTGGAAGGTTCATGCCACTCTGGGAGGTTCATGCCACCCTGGTAGGTTCATGCCACCCTGGAAGGTTCATCTCACCCTGAAAGGTTCATGCCACTTTGGGAGGTTCATGCCACCCTGGGAGGTTAAAAAAAAAAACTGCTTAATAAACAATAACAACAGGTTTAGAGTTTACAACACCATAAGATAAACTATCAATGAGAACATTTCAATAAACTACAACCTGACCAAGTTTAACCTTAAATAAAACAAGAAAAATTGTCTTCTAGTTTATATTTCTCTGCACATGTACAATAATAAATGTTCTGTAAGCATATCTAAATAAAAAAAAGTTCTGGTAATTACACTTCAGTAATTTGGGAATCATTTAGTAACATAAGGTTTTTTATTAAATTAAAATGAAAACTAATTAACTGACATATGTATCCAAAAAAAAAAAAAAAAAAAAAAAAGATAATGTGACTATGAAACTTGACACTAATAACTACATATATGTAAGACAACTAATAGAACTGTTCACCGAGAATCATATACTGTACTTTATCAATGTCAGGTATGCCGTTACTAAATTATTAGGTCAGTATAAGAAGCCACAATAGTATTACTTCTCTATGAAACTCTAATATTTGTGCCACTGGGTGAAACCAAAGATTTATGGTAAACAGGATGTCAGTGCTAGCTCAAACAGGTAATATTATACATTATATTTTTGTTAACCCTTAAACTGTCCAAACATAGATCTATGTTCGGAGCACTACACATGCGAACGTAGATCTACGTTTGGACAGTTTAACCCTTTGAGGGTTTCAGCTGTACTAGTACGGCTTACGACCCAGGATTTTTGACGTACTAGTGCGCCTAAATTCTAGCGCCCTCAAATCTAGTGGGAGAAAGCTGGTAGGCATACATATGAAAGAATGGGTCTATGTGGTCAGTGTGCACAGTATAAAAAAAATCCTGCAGCACACAGTGCATAATGAGAAAAGAAAAACTTTAACCGTGTTTTTGGAATAAAACAGCGACTTTGCACTGTATTTTCGTATAGTATTTATTGTTGTATTCTAGTTTTCTTGGTCTCATTTTATAGAATGGAAGACATATTACAGAAATTGAGATAATTTTGACTGGTTTTACAATGAAAAGTACCTTGAAATTGACCTGAAAGTAGCAGAAATGTTCGATTTTTACCGAAGTTCAAAAGTAAACAAATCATGCCAAGCGTCCAATACACATCAACTGGTGAGTCTAATATTCTTTCGCAAGTGTGCCAATATTATTTATACCATTTTTTACACTAATGCAGTAGTCTGCATAACAGTAAATCTTCTATTTTTTGTGAGAATAAAAATTCAAAGTGGAAAGCAAAAGAATGTAAGAGGGGCCTTGGGACATGACTAATGAACAGAGGAAATGTCATTTTAGTGCCAGGAATGTTTTTCTTGTTTATTCTGGACCCTATTCGGAAATTGGCATCTTTTGAAATTTGTGTGAAATTGGCAAAATTGCTAAATTCTGACAACTGTACTGGATAGTTGAAACTGGTAAATGGGTGGTTTCTTACACTCATTCGATAGAAAAAATGGAGTTCTAGCGAAATATTCATGTTTTTTGTCTATTAGTACAGTGGAATTGGCTGAAAATAGGGCTCAAAGTGGGCAAAATAGCCAATGCGTAAACATCGAGACCGCTAAATTCGCGAGAGCATAATTCCGTAAGTTTTCCATCAAATTTCATACTTTTGGTGTCATTATGATCGGGAAAAGATTCTCTATCTTTTCATAAGGAAAAATTATTTTTTTTTTTTTTTGAAATTTGGCCGACCCTGAGAATGAGTCTCGGAGAGGTCCTGTCAACCCTCAAAGGGTTAACTCTTTGGGGATCGCCAGGCCCTCTCAGAGACTTGTTCTCAGGGTCACTAAAATTTAAAAAAAAAAAAAATTATTTTTCTTATGAAAAGATAGAGAATCTTTTCCCGATCATAATGATACCAAAAGTATGAAATTTGATGGAAAACTTACGGAATTAAGCTCTCACGAAGTTAGCGGTCTCGACGATGTTTAGGCATCGGCGATTTTGCCCACTTTGAGCCCTATTTTCGGCATATTCCAGTGTACTAGTTGACAAAAAATCATAACTATTTCGCTAGAACTCTGCTTTTTCTATCGAATGAGTACAAGAAACCACCCATTTACCGATTTCAACTATCCAATAAAGCGGTCAGAATTTAGCAATTTTGCCAATTTCACACAAATTTCAAAAGATGCCAATTTCCAAATTGGGTCCAGAATAAACAAGAAAGACATTCCTGGCACTAAAATGACATTTCCTCTGTTCATTAGTCACGTCCCCACACCCCTCTTACATTTCTTTTGCTTTCCACTTTGATTTTTTATTCTCACAAAAAAAATAAGATTTACTGTTATGCAGACTACTTCATTAGTGTAGAAATGGTATAAATAATATCAGCACACTTGTGAAAGAATATTAGACTCACCAGTTGACGTATATTGGACGCTTAGCATGATTTGTTTACTTTTGAGCTTTGGTAAAAATCGAAAATTTCTGCTAATTTGAGCTCAATTTCAAGGTACTTTTCATTGTAAAACCAGTCAAAATCATCTCAATTTCTGTAATATGTCTTCTATTCTATAAAATGAGACCAAGAAAACTAGAATACAACAATAAATACCATACGAAAATACAGTGCAAAGTCGCTGTTTTAATCCAAAAACATGGTCAGTTTTTTTTTCTCATTACACACTGTGTGCTGCAGGATTTTTTTTATACTGCACACACTGACCACATACACCTATTCTTTCATATGTAGCTCTACCAGCTTTCTCCCACTAGATTTGAGGGCGCTAGAATTTATGCGCACTAGTACATCAAAAACCCTGGTGCGTAAGCCGTACTAGTACGGCCGAAACCCCCAAAGGGTTAAGGGTTATATATAAATTAAATACAACACCATGAGTCCCAGGAAAGTAAACATACACAGTCCCAGACATTTTAACACCTCTCTATTAGACATCAGAAACACTGCTAGAACAAGTGCTGAACAACTGTCTAGTTTCCTCGGCCAAGCGTGGAATCAACCAAGCTGTGAGAAATATGTAGGCCATGGGTCACAAGCAGCAACAACTGGGTTATCAAGCATCAGACAAGCTTGGCCCAAAGCAGGGCTTCAAGAATAGGAAAGCTCTCAAAACTAATCAAAAGTATCCAGAATCAGTAGTGTGAGCATCAAATAATGAAGAGAGAAAAAGAGGAAATAATTCTAAGGGGAAAAGTGAGAGAGCATAAGGAAGGCAGCAAAATAGCTACGAATGCTACAATGGTAGCAAAGAAATAATAATACACCTGCACTTCTTCCAATCTAAATGTAAGTGTGGTGATGTTAATAAACCAAACATAATCTATATTTATTTTAAAGCAATTTCCAATACCATGCTGTATAAGCTTTAATAGACTCTAATTTTTTCTATATATTAAGAGACTACAATTAACCATTGGCTAAAGTATTCAATAAACAGTTACCATCTCTTATCAAAAAGAATACTTCTAAATGCTTCAGCCAATGCACATCCATCCTATATACAAGTAAAAACAATTCAGGAGAGTCCATGTAATGTCTCTTGTCCCAAAGAAGTTCAGTAACTGTGAGGCATGGCAACATCTTCTACCATGAAGAAGTTCAGTAACTGTGAGGCATGGCAACACCTTCTACCATGAAGAAGTTCAGTAACTGTGAGGCATGGCAACACCTTCTACCATGAAGAAGTTCAGTAACTGTGAGGCATGGCAACATCTTCTACCATGAAGAAGTTCAATAACTGTGTAGCATGACAACATCTTCTGCCATGACAAAGTTCATTAACTGTGAGGCATGGCAATATCTGCCATGAAGAAGTTCAATAAATGTGAGGCATGGCAATATCTTCTGCCATGAAGAAGTTCATTCACTGTGAGGTATGGCAACTTCTTCTCCCCATAAGAAGCTCATTAATTGTGAGGCATGGCAACATTATCTGACCTTAAGAAGTCCATTAATTGTGAGGCATGGCAACATTATCTGACCTTAAGAAGTCCATTAATTGTGAGGCATGGCCCTTAAGAAGTTCATTACTTGTGAGGCATGGCAACATCATCTGCCCTTAAGAAGTTCATTACTTGTGAGGCATGGCAACATCTTCTGCCCTTAACCCTTAAACTGTCCAAATGTAGATCTACGTTCGCACGCGTACCACTCTGAACGTAGATCTATGTTCGATTTCTTATGTTTCTAAGTGCAAACGTAGATCTACATTTGGACAGTTTAAGGGTTAAGAAGTTCATTAATTATGAGGCATGGTAACATCTTCTGCCCTTAAGAAGTTCAATAACTGTGAGGCATGGCAACATCTGCCCTTAAGAAGTTCATTAACTGTGAGGCATGGCATAGGTGCCACTCAACACAAACAAGGTTAAAACACACACAATATCCCTGCACTATCAAAACATTCATACAATTTTGAGACTATTTCATTAGTTCTATAAGTATAGACCTTTAATCTAAACAAAACACTGGCTAACCTATTATATAGCCAAAAAATATTAGCCCTTTCAGGGTCCGTCCCGTATACTATGTACGGATTGAGAGGCAGCGTCAGTCCTGTATTTATACGTCAAAATTCTAGCACTTTTAAATCTGGTGGAAGAAAGCTGGTAGGCCTACATATGAAACAATGTGTCTGTGTGGTCAGTGTGTGTAGTATAAAAAATCCTACAGCGCACAGTGCATACTGAGAAAAAAAACCTCTGACCGTGTTTTTGGTTTAAAACAGCGACTTTGCAGTGTATTTTCGTGTGGTATTTATGGTTGTATTCTCGTTTTCTTGGTCTCATTTGATAGAATGAAAGATATATTACAGAAATAGAGATACAGTGGAACCTCCACTTGTGAGCGCATCCACGTGCGAGTTTTTCCAAATACATATGAGCAGTCGATTGGTCGATATTTTGCTTCTATACGTGAGTGAAATTTCCATAAGTGAATGGGCCTCAAGGGAGGTTCCTTGATGCTGGTGAGGGGCTCTTGCTCTTGATTTAGGGAATTAGATCTCATTTATTTGTTGGACTAACAAATTGAAACTTGGGCAATGCATGATGGAAAGATGCTTCTTAACGTACACCAAAAATGAAAGAAATTGTAACATAAATAATGGAGTGCACTTCTCAGCTATTAATCTCCCCTTAGCAGTATTTTCGTATGGTTTTTACGGTTGTATTCTAGTTTTTCTGGTCTCATTTGATAGAATGGAAGATATTTTATAGAAATAGACATGATTCTGATTGGTGTCATGATGAAAATTATCTTGAAATTGAGCTCAAAGTAGCAGAAGTGTTCGATTCTTTGGCGATGTTCAAGAGTAAACAAATAACGTCACTGTCCATTCCAATATGCCAAACCACGAGCGGGATTTGAACCCGCGGTCAGAGAGTCTCAAAACTCCAGACCGTGACATTATTTATACAATTATTACAATAATGCAGTAGTCTGCATAACAATAACTCTTTTATTTTTTTGTGTGAATAAAAATTACAAATTATTTATACTGTAATGATAATAATAATAATAAGTATAATAATAATGCAGTGGAACCTCAAAAATCGAACTTAATCCGTTCCAGGAGCTAGTTCTAAATTTGAAAAGTCTGAAACTTGAAGCAATATTTCCCATAAGAAATAATGGAAATACAATTAATCCGTTCCAGAAAGCTAAAAATATTCACACAAAAAATACATTTTATAGAGATTAATTACAGTTTTACATACAACAAATACTATAGTTTTTAATTATGTATAGTAATACATATAAAATAACATTTTTACTTACCTTTATTGAAGATTGGTGATGGCATCTGGAAGATAGGGAGGAGGAGAGAGGGAACTGGGGTTAGTGTTTGGAAGGAGAATCCCCCTCCATGAGGACTTCAGGTAAAGCCCTCTCTGGGGTTACTTCCCTTCTCTGTCTTTTAATGCCACTAGGACCAGCTTGAGAGTCACTGGACCCCTGTCTCACAAAATAACTGTCCACAGTCCTCTGTTTCTGGCACCTCTTTAACATTTCCCTAAAATGGGACATGGTTCTGTCACTGAACTTGTTGCAAAGATGGCTTGTTTCAGCTTGCTCAGGGTGGTACTTCTGCACAAACATTTGGACATCATTCCACTTGGCATAAATCTCCTTAATCTTTGAAGAAGGCACCTCATCCACTCCCTATATTAACACCTTACGCAACATCAGCTTCCTTGATTTGTTCTTTCTTTGACAGGATAGAACCGATGGTCAACTTGTTTTTCCCATACATCCCGGCAAGCTCAACAAGTCTCACACCACTCTCATACTTCTATATTATTTCCTTCTTCACATCTATAGTGTTTCTCACTTTCTTTACCACAGGGGTACCACTAGCAAGTTTCTTTGGGTCCATGGCAGCTTATTTCACAGTCCCGCAAGCACTAAACGCAACGAAATAATCGTAAAATGCGTGAATGAGAGCGCAGGTTCACTCAAGCATAAACAAAGCTAGACTGCTCACAGCGCCTGCGTGGGGACGCAGACAGAGCGGGCGGCAGACAGGTCCCGTACCCAGTGGTCCGAAAATAGGGGCACGTTCAATAATAGGGACACAGTTTGTCCGAAAAAATGGTCCTATTTTTGAAACGTTCGATATGTGATACGTTCGATTTTTGAGGTTCCACTGTAGTATAATAATATAATACAATATGTATAATAACAACGTACTATATAATAATATAATTAGATATAATAGACGGCTTCAAAAGGTCGTCACTAGATGGCAGTGTTTACCACAACAAAGTGGGAGCGGTTGTGGCCGTCTCCACCTGTTACATAATGACATATTTTGTTCATTCTTGAGTATATATCAGGTTTCTATGTTATTCATATTGTTTATTATGTCATATTCGATGAATTGTGAAAGATAAATAAGCCGTATAGATGACATTAACGAAATTATTCAAGGAGTATTTTGCCCTGTCTCCAGACAAACTCTCGTCCACTGCCGACGATACCACTACATGAATGACATATTGTATTTATTCTAGAGTATATATCAGGTTTCTATATTATTTATATTGTTTATTATGTCATATTAGATGAACTGTGATAGATAAATATTGAAGTATCTTGTTGTGCCTCCTGAGAGGCGGGAATGGATTACACCTACCATCCGACTTACGACCGAGTTCAGTTCCGAGAAACCGGTCGTAAGTCGAAATGGTCGTAGGTCGAATTTTACTACTGAATATCAACAAAACATTTTTGTAATGACTTTATTTTATTGTTTTATTTGGTATTTCATGTTTTACTTTACTTTTTATGCTGTTAGTACTGTATTTTATACTGTTAGGTTTAGGATAAACACTGTGTACAACACAAATACAGTGGACCCCCGCATAACGATGGCATCACATAGCAATTATTTCGCATACCGCTTACTTTAATTGCAAAAATTTTGCCTCACATACCGCTTAAAAACCCGCTTACCGATTTTCTTCCGAGACGCGCTCACATGTTCCGCCGGTGGCATTGTTTACCAGCCAGCCTCCGCGGTAACATCCAAGCATACAATCGGAATATTTCGTATTATTACAGTGTTTTCGGTGCTGTTTCTGGAAAATAAGTGACCATGGGCCCCAAGAAAGCTTCTAGTGCCAACCCTGTGGTAAAAAGGGTGAGAATTAGTATGGAAATTAAGAAAGATTTTGAAGGGTTTGGGGCTAACCCTGAGAAGCCTATGCCAGTTGTGGAATCCATTGTGCCTACTTCAAAAATTAAGGAAATGTGTGCACAGTGGGTTGAACTGCAAACCTTTATGGATGAAAATCACCCTGACACAGCTGTTGCAAGCCGTGCTGGTGACTATTTCAATGACAATGTTGTGGCCCATTTTAGACAAATCATAAAGGAACGGGAGGTACAGAGCTCTATGGACAGATTTGTTGTGCGACAGAGGTCCAGTGATTCTCAAGCTGGTCCTAGTGGCATTAAAAGAAGAAGGGAAGTAACCCCGGAAAAGGACTTGCTACCTCAAGTCCTAATGGAAGGGGATTCCCCTTCTAAACAGTAAGAAGATAATGCTCTCCCCTCCTCCCATCCCATCAATCATCACCAGATCTTCAATAAAAGTAAGTGTCATGTAAGTGTGCATGCCTTTTTCAGTTTGTGTGTATTAAAATTAACATTTCATGTGGTAAAAAAAATTTTTTTTCATACTTTTGGGTGTCTTGCACGGATTAATTTTATTTCCATTATTTCTTATGGGGAAAATTCATTCACATAACGATTATTTCGCATAACAATTACCCCTCTTGCACGGATTAAAATCGTTAACCGGGGGTCCACTGTAGTTGTTTATTTCCCAGAAATTTGGCATAAAAAACACGGTCGTAAGTCGAGTGGTCGTAAGTCGAGCAGGTCGTAAGTCGGATGGTAGGTGTAATTGCATTTTGATTAATTTAACCCTTTGGGGGTGTCAGCCGTACTAGTACGGCTTACGTGCCATTGTTTTTGACGTACTAGTACGCATAAATTCTAGCACCTTCAAATCTCGCGGGAAAAGGCTGGTAGGCTTAGGTGTGAGAGAATGGGTGTGTGTGATCGGTGTGCGCTGTAGAAAAAAAATCTGGGACCCAGTGGTGCATTGTGGGAATGCCATTTTAGTAGACCTTGTTCACCATGCCTCGCAGTAAGAAGCTCCTCACTCCTTGGAGAATTGGGACACTTTTGTTCCCCAGTGGCAGTTTTAATACAGATGGTAGTGCCAGTGAAGATGAGTTTCAAGGTTTTAGTGAGGTTGTGACAGAAACTAACGACCATAACATCGGTAATAGTGAGGAAAACCCAGACGACCCTCAGCCTTCCACCTCTGCTGCTGGGCCATCTTGTTCACGTTCAGTTGTACCAGAATCAAAGAGGAAACTCCTATTTTCCCAAATCCCGGACTCAGATGTGAGCATTGGTGATGATAGTGATAGTGAATATGAACTACAAGCTCTTGAAACCAGTTCCGGTAGTGATAGCGAAGTGGAATATTCTCCAGTGAAGCGTCGGTATACACGACGATATATGCGCTCTGGTAGTGTGCCATATGCTATTCCAAGGGGAAGGAGTACATCTTGGAGTACATCCCGTGGCTGTACAACAGGAACAGTGAAAATGACGATGATAGTGTTGCAATTGGGATGGAAAATGTGCATGGTGGTGGTAGTGGTGGTGCCGGCCGTGAGGCACCAGCAGTGGGCCATGCTGCCACGCACGCCACTGCCTCAGCTGGTCTACAACAAAGGCCACCATCCCCCACCCACCCACCACACCAGCCTCCACAACCACAACCTCCACAACCACAACCACCTGTCAATGTCCAGTACCCACCAGCAGACCGCACCTGGGATTGGCAGGAAGCTGTCAATTTTGTTCCAAATCCCCACCAGTTTGATGAAAGCCAAAGTGGAATACAGCCATATTGTGCACTGGGGAACAATGCCACTGAACTGGAATGTTTCAAGTTATTCTTTGATGAACCCCTGATGGAAATTATTGTCAGGGAAAGCAACGGATACTACGAGTACACCATGGCAAACATTACTTTCACCAAAATCATGTCTACACCAGTGGAAGGAGACAACTGTGCCTGAGATGTATCTTTTCTTTGCCACAATAATGCTTATGCCACATGTGTATAAGCACAGAGTGAAATCATACTGGTCAACAGACTGCCTGATTGCAACCCCAGGTTTCAGTGATATAATGGGAGTGAATCGATTTGTGTTACTGTTATGTATGCTTCACTTCTCAGACAAAACCAGGCCTGACAGAAATAACAGGTTATATAAGATTAGGAATGTGTTTGTGTATCTGAAAGAGAAATTCAATATGTATTTTCATCCCTTCAGGAAGCTTGTAATTGACGAGTCTTTGATTCTGTTCAAAGGAAGACTCTCTTTCAAGCAGTACATACCAATCAAGAGGAAACGCTTTGGTATAAAGTTGTTTGTGTTTTGTGATTGTTACAGTGGTCTGGTATTGGATATTACTGTGTACACTGGAAGTTATACATTGCATCTCTGGTGATGTGGTTAGAACAGTGATAGAACCATACCTTGGTAAGGGGCATATATTATACACTGATAACTGGTACACAAGCCCCTCGCTCAGTGATTTTTTGCGAGTGAACATAACAGATGTGTGTGGCACAGTGCGTGCAAATCGTAAGCATATGCCCAGGTTTGACGCTGGCACTCATAGAGGTGAGGTGCAGGCGTTTGCTGTCAGTGACATCATGGCATTTCGGTGGCATGACAAACGAGATGTCACACTGTTGTCATCAGTTCACCCTAATGAAATGGCAGACACTGGCAGGCAGCATAGAGAAAGCAATGAACCCATACTAAAACCTACAGCTGTGATTGATTACACCCTCAATATGCACTCAGTGGACAAATGTGACATGCAGATTGGGTTTGCTGATTGTGTTCACAAGAGTTATAAGTGGTACATAAAACTCGTTTTCCATCTTCTGGACATTTCCATGCTCAATGCTTATAATATGTATAAGATGAGGACCAGAAACAAACCATCATATGGTGGATTCTGTTTGTCTGTCATCAGACAAATAGTATTCAAGTACCAAGGAACAACACCTGCAATAGATCGCCCACTAAATTATCAACAACTACCTTCTCGTCTGAAGCATGGTGATCACTTCCTAGTAAAACTGCCTGCTACTGCTTTCAAGAAAAAGGCTCAGAAGAGGTGTTACGTCTGTGTACATACAAAAGAACGCCCACAACAACGCAGAGACACTCATTGTATGTGTGAGGAGTGTAAAACACCACTGTGCATGACACCATGTTTCAAAGACTTCCACAGACTGCAGAACTTCTAGAAACATACAAAAATACACCGCAAAGTCAGTGTTATAAACCAAAAACACAGTCAGAGTTTTCTTTTCTCATTATGCACTGCGTGCTGCAGGATTTTTTTTATACTGCGCACACTGACCGCTCAGACCCATTCTCTCATATGCAGGCCTACCAGCTTTCTACTGCAAGACTGGAAGCCACTAGAATTTTGACATAATGTTAAGGTGCCAACACTGGCTTGCAAGCTGTAATATTACGGCATCGACAGTGAAAGGGTTAATGTCATCTTTGCACCATTTCAAACATTTCTAGTATATTTTTAAATGTTTGTACAGCAGTGTATATTGTAATAAACAGAAATCAGCTCTAATATTTAGGTATGCATACTTGTCAGACAGCCTGCCGTAAGTCCGAGTCGTTGGTAAACGAGTACGTTGCTAAGCGAGGAGAGGCTATAATGTATATTAGAGCTGATTTCCTCTATTCTGTTTATTACAATACAGTGGACCCTCGAACAACGATGGCATCGTATAACGTTAAATCCGACTAGTGATACATTTTAACGCAAAAATTTTGCCTCGACTAGTGCTAAAAAACTCGACCAACGTGATTCGTTCCATTCGAGACACGTCCAAGTGTGGCCTGAGCGCGCCTCACTTGTCCCGTGGGTGCCAGTGTTTACAAGCCAGCCACCGCGGTCGCATCCAAACATACAATCGGAACATTTCATATTATCACAGCGTTTTTAGTGATTGCACCTGCAAAATAAGTCACCATGAGCCCCAAGAAAGCTTCTAGTGCCAACCCTGTGATAAAAAGGGTGAGAATTTGTATGGAAATTAACCCTTTGACTGTCGCAACCCCCAATCTTGAGGTGTCTCCTGGTGTCGCAAAATTTAAAAAAAAAAAAAAATTATTTTTTCTTATGAAATGATAGAGAATCTTTTCCCGATTGTAATGACACCAAAAAAACGAAATTTGATGGAAAACTGACGGAATTATGCTCTCGCGAAGTTAGCGACCTCGGCTCTGTTTACAAATCGGCGATTTTGCCCATTTTGAGCCCTATTTTCGGCTAATTCCGTTGTTCAAGTCGCCCAAACTTATAGCTATTTCTTTAGAACTCCGTTTTTTCTATTGATTGAGTACAAGAAATTGCCCATTTACCGATTTCAACTACCTAATAATGTGGTCAGAAATTTGCAATTTGGCCAATTTCACGAAAACTAAAAAATATGACAATTTCAAAATAAGGTCCAGAATGAACAATGCAGACATTCCTGGTTCTAAAATAACATTTTCTTTGTTCATCAGTCATGTCTCCAGGCCCCTCTGATATTACTCTTGCTTTCTATTTTGAATTTTTATTCAAACAAAACATAGAAGACTTACTATTATGCAGACTACTGCAATACTGTAATAATTGTATAAATAACATCAACCCATTCATGACTGCATATTAGAATGGCTAGCTGGACATTTATTGGACAACGGCATCATTTGTTTACTTTTGAACATTGGCAAAAATCAAACATTTCCCCTACTTTGAGCTCCATTTCTAGGTTCTTTTTATAGTAAAATCAATCAAAATCACCTCTATTTCTATAATATGTTTTCCATTCTATCAAATGAGACCAAGAAAACGAGAATACAATCATAAATACTATACGAAAATAGACCACAAATTCGGCATTTTAATTAAAAAAAAAACGGTCAGTTTTTTTTTTCTCATTAAGCACTGCGTGCTCCAGGATTTTTTTTATATGGTGCACACTGACCACACAGACCCATTCTCTCACATGTGGGCCTACCAGCTTTCTCCTGCTTGATTTGAAGCCGCTAGAATTTATGAGTATATATACGTCAAACACGGTACCTCGTAAGACGTATACATATGACCGCGACAGTCAAAGGGTTAAGAAAGATTTTGAAGGGTTTGGGGCTAACCCTGAGAAGCCTATGCCAGTTGTGGAATCCATTGTGCCTACTTCAAAGATTAAGGAAATGTGTGCAAAGTGGGTTGAACTGCAAACCTTTATGGATGAAAATCACTCTAACACAGCTATTGCAAGCCGTGCTGGTGACTATTACAATGACAATGTTATGGCCCATTTTAGACAAATCTTAAAGGAACGGGAGGTACAGAGCTCTATGGACAGATATGTTGTGCGACAGAGGTTCAGTGACTCTCAAGCTGGTCCTAGTGGCATTAAAAGAAGAAGGGAAGTAACCCCGGAAAAGGACTTGACACCTCAAGTCCTAATGGAAGGGGATTCCCCTTCTAAACACTAACACCATCCACACTCTCCCCTCCTCCCATCCCATCAATCATCACCAGATCTTCAATAAAGGTAAGTGTCATGTAACTGTACATGTCTTCTTCAGTTTGTGTGTATTAAAATTAATATTTCATGTGGTAAAAATGTTTTTTTTTTTCAATACTTTGGGGTGTCAGGAACGGATTAATTTGATTTCCATTATTTCTTATGGGAAAAATTAACTCGACTAACGATAATTTCGGCTAATGATGAGCTCTCAGGAACGGATTAATATCGTTGGTCGAGGGTCCACTGTATACAGTACACAACTGTATAAACATTTAAAAATATACCAGAAACATTATAAAAGGTGAAAAGGTGACATTAAAACAATATCATGGATGGGTGACACAAATCCACTAACATTATAGTGTGCTCCTCACTTAGCAACAAATTCATCTATGAAGTGGTCTTAGGAAAGGAATTCGGTCATTAAGTGAGGAGAGGCTGAATATGTATGTGTGCACAAGTGTGTGTGCATGCGTACGTATGAGTGTGTGTGTGTGTACTCACCTAATTGTGGTTGCAGGGGTCGAGACTCAGCTCCTGGCCCCGCCTCTTCACTGATCGCTACTGGGTCCTCTCTCTCTCTGCTTCCTGAGCTTTGTCATACCTCTTCTTAAAACTATGTACGGTTCCTGCCTCCATTACTTCACTTGCTAGGCTATTCCACTTGCTGACAACTCAATGTGTGTGTGTGTGTACTCACCTATTTGTGGTTGCAGGGGTCGAGTCACAGCTCCTGGCCCCGCCTCTTCGCTGATTGCTACTAGGTCCTCTCTCTCCCTGTCCCATGAGCTCTATCATACCTCGCCTTAAAACTATGTATGGTTCCTGCCTCCACCACATCACTTTCTAGGCTATTCCATGGCCTGACTACTCTATGACTGAAGAAATACTTCCTAACATCCCTTTGATTCATCTGAGTCTTCAACTTCCAATTGTGACCTCTTGTGTCTGTGTCCCATCTCTGGAACATCCCGTCTTCGTCCACCTCGTCTATTCCGCACAGTATTTTATATGTCGTTATCATGTCTCCCCTGACCCTCCTGGCCTCCAGTGTCGTCAGGCCGATTTCCCTCAACCTTTCTTCATAGGACAATCCCCGTAGCTCTGGGACTAGTCTTGTTGCAAACCTTTGCACTTTCTCTAATTTCTTGACGTGCTTGACTAGGTGTGGATTCCAAACTGGTGCTGCATACTCCAGTATGGGCCTGACGTAGATGGTATACAGAGTCTTAAACGAATCCTTACTGAGGTATCGGAACGCTATCCGTAGGTTTGCCAGGCGCCCGTATGCTGCAGCAGTTATCTGATTGATGTGCGCCTCAGGAGATATGCTCGGTGTTATACTCACCCCCAGATCTTTTTCCTTGAGTGAGGTTTGCAGTCTTTGGCCATCTAAACTATATTGTGTTTGCGGTCTTCTTTGCCCTTCCCCAATCTTCATGACTTTGCATTTGGCAGGGTTAAATTCAAGGAGCCAGTTGCTGGACCAGGCTTGTAGCCTGTCCAGGTCTCTTTGTAGTCCTGCCTGATCCTTGTCCGATTTGATTCTTCTCATTAACTTCACATCATCTGCAAACAAGGACACTTCTGAGTCTATACCTTCCGTTATGTCGTTCACGTATACCAAGAACAGCACAGGTCCTAGGACTGACCCCTGTGGAACCCCGCTTGTCACAGGCGCCCACTCTGACACCTCGTCGCGTACCATGACTCGTTGTTGCCTCCCTGTCAGATATTCTCTGATCCATTGCAGTGCCTTTCCTGTTATGTGTGCCTGGTCCTCTAGCTTTTGCAGTAACCTCTTGTGAGGAACTGTGTCGAAGGCCGTCTTGCAGTCCAAAAATACGCAGTCGATCCACCCCTCTCTCTCTTGTCTTACTTCTGTCACC
This sequence comes from Cherax quadricarinatus, assembly GCF_038502225.1. Taxonomy (NCBI): domain Eukaryota; kingdom Metazoa; phylum Arthropoda; class Malacostraca; order Decapoda; family Parastacidae; genus Cherax; species Cherax quadricarinatus. The sequence continues at coordinate 10,368,451 of NC_091314.1, forward strand.
TTGTCATAAAACTCTAGATGGTTTGTGACACAGGATTTTCCTTCCCTGAAACCGTGCTGGTTGTCAATTATACACTTGTTTCTTTCCAGGTGCCCCACCACTCTCCTCCTGATGATCTTCTCCATGACCTTGCATACTATACACGTTAGTGATACAGGTCTGTAGTTTAGTGTCTCATGTCTGTCTCCCTTTTTAAAAATTGGGACTACATTTGCCATTTTCCATACCTCAGGGAGTTGCCCAGTTTCAAATGATGTGTTGAAGATCTTTGTTAATGGCTCACACAATATCTCTGCTCCCTCTTTAAGGACCCATGGAGAGATGTTGTCTGGTCCCACCGCCTTTGAGGTGTCAAGTTCGCATAGCAGCTTCTTCACCTCCTCCTTGGTTATATGTACCTCATCCAGCACTTGCTGGTGTGCCCCCCTGTTCTGATTTCTTGGAGTCCTACTGGTTTCCACTGTAAATACCTCTTTAAATCTTGTGTTGAGCTCCTGACATACCTCTCGGTCGTTTCTTGTGAATTCCCCATCACCCTTCCTCGGTCTGATTACCTGGTCCTTGACTGTTGTTTTCCTCCTGATGTGGCTGTACAACAGCTTCGGGTCAGTCTTTACTTTTGATGCTATGTCATTTTCATATTGTCTCTGAGCCTCCCTTCTTATCTGTGCATATTCGTTTCTGGCTCTTCGGCTGATTTCTTTATTTTCCTGAGTTCTCTGTCTTCTGTACCTTTTCCATTCTCTAGTACACCTAGTTTTTGCCTCCCTACACCTTTGGGTGAACCAAGGACTCGTTCTGTTCTTCCCATTATTTCTGTTTCCCTTGGGAACAAACCTCTCCTCTGCCTCCTTGCATTTTGTTGCTACATAGTCCATCATTTCTTGTACTGGTTTTCCTGTCAGTTCCCTCTCCCACTGAATGTCTTGAAGGAAGTTCCTCATGCCTGAGTAGTTCCCCCTTTTGTAGTTTGGTTTTTCCCAGCCTATTCCTGCTACTCTCTCCACGTGGAGCTCAACTATGTAGTCGAAGCACAGAACCACATGATCACTAGCTCCCAGGGGCCTTTCATACATGATACCCTCGATGTCCGAACTACTCATGGTGAATACAAGGTCCAACCTTGCTGGTTCATCCTCTCCTCTCTCTCTGGTAGTGTCTCTAACATGTTGATGCATGAGGTTCTCCAGTACCACATCCATCATCTTGGCTCTCCATGTTTCGGGACCCCCATGGGGCTCCAGGTTTTCCCAGTCAATCTCCTTGTGATTGAAATCACCCATAACTAGTAACTTTGCTCCCCCCATGTGTGCTCTCCTGGCCACCTCGGCTAGTGTGTCGATCATTGCTCTGTTGCTCTCATCATATTCTTCTCTTGGCCTCCTGCAGTTCTGTGGTGGGTTGTACATTACTGCAATTATCACCTTATGTCCCTCAGACTGGATTGTTCCTACTAAGTAGTCCCTTTTGCCCATGACATCCATTCCTTCCATTTTCTCAAAACCCCACTGGTTTTTAATGAGCAGTGCAACTCCTCCTCCCCCTCTCCTCCCTCTGTCTTTCCTGAGGATTTGATATCCGGATGGAAAGATTGAATCTGTTATTATTCTGGTGAGTTTTGTTTCTGTGAGTGCTATTATGTCTGGGGATGTCTCTTTGATTCTTTCGTGCCACTCCTCATACTTGTTTGTTATTCCATCTGCATTTGTATACCACACCTTCAACTTCTTTTCTAAGACTGTGGTCTGGGAAGTATATTGGGGTTGGGGAAGTGGGAGACCTGGTAAGGAACTATGGGTGTTGCTGTGGGGGTGAAGTTTGTAATGTAGTGGGTGGGGGCATTGGATGTGGCATGGGTGTTTTGATTTAGAGTGTTTGGTTGCACTGGGGTTGACCTGGTTGGGAGGCTTCTATAGGAAGTTGTGAGGGAGGCTGTATTTGATCTTCTTCCTGGGTCTGGGATCTCCTGTCTGTCTTCTCCATCCCCTCTCTTTCCTCCTTTCGCCTTTGTACCATCTCTCTCAGTGTGTGTGTGTGCGTGTGTGTGTGTGTGCGCATGTGTGTGTGTGCATGTGTGTGTGTGTGCGCATGTGTGTGCATGTGCATGTGTGTGTGTGTGTGTGTGTGTGTGTGTGTGTGTGTGTGTGTGTGTGTGTGTGTGTGTGTGTGTGTGTGTGTGTGTGTGTGTGTGTGTGTGTGTGTGTGTGTGTGTGTGTGTGTGTGTGTGTGTGTGTGTGTGTGTGTGTGTGTGTGTGTGTGTGTGTGTGTGTGTGTGTGTGTGTGTGTGTGTGTGTGTGTGTGTGTATGTGTGCATGTGTCTGTATGTGTGTGTGTTTTATGGTATGTCTATTTTGAAAGTATGTGCATTTGGATATATTTTTGCAAACACCATTTTGTTGCTGAACAGTATGCACAGTGAGCACAAGTAAAAGGTTTCTCTTTAGTGTGAGTTCAAATATGACTTTAAATTAGTGAGTTCAAATATGACTTTAAATTAGTGAGTTCAAATATGACTTTAAATTAGTGGAAATATCATAGTAGTAGTAGATGCACTTATGTTTCTTGGTGGTGGTTGCCCTTCCCTTACTGCATTTAAGCATCCATCTTCTACCTGTCCTCCTGCATCTTGCTCTGGTGTTTTGTTTCACCTGTTGAGGACACCCGGCTTACTGAACTTTGTGTAACAAAGTGTAGCAAAAGATGAGACATGAATTTCATATATGCTTTATACTTGCAACTCAAATATCTTTTTTTTTTTTTTTGAAATAGTACAGTACAGTATTCTTGTAGCCACATATATTGTAGGCACAGAATAAAAAGTCACAATACCATGGCTGGAACCCATCAATTTTTTAGTTCGGTAATGAATCTTGTGAAGCTCTCTCAGTCCATCCTGGAACTTTCTCAAGCCATAACTGAAAACTCTGGGTAATTACAAATAACTCACTGTGAATACTGTAGGCATCAATTACAAATTACCTACATTTTTTTTTTAAATAGAACAGTTGTTAAGCTGAATATACAGTGGACCCTCAGTTAACGATGCCATCGGATAGAGATAAAATTGGATACCGATATTTTTTGCATCAAAATGCTGGCTCAGATAACGATAAAAAACTCAGTTAAGGATATTCATCCAGAATGTGTCCGTGCAGCCTGAGCCGTCCAGCCACTGCAGTGAAGCCAGTGTGCCATTGTTTACAAGCCAGTGCAGACAATTCCACGTGTATATGCAATACATTTTGTATTATTCCAGAGTTTTTATTAGTTGTAACTGCTAAATAAGCCACCATGGGTCCAAAGAAAGCTTCTAGTACCAACCCTGTGGTAGAGAGGGTGAGAAATACTATTGAATTGAAGAAAGAGATAATCACAAAGTATGAAAGTGGAGTGCGTGCCTCCAAGCTGGCCAGGCTGTATAACAAACCCCAATCAACCATCGCTACTATCTTGGCCAACAAAAAGGCAATCAAGAAAGCTTTTGTTGTGAAAGGTGCAAATGTGCTTACAAAACAGATATCGCAAATACTCGAAGATGTGGAGAAACTGTTGTTGGTGTGGATCAACGAGAAACAATTATCAGAAGATATTGTTTCACAGTCAATTATACGTGAAAAGGCAAGGCAGTTGCATGTGGATCTCGTTAATAAAATGCCTCCAACTAGTGCTGATATTGAGGAATTTAAGGCCAGCAAAGGCTGGTTTGAGAGATTTAAGAATCGTAGTGGCATACGCAGTGTGATAAGGCATGGTGAGGCTGCCAGTTCTGACAAAAAAACAGCTGAAAAATATGTGCAGGACTTTAAAGGGTACATAGAGGCTGAACAATTATAACCCCAACAAGTGTTCAGTTGTGACAAAACAGACCTGTTTTGGAAGAAAATGCCGAACAGGACCTACATTACTCAGAAAAGGCACTCCCAGGACACAAGTTTATGAAAGACAGGCTAACTCTCATGTTTTGTAGTAATGCTACTGGGGATTGCAAAGTGAAGCCTTTGCTGGTGTATCACTCTGAAACACCCAGAGTGTTCAAGAAAAAGTGTCGTCAAGCCTAATTTGTGTGTGATGTGGAGGGTAAACAGTAAGGCATGGGTCGCTAGGGACATTTTCCTCAATTGGTTCTATCAAGTGTTTGGCCCCAGTATGAAAAAATACTTCCTGGAAAATAAATTGGAACTCAAGTGCCTCCTGGTATTAGACAATGCTCCTGTTCATCCTCCAGACTTGGAAGAGTGAATTGTGGGGATGTTTAGTTTCATCAAAGTGAAATTTTTGCCCCCTAATGCCACTCCTCTCCTCCAGCCCATGGACCAGCAGGTCATTTCAAATTTCAAAAAACTGTACACCACAGCAGTGTTTCATTATTATTATAATCAAAAAGAAGTGCTAAGCCACAAGGGCTATACAGCAGCAGTGTTTCAAAAGTGCTTTGAAGTGACCTCAGACACTAAATTGACCCTAAGAGAGTTCTGGAGAGATCACTTCAGTATCCTCAGTTGCATAAACCTTATAGGTAAGGCTTGGGAGGGAGTGACTTCCAGGACTTCAAACTCTGCTTAGAGAAAACTGTGGCCACAATGTGTACAAGAGAGGGATTTTGAAGGGTTTGGGGCTGACCCTGATGAGCCTATACCAGTTGTGGAATCAACTGTGTCACTGGGGAAGTCCATGGAGTTGGAGGTTAGTGGCGAGGATGTGGAAGAGTTGGTGGAGGATGATGATGAAGAGCTAACTACTGATGAGCTGCAAGAGCTTCATCTGCAACAGCAACAGATCACAGCTGAGGAAACTGCTTCAGAGTAGGGGGAAGAGAGATGGAGGCAGTTGCCTTCTTCAATGATTAAGGACATTTGTACAATGTGGACAAAGGTGCAAGCCTTTATGGATGAACATCACCCTGACACAGCTGTTGCAAGCTGTGCTGGTGACTTTTACAATGACAATGTTGTGTCCTATTTTAGGGAAATCTTAAAGACACGCCAGAAACAGAGTTCTCTGGACAGATTTTTGGTGCGACAGGGGTCCAGAGACTCTCAAGCTGGTCCTAGTGGCATTAAAAAACAAAGAAGGGAGGTAACCCCGGAAAAGGATTTGCTATCTAAAGTCCTTATAGAAGGGGATTCCCCTTCCAAACAATAATATACCTCCATCCTCTCCCCTCCTCCCGTCTCATCACTAAGTCTTCAATAAAGGTAAGTGCCATTTTATGGTTTATTAATTCTGCATGTCTCATTGTTTTCTGTGTAGGAAAATGTATATTTCATGTGAATTTTTTTTTTAATACTTTTGGGTGTCTGGAACGGATTAATTGGATTTCCATTATTTCTTATGGGGAAAATTAATTCAAATAATGACAAAATTGGTTAAGGACAAGCTCTCTGGAATGGATTAATATCGTTACTGAGGGTCCACTGTACATAAGGAGGAGGTAATGTGGCAACAACTACAACAATGTTTTAAAATAATTAAGATCAATACAGATAAAAATTCACCACAGGCCCAATTCTATTTGTGTAAACACAACTAAGTAATTATTACAATCAAACTAAGTGCTAAACCCACAAGGGTCATACAGACAACTAAGCAACTAAATAATTACACACACCAACAGTAATTACATATACAAAATCACATCATGCATATATCAGTCTTATTATTACTTGAATGATGATTATTCATTTGGTATTTTTATTAGTTTAAAAAAAATGTAATTACAAAGCTGTAAACTAAAATGATCATCATTGAGATTATGCACTTGAAAAGATGAAGGAATCTGCTTTCACTGGGAGGAAGCAAATGACATGTTCACGGATGTGTGTGTTAAAAAATGTCTCTTCAATCTCCATTTAGAAATAGTATTATATGGACAATGAGGGCAAGAATATGACCTCTCTCCTATATGTATCAGGACGTGGTCTTTCAAATTTTGTTTCGTTGTTGCACTATATGCACAATACGAACAAGAAAAAGGTTTCTCTTTGGTGTGGGTACGCAAGTGGTTTTTGAGATTAGTGGTGAAAGGAGACGAGTAGGGGCAGTAGAGGCACTGGTGTTTCTTGGTAGTAGCAGCCACACCCTTACTGCTTCTAGAGGTGCCTCGGCTTCCCATCATCTGACATGCTGTGTCGAGCCTCACCTGTAGACGACACCTGGCTTACTCAACATTTCAAACGTATCAACAATAAACTGCATACACAGTATGCTTTAAATCACCAAGCTGATATTTGAACTTAACTGCAATAGTATATAAAAGAATTGTCTTATGAATTACAGTACAGCCTCTCCTCACTTACCGACGTACTCGTTTACTGACGACTTGGACTTACGATGGGCTCTCTGATCAGTATGCATACCTAAATAATGTATATAAGAGCTGATTTCTTCTATTTTGTTTATTACAATATACAGTATACTACTGTATAAACATTTAAAAATATACCAGAAATGTTATAAATGGTGCAAAGATGACATTAAAATAATATCAAAGATGGCTGACATATACCCACTACCATTATAGTATGCTCCTCACTTAGCGACAAATTCGTTCACCAACGTGGTCTTAGGAATGGAACTCTGTCGTTAACTGAGGAGAGGCTGTATATATTACTACTGTATTTCTAAACTAAATACATGCACAAAAAGCAAATTATTTATACAAAAGATATTACAGATGCATATTGTTTCCAAACCTCTTTGAAGGTTTATATTTATTGTATTGAGTAATATAAAAGCATATATTTTTCCTAAGTACTGCCTAACAGTATGTGCCAGATATTGATGAATACTGTACAGTACAGTATATTCAGTATATACAGCATCCACATGAATGGCACAGAAAAATAAAACTTATGAACTCCCCTTCACATGCCTCCCTCCCCTATTTTAACACCTCATTCATTATCCATTAATGCAGGATGATCCAGAGAAGAAAAACTTAACCATCACCTATTACCTTGCTATCTTTCCAGAAGTGTACAGATACTGCAATTGCGATCCACTTTTTTTTAACCCTTGAACTGTCCAAACGTAGATCTATGTTTACGTGCATAGCGTTCCGACCTTTATTATCCCCATTTGAAAGTATGTAAAAAAACGTAGATCTACATTTGGAGCGCTACGCACATGAACGTAGATTTACATTTAGACAGCTTAAGGGTTAACACACTTACCAGGGCTGCCTAATAAAAATGGAAATAAATTAAGGTATAGCATGAAGAATGTAGAAGAAATTTCATTCAATGGCAGAATTAGATCTTGTATGTGTTAAACAATGGTTGGAAGGCAAGTCCCAGAACACAAGACTTTATGGAAGAAATTACAATAAAACGTGTGACTGCAAATAAGAAGAAGAAAAAAATACCACAGTGAAAATAGGAAATAAAACCAGAGCACTTTCAGGTGCTTACACACACATCTTCAGAGGAACAGCAAACTTTATCTGGTGCTCATCTAAATATCTGTCAGTAAGTTTGTCATTTTCAAAACAAGTGCTTGCTGCTGACTTTCTGAGTGACTTCAAAGCAGCTGCTTGCTGCTGACTTACTGAATAACTTCCAAACAACTGTTTGCTGATGTCTTTCTGAAAGCTTCTGAACAACTGCTTGTTGCTGACCTTCTGAATGTCAAAACAACCTCTTACTGCTGTCTTTCAAACAGCAGCTTCCCGAATAACTTCACAATACCCACTTGCTGCTTCATGAATGACCCTGAATGCCCTCACCTTGCTTGACCCCTGACCAATAACAACAACAAAAAATAATGAGAAATTGATAACATTTTATTAACCCTTTCAGGGTCAGCAGGCCCTCTACTAAACTTGTTCTCAGGGTCGGAAATTTTTCCCAAAAAAAAAAAAAATCTTATGAAATGAGAGAATCTTTTTGCAATCATAATGACACAAAAAGTATGAAATTTGATGGAAAACTTGCGGAATTATGCTCTCGCGAAGTTAGCGGTCTCAACGATGTTTACACATCGCCGATTTCGCCCAATTTGAGCTCTATTTTTGGCCAATTCCAATGTACCAGTCGACAAAGATCATACCTATTTCGCTAGAACTCCATTTTTTCTATCGAATGAGTACAAGAAACCACCCATTTACCGATTTCAACTATCCAATAACGTGGTCAGAAATTGGCAATTTTGCCAATTTTACACAAATTTCAAACGATGCCAATTTCCAAATAGGGTCCGGAATAAACAAGACAGGCATCCCTGGCACCAAAATAACATTTTCTTTGTTCATTACTCATGTCCCCAGGCCTCTGTTACATTTCTTTTGCTTTCCATTTTGAATTTTTATTCTCACAAAAAAATAGAAGATTTATGTTATGTAGACTACTGCATTCGTGTAGAAATGGTATAAATAGTATCAGCGCACTTGTGAAAGAATATTAGACTCGCCAGTTGACGTGTATTGGACGCATGGCATGATTTTTTTACCTTTGAACTTTGGCAAAAATTGAACATTTCTGCTACTTTGAGCTCAATTTCAAGGTACTTTTCATTGTGAAATCAGTCAAAATCATCTCAATTTCCATAATATGTCTTCCATTCTATAAAATGAGACCAGGAAAACTAGAATACAATCATAAATAGCATACGAAAATACTCTGCAAAGTCGCTGTTTTAAACCAAAAACATGGTCGGAGCTATTTTTTCTCATTATGCACTGTTTACCTGGAGAGAGTTCCGGGGGTCAACGCCCCCGTGGCCCGGTCTGTGCACACTGACCACATAGACCCATTCTTTCATATGTAGGCCTACCAGCTTTCTCTCACTAGATTTGAAGGCACTAGAATTTATGAGTACTAGTAAGGCACCAACCCTGGCGTGCAAGCCGCACTAGTACGGCACCAACCCTGAAAGGGTTAATCAGTAATCATGAGTTTCATACCTAACATTAATAGGATATCAGGAAAAAATTAAAACCACTTCACTGAATTACCTCATGATTATCTTTTGATACTATTCTTTGATACTTTCCTTGGATACTATTCTTTGATACTTTCCTTGGATACTATTCTTTGATACTTTCCTTGGATACTATTCTTTGATATTTTCCTTGGATACTATTCTTTGATACTTTCCTAGGATACTACTTTTTTGAGACTTTGCTTAGATATCATTCTTTGTAATTTCCTTGGACACTATTATTTCATACCTTCCTTGAATACTATTCTTTGATGCTTTCCTTACACACTATTCTTTGATAATTTCCTTGGACACTATTCTTTTGATACTTTCCTGGGACACTATTATTTTCATACTTTCCTTGGACAAAATCCTCACAGGAGAACATCAGTATTAACACAATAAATGAATATGAAAATTTTCAAGCCAAAATCTACATTATTAAGGAGATAGATCAGATACAGCTTTTCTTACATTTATTCACTAAACTGGATGGTCAGGAAGAGTGTCTTGCATTACACTGTGTTTGAATACTAAGAATAAAAGTGACAATACCATGGCTGGATTATTATTATTATTTTTATTACATTCACGTGAAGGTGAATACTTAGCGCTAAACCCATACGAGTCATACAGCGCCCGGGGGAATGAATGGCACTGGGTTACATTCAACAAAGAGGATTACCATATTTTACGGCGAACAAGACGTTCCGGTGTTGTGGGCGCCACCTCAATTCTGACTGGCTAAATTTAGGAAAATAAGTTAAATGGTACTTCAGCCTCCAAGATGCTGGGTAAATTTACCAAGACTTATTTTGAGAAAAAAAAAAAAATAGCATCCTTGATGCCGTAAAATACTTTATTCCTTGGATCAAGAGCCTCTCACCAGCATCAATTCACCTTTCTTGTAGGATCCACATCATGGTTGGAACAATTCACAAATAACCCACATTTTGAAGAGAATACGATAGGTGACCTTTTGATCTAAAATGGTGTCTAAGGTTGCTTCCCCAGAGTGTGGATTATTTGTGAAATATTAAAATATGTTTCTATTACAGTAAACCCTCTATTTAAAGGATTGAGTGGAGTGGGATGTTAGTAATGGCAATTATGTTGGATAGAGAAAATATTGTTTTGCCTTGATTGTAACAATAATGAACAATGCTGTCAGCAAAGGACTTTTGTTCCGTATTTCCAAAGCCTGTTAAATGAAGGGTTTACCATATGATTATTTTTCAGACCTCACAAAACTACAGTGAAACTAGAGATAAAATTAACAAATACTGTAATTTTAAATAAGTCTGTACACTGAGTATGTGACATTAACAGAGGTATTGAACCTAACTGCACACATCATACATGTATTTGGTCAAAGTAAAGTGAAATCATGTTAAAGGCTAAAAATAATGAGAACTACTGTCTTATAAAAATCCTTCACTAACATGCTACTTATTTTATATATATATATACAACAATAAGGCTGCTAAAAAACAATTTTCTTAACATAAGACTGTATTTTGAAGGATGAAGGAAGCCTTCCTGTGCTAAGGTCCATGGGGGCCCATGATAAACTGTCTTCCTACTGCCTACCTAATATGACTTACCTGTCTTAAGCCCAGTAATAGTCTAGGACAGGTCAACCCAGTTGTTTGCCTTCACTCATTACACTACTGTTGTGGCACCATGCAGGAGCCAGCTGCAGCCTGCACAGCCCACCAAGTCCAGTTGTCAAGAAGAAACAGCAAAAGAGAACAGACCCCAGAGCAGCTCAGGGTGGAGGACAGAAAAAAGGTATCTGGAGCCAGCCTCAGGTCATCCTCCTAGGGTTGTAAAAGTGAAGAAGTTGGAGAACAACACATAATGTGATAGACTATAAAGACAGAAGCCAGGGTTGCAGGGATATCCTGAATTATTATTATATATAAAAAAGTGCCAAACCCATATGGGTCATACAGTGCAGAGGTAGGTTTAAGTTATAAGGGTATAAGTTAATGAAATTATAAAATTAAGATCACAATTGGTGCAATAGGTCAGTTTCTGTTAAAATGCTTGAGGAATTGTGTGTCAGGGTGGTGAAGATGTTGAAAGTGAATTCTGTGCACTCTCTGATAGCTAAGACAGTCAATTAATATATGGTGAACTGGTAGTTGTCTGGCAGTCCTCGCAGAAAGAACTCTGAACTTACTCTTTCTTAAAATACATAATACAGGAAGAACTAAACCTGTGTGGATCATTCAGTGCAAGTGGAAGAGTATAAATGATCTATCTGTTAATCGCAAATTGAACTCTACGTGTCTGTATTCAGCTAACTTGGAAGATGTGATTAAAATACACAAGTAGACACAGGTTTAAATAAGATATATAGGAAGAGTACTAAGAATATATAACCAAGAAAGAGCTCAAAACAATGAATTACAGTTGGATAAATTCAGATTTAGACAGGATACAGAATAGTACTGGTTTAGGAATAGAATTGTAAATGAGTGAAACCATCTGCCTAGTACAGTAACTGAAGCTAAAACCTTGGGCAGCTTCAACACTCCAAGCGTATCTTCCATGGGGCATTTCTGCATCTCCCATAAATTTATCCTGAATTTTTGTGCCCTCAAATCTGACACCAGCTGACATTTGATGCCTCAGCTCAAATGTTTGGATGCCCTGTCACCTTGTCAAGCCTAGGATGAAAATGTATGGCCCAGCTGATCCACACAGTGCTTCTTGGGTCAAAATGACTCAATAGTATGTTTTTATTTAGTGTAAGGTAAAAGGACACATGTTTAACTAATGCCATTTTCTTGTAACAATGTTTTGCTCTCCAGTAGCTCTGTCAAGTCTAATGGAGAGTGAAATGTTGCCACAATAAAATGGCATTAGTTGCATGTGTCCTTTTACCTAACATATTGTTGGTAATTCTACCAACATTATTAGTTTCTATTTAGGTCTGTGTATATTAGCATACATATATGCTTTATAATGGTTTTGAGCAAACACAGATGTTATGGGTACATAAAAAGTACCATAAATTGCAAGATATGAAATATTTTATCTCGGATAACTCAAGAAAGTCAGTGTGACTTATTTTCAGTGCTTTCAGGGGTATCACAATGTGATTCTCTTGTAATGTCATAAGATTTCCTAATATAGAGTTAAAAGAGAAAAGCAATCAAAATAAATAAGATGGGGTTATGCAGCACTTCATGTTTTGAGTGCTAAAACACAGTGAAACACATCTAGTATCATAAGAAAATTAAACAAAAAAATTTGAAAAAATATCATGATTTGACGTAAATAAATGGGGAGGCATAAATTTCTAGCATGTACATTTTCCGATGTTATCAATGAGAGTGATCATTTTACACTTACGTATTTATGGGTTATGAATATGACAAGCAAATATATGAGTGGGAAGGTTTGGACTTGAGAAGAACCTGCCCAGCCTGGACTTGTAAGCCTACCGCAGTGTCCCTCCATTCTTATGTTCTCTTGACATGGATTCCATGTCAAGAGAACATAAAGACATAAGAATGGTTGATACATAAGCATGCAAGCAAGGTTTCTCATGTCCAACAGAGATGGGAAGATGGCCAGGAGCCTAATTGCAGTACAAATAGGAAGCGAGTCTGTCTCATGCTCAGCAGATGAAGGATCAAACCTCTACCACACCTTACACTGAATGACCGACCCACATGAGTTTAGTGCTTAACATGAATTGTTAATTAATCTTCATAACCAGGGGCTTTCTATACACAGTAGTATGCCAATGATGTCAGATAGGTCTGTAATAGTTGCATCATGTACTTGAAATAAACAATTACATGTATTATCATTATTATGGCTGGCGTACGTGGGAGGGCCTCAGTCAACTTGCGATGTGGTAACCTGCCTCTTAGGTGATGTCTGAGCCAATAGAAGCATCAGTTCTTGTGTGGGTGGGCCTTAACCAACCAGGAATGCAGTAGCTTGCCATTTGGATAGTGAGTCAATAGGAGTGGGGGCTTGTGAGAGTGGCTTAGTTGCCAGTCAGCAATGGAGTAAAATGTCTTCATGGTAACATCTCAGCCAATAGCAGAGTGTATATTACAGTTTACTGTTTACTCTTTATTTTGAAGCTATCACAAATGTTTCCCACAATAACTTTGGATTATTTACACTTCATAACTGCACTTGTGTTATAATTACACCGTCTTGTGCATTACCAAGTCACCATGGACCTTAAAGTGTGCAGTAAACAGGCCATTTCTCTGAAGATCAAGCAAAAATTCAGTGCAATGGTGCATGAGTATGACTTTCCACAATCAACCATCTCTGCTATTATCAAACAAACAGAAATAATAAAGAATATTGAAGTGGCTGACACATCTAAGCTAGTGAAAAAAAAAAAGGCAGAGAACTTATCAAAGAGATAGCAAGATTGTTGTTATTGTGGATAAGGGAGAAGCAGAGGACAGGATATACAGTGTTTACAAACTATATCTGTGAGCATGTACACCCAAGGTATAGCAAAAGTTGCACTTCCAGGGTCTTGAAATGAATTACCATAAAACAATGTATTTTGGGGATACGAGTCATGATAGTTTTAACGTACAGTACATCATCTGGAATGGATTAATATCATAACTCAGTGGACCAACGTATCAGAAAATATTCTGAAAAAGGGACTCCCTACGTGTTCACTGACTGAATGTGTGTCCAGGGATGCAGCACAAAATGACCTCACTGAACTTGCTAAAAATCACCATAACCACAGTTGTATATGAATTATGATGAGATGTAAAAAGTCAAATTTATGGATAGCTTGTAATGTAGTGTGAGTCTGAAACAAGAATAAATGAGGTGGACATGGCTGCATGCATATGACTGCAATGAGTACTGTATACAACTCTGTTGTGAAAATTCTGGTTGATTCTAGTAAATGTCCTTGGATTACCTATTTGGTAAAACAGCAGTATACTCTACTTCACCTGAGACTAGAACTGTTGGTATCCTGAAGCAATCAGAACACAGGGAGAAGCTAAAAGATGCAAGAGATGACATCCCAAGTAGAAGAATAAGAGAGGAAACATAAGGAAACCCACATGCTTACCAGACAAGTAAAGAGGCAGCTGATGAAAGCAAAAAGACATATAGTTAGTCCTTATGGTGAAAAAGTCCACGTTTGGAGGTCCCTAGCATGCCACCACACAAAGCCTGTAGGCATATGGGTGATGTTCAAAAGTGGGCCATTGCTAAATGGGAGGTGGACACTAAAAGAAAGTTAGCATCAGGTAGGGTAGGCTCCAAAACCTGGTGGTCCCTGGTCAAGGACAGACAAGGTTATCTGCCTGATGAACTTATTCCACCTCTAAATCGACAGGATGGGACCACCTCTACTAGTAGTCAAGAGAAGGCGGACCTCTTTGCTGAACACTTTGCTACCAAAATGCAAGTTCCTGATCCAGCAAGGGACCCTCCTTGGCTAGCTGCAAGAACTGTGTCAAAACTGTCAGTAGTGACAATAAGGCAGGAGGAGGTGCATTTCCTACTTAAATCGCTTGACCAAGAAAAGGCTATGGGCCCAGACAAGTTGAACCCAAGATTGTTGAGAAGATGTGCAGACCAGCTAGCAGCACCTCTAACTCGCATCTTTCAGCAATGCCTAGTACAGTGTAAATGGCCCTCTCTATGGAAAGAGGCGAATGTAGTCCCTGTTCACAAAAAGAAGAGCAGAGCAGAGCAGAAATCAGCAACTACAGACCAGTGTCACTCCTGTCAATCACTGGTAAGATCCTTGAGACAATAATCTCAAGACAAATGACAGAGTTTTTTGACTACCACTCACTACTTTGTGATCGTCAATATGGCTTCAGGAAAGGTTACTCTGCTGCTGATCTGTTGTTAAACCTCTCCACTAAGTGGCACCAGTCACTGGATAAATCCAAAGTCAGCTGTGTGGTAGCACTGGACATTGCTGGCGCTTTCGACCGGGTGTGGCACCAGGGCCTCTTAGCAAAACTTCAAGCACTGGGAATTGCAGGCTCTACGCTATGTCTCCTCAGTGACTACCTTCATGGTAGATCTCTAAGTGTAGTTCTCAATGGAACGGAATCAGCAAGACATCCTATTGGGGCAAGTGTTCCACAAGGAAGCGTGCTGGGTCCATTGTTATGGAATGTCTACTTCAACGACCTTCTTCATCTCATCCCAGAATCACATGCATATGCAGACGACTGTACACTGACATTCACTTATCCAAGAGAAGAAATGCCAGCTGCTATAAGCTACATCAATCACCAGTTGAGAGCTATATCAGCTTGGGGAAATAGATGGCAAGTAACATTTGCACCTGAGAAAATGCAAATGATGATCATCTCTAGGCACCATGATGGTAATGCTGGTGCAGTAGTAAGGATGAATGGGAGGATGTTGGCACCTGGAGAAGAAGTTGATATCCTTGGGGTGAAATTTGACTCCAAACTAACCATGAAGAACCATGTTGTAAATCTTGCAAACAAGGCAGCCAGGAAGCTTACAGCACTTCGCCGTATCTCCCATCTGCTTGACAGTAGGGGTTGCAAGATCCTGTACGAGGCACAAGTACGCTCGCACCTTGAGTATGCTCCACTTTCTTGGTTTGCCTGCCCCCCCTCTCATCTGCGACTGCTTGACAGAGTAGAGAACAGAGCAAGACGTCTCATCTCTCGCCTGGACCCATCCTGGATAGATCTGTCATTTCAGCAGAGCCTTCAACATAGGAGGGATGTGGGTGGCCTTACTGTTATGTACAAGGCCAATATTGTCAAAATACCACACTTGGATCCACTTCGAGGACAGCGTGAAACAAGCTTTTATGCCACAAGACGGGCAGAAAGCAGCAACTTCACTCTGGCTGTACCCTTCTCCAGAACATCACTCCATCTGAGATCATACATACCCAGGATGACTAGAGTATGGAACACATTCGTACAGCATAATGATGTCAACGAGATAAAGTCAGTTGATCAAATGAAAATGCTGGCCCACAGATGGCTCCAACTTCATCCTGTTTCCTACTTGTATGTCTTATAACAATAAAAATGCTTTCAAATGAGCTGATGTAGGTAACAGCTCTTAGCTTGCCAATAAAGTTAGGAATCCTTAACCTGTAAATAGCTGTCAAAGTTAGGAATCCTTAACCTGTAAATAGCTGTCAATAAAGCTAGAGATCCTTAACCTTGTCAAACCCTGTGTAAAGAGAGAGAGAGAGAGAGAGAGAGAGAGAGAGAGAGAGAGAGAGAGAGAGAGAGAGAGAGAGAGAGAGAGAGAGAGAGAGAGAGAGAGAGAGAGAGAGAGAGGACTAGTGTATGGAACACATTCAGTACAGCATAATGATGTCAACGAGATAAAGTCAGTTGATCAAATGAAAATGCTGGCCCACAGATAGGCTCCAACTTCATCCTATTCCCTACTTGTATGTCTCATAACAATAAAAATGCTTTCAAATGAGCTGATGTAGGTAACAGCTCTTAGCTTGCCAATAAAGTTAGGAATCCTTAACCTGTAATAGCTTGTCAATAAAGCTAGGGATCTTTAACCTAACCTTGTCAAACCCTGTGTAAAAAAAGAGAGAGAGAGATAGATAGATAGAGAGAGATAGATAGAGAGAGAGAGAGAGCTAGAGAGAGAGAGAGCTAGAGAAAGATAGAGAGAGAGTGAGAGTGGAGGAGAGAGTGAGAGTGAGAGTGAGAGAGAGAGTGAGAGAGAGTGAGAGGTGAGGAGGAGAGGAGAGGAGAGAGTGAGAGTGAGAGTGTGTGTGTGTGTGTGTGTGTGTGTGTGTGTGTGTGTGTGTGTGTGTGTGTGTGTGTGTGTGTGTGTGTGTGTGTGTGTGTGTGTGAGAGAGAGAGAATGAATCTACAAGCAGGTGACTATGGGAGCAATACATATCGTATCTTTAATCTACAGAAAATTGCCTGACAGAGATGATTCTTAGGAAGAGAAGGGCCAAGCATCACTCATATCCTGACAAATCTTGCATAATTTGTTGTCTTTGTGGGGTCTACCTTGCCAGCCACTTCCCAAAGACATATCAACACATGCTGCTCACAAAGTCACCAAAGAAGACTACTACTAAGTGATATAGCAATGTTTACCTCAGAATCTACCTATTCCTTTTTGGGCACCAACACAACCCTGCCCTAGAAAAAGGCATGTTGTGTCATGGGTAATGATGAAGCCTGATATTTGGAATGCCAGGGTTATACATCTAGTATTAAGTAGTCTGTAAAGCATTAGGTTTAATCTGCCTGAAATGCCTCGGTATAATAGTGGCTTTCTTTGCACTTAGCAAATCAATATTGTAATTACACATGGTAAACTATGCATGGAAACAGACTCCTTATAACATGTCAGTCATACATTGTAAACTATGCAAAGAAATAAAAATTTGAATTTGAATTTGAAAAATGCATTCTTTAAACCTGCAAAGGTCATACAATTGAAATGCCTGGAACACCATATAGAGATTCATAGATGTAAACAAGAATAATTCAGGCAAAAGAAGGACATCAAGGTAGTGACAACACACACTAGTGAGACTGGGAACAAAAGAGTATTAACCCTTTGACTGTTTCAGGCCCCTTTCTGAAACTGTCATTCTATGTCGCTCAATTTTTTAAAAAAAAAAAAAAAAAAAAAAAAAATATTTTTTCTTATGAAATGATAGAGATTCTTTTCCTGATGGTAATGACACCAAAAGTTCGAAATTTGGTCGAAAACTCATGGAATTATGCTCCCGCGAAGTTAGCAGTCTCGGAGACATATGCGTATCGGCGATTTCGCCGACTTTGAGCCCTATTTTCAGCCAATTCCATTGTTCCAGTTGACCAAACTCATAGCTATTTCTTTAGAACTCCATTTTATCTATCAGCTGAGTACAAGAAACCTCCCATTTACTAATTTGGACTACCCAATGGCAATTTGGCCAATTTCATGCAAACTAAAAAAGATGCCAATTTCAAAATAGGGTCCAGAATAAACAAGGTAGACATTCGTGGCACTAAAATAAGATATGCTCTGTTCATTAGTCACATCTCTAGGCCCCTTTTATATTATTATTGCTTTCTATTTTGATTTTTTATTCATACAAAAAAATACAAAATTTACTGTTATGCAGACTACTGCATTATTGTAAAAATGGTATAAATAATATCAGTGCACTAGTGAAAGAATATTAGACTCCCCAGTTGACGTGTATTGGACGTGTGATGTGATTTATTTACTCCTGAACATTGGTAAAAATCGAACACTTCCGCTACTTTGAGCTCAGTTTCAAGGTCGTTTTCATCGTCAAAGTAATGAAAATCATCTCTATTTCTGTAATATGTTTTCCATTTTATCACCTAAGACCATGAAAACGTGAATACAATGATAAATACTATACGAAAATACACCTCAAAGTCGGCGTTTTATTCCAAAAAAACAATCAGAGTTTTTTTTTTCTCATTACGCAATGTGTGCTGCAGGATTTTTTTTATGTGGTGCACACTGACCACACAGACCCATTCTCTCACATGTGGGCCTACCAGCTTTCTCCCGCTTGATTTGAAGCCGCTAGAATTATTGAGTATATATACGTCAGAAACACTGGCTCGTAAGACGTATTTATACATCGAAAACAGTCAAAGGGTTAATGAAGACAGAAATTCGAGGCAGTGTTCAACAATCGAGAGTATCTTGATGAAAGAGTAGAGGTGTGATGCAAAGCAATGAGATGAAGGACCCCTAGAGATCCAGCAATGCAGCAGTTATAAGCTGATCAAAGGCCCAGGATTTGAAACTAACCAGAATATGGAAAAAGAAGCATGGCTGTCAAAAGCAGATGTGACCTACACCTACATCAAGAGTAACATGAATACAGAGCACACACTTTTTGTGAAGGAGGATGACAACTGGGCATGGTGAGGTGCACAGGCCACAGCTGGCACCTGTGAAACCCCACAATAGTTGAATAACAAGAAGAGTAAAGGCAACAAGAAGTTTAACTAAGCATGTAGACCATTACTGGGGCTAGGATAAGTGAGTATTAGGTAAGTAACAGGAAGACACTGAAATGTGGGTACCATGGTCCCAAAGCAGAAACTAAAATTAATGAAATCTTATTCTAAATTTACCTTAAGCTTAACACTAATATTAATAGCCATAGCTGGGATTACTAATATTGTACTACAATTCTAAAAACAGGTTCCAAGTCACAGAAACCTTTAAAATAACTGCCTTACTTAAACTCATATCTCCTCTTAACCTTAATTAACTGGAATGCTCATTTTCTAATGAATGATGAGTTAACATGTGAGTTTTTAAAGTTGCTTTTTTTATGGTTCGATAGGAGCAATACATGCATGCATATGGCTTCTCTCCGGTGTGAGTAAGCAAATGTCTTTTTAAGCTTTGCTTTGTAATTGCAGTGTAGGTACAATATGAACAGGCAAACGGTTTCTCTCCGGTATGAGTTCGAATATGCTCCATTAAACTCTGTTTGGTGGTTGTTCTATAAGGACAATGAGGACAGGAAAATGGCTTCTCTCCGGTATGAGTGCGCAAGTGATTTTTGAGATTAGTTATGTATATAGTACTATAAGAACAATGGGAACACTGGTGCAGTCTGCTGGTGGGGTTCTGAAGAAGCCTTCCTCCTGCGCTGCTCATCTGATCAGTCACCTGACAGTCGCTCTGCTGCAACACCTGTTGGGAATGTCTGTCTCACGGTCAAAATATCAATAAGAAAGAAGAAATATGCCTACACACTTGTGTTAATGAATGAGCATGTATATGCTTTGTGTGTATATGTATGTATGCGTGCAGTGTATGAGTATGGGGAGAGGGAGGAGGAGGGGGACGAGAAAGAAGGATGAGCAAGATTAAGAGGATAAGGATAATTAAAAGGAGGAGAACGAGTTAAGATACAAATATGTGTGGTGTGTATTATATTATATCCTGTATATATAAAACTATACATATGCTATGTACACGAATATATAAACACTACAGTACATACAAACTTAAATGTTAATTACACTACTGTCTTGAGTTATGTGAAAAAAAAAAAGGTAGAAATTCACCAATAACTGACTACAAAAAATACTGTTTTGAGTTATGTTAAAAGAAGACAAGAAATAAATTCATCAGTAACTGAAGATTATCTCCAATATATATATATATCATACTTTGTTTCTGTAAATATTTCCCGGATGACAGCTGGTGAAGAAACAAACTTTGGTATGAGTGTATGAAGGGCGTCAATTTAGAAAAAAATTTCAAACGGGTTGACAGAAGAAAAATGTGTCTTTGCGACAAAATATGTTCTTATTTGTTTCTCAGCAACCAGGCAGCACTGTGGCAATACTGACATGTCATGAGCCAGGAAACAGTGTTGGGTAGCAAATCTCATGTTAACAAAAGAAACAAGAAACATAAAAAAAGTACATTTATATAAAATACTGTATGCAGCAGTAGCAGCCACATGCAAGGAAGGTGCAACAGCAGGGAATGACTAGTATACATATGGACAAAGGAGACATCAATTACAGGCCTGCCATTACAAATCTGGCATCATTGGGACCTGTAGTGTACTGGATTATTGAGTTTGTCGGATTACAGAGTGATTTGGTTAGAACCAAATTGACTTACACAAAAAAGTTCATTGAACATCGGCGAAAATCGACATTTCCGCTACTTTGAGCTCAATTTCAAGGTACTTTTCATTACGAAACCAATCATATCTATTTATGTATCTTCCATTCTATCAAATGAGACCAAAAACACGAGAATACAACCATAAAAACCACACGAAAATATATCGCTAAGGGACGGCTAATGGCTGAGAAGTGAAATCTGTCATTTATGGTCCGATTTTTTTAATTTTTGGTATATGTTAAGAAGCATCTTTCCATCACGTATTGCCCAAGTTTCAATAAGATAGCCCAACAAACAACTGAGAAAATAAAAATATTTACCAAAAATCACATACGGCAAGCCCAAGCCAGGTACTAGAAATGTCACTTTGTCTGACTTTTTGGGTTATCCTAAGTTCTCTACACATATGCTGCTATGTATGATAATCTATGTAGAGAAAATAGCTCTTTAGTTTCAGTTTTATGGTGTAATAAGGTGTATATCACAGTTAGCCCTGTGCTATACTCCATTTTCTCTAATATAAGCCCCCAAGACAGGGATAGGAGAATGGTACTTGTATCCCATGTCCTCTTCATACCTCTGTCGAACCGCTCAGTATTATGCCTAATATTATTCATTCTGGAGTATTTAACATGTTTTTATGTTATTTATATTGTTTATTATGTCATATTAGATCAACTGTGATAGGCAAATAAGCCGTAGTGTTGATATTAGCATAATAATAAAGCATATTCCTCTGCATCATGAGACTGAGCTCATGGCAATCGACAGTGGCTTCAAAGCCACCTTATCTTTTATGGACAATGTACTGTGTATGTGCTTTCCACAACGAGAAGCATTTCTTTTATTCACTGGAACTAGGGCTAGGGCTAAAAGTATGCAGGTTATAACAATAAATGGAGAAAAAGAAATTGGAATGACTTATGCAGCAAGTAGCACCACCAAACAGTACCAGCAGATTGGTGTGGTGACCCTGGAAATTTGAAATTATCGTAGCTGAAATTAGTGTCGAATAACTGATGGAACCGGGTGTCTGATTTGCTGGATTTGTGATGGCGAATCTGTACTGTATCTACTAAATTTTGGAAATTCACAGGGGGCTGCCCAGGAAAGTTTTTCAATAACACTTTTTGAGTTAACATCATGAAATTAATAATTTTTTGTGTGTGTTTGTGACATACCTTTGACTAGCTTTGAGAGTATTATTCTCAAAACCCAGCCTGAGATCAGACTAATGCTGACTGCTTGAACAATAAGGCTGTTGCTGCCAGCAACCAGCAGGCATACATAGCCAGCACAACTAGATAGCTCAGAGTGCCTACCCAACCCTTTATTATGCATGCCAAGCTCTTAACCGGGCTCACTGCTTTTCACACATCCAACTCTTTATTGGGGATACTCACCTGTATGGTGTATGTGGGTACAGAGAAAGAAGCTTTTAAGAAAAGAAACTGAAAAATTATTATACTAAAAAAAATGGCACTACAGTTGTGAGCTATACAACACTGCTTTGGAAGGGTGGTGGAAAATAAAACAGTAAATATAGAAAATGACATAACCAGGTTATGATGGTTATGTATGCCTGTGCACTACCAGCAGCAACAACCTAGTTGACCAAGTACTTAGCCAATAATTAAATATGCCATATGTATTAAACTCCAGAATTCAGGTGCTGTCTCAAGGTTTCATTTGAATGGTGTACTTCATTGTGAAAGGTGCAACTATTTGTAGTTATATGAGTAAAACTGTGTTCATGGTATCTCATGTTCACTAATTTTACATTATTTATTAAATATTTCAGTGGTTGTAACATTGACTATCTCCTCCTGAATCCCATTCCACAAATCACTCTCTTTTGTGGAACAAATCTTCCTACTATTTCCTCAAGTCGTTCTGAAAGCAACAGCATCCTTAATGCTAATAATGTCTTCTGACTCACTCTTCTCAATATGTCTCAGTCTCTTAACCCTTTCAGAGTCCAAGGCCAAAATCTGAAGAGGTGCCCCAGTGTCCAAGAAATTTTGGAAAAAAAAAAAAAAAAAAAAAACTCTTACAGAATTAAAGATAATATTTTTGTGAAGGTAATAAAACAAAAAAAAAAATTCTGATCAGTACTTACCGATATACAGTGGCGGGAAGTTGACCCAAAATGATCGGGTGGCGGCAACATCAGCGACTTCCACAAAATCGCATTTTTTATTTTACGTTTTTTATACCTTTTTTCTTTTCTTTTCTAATTTTTTTCTTTTTCTAGTAACAGTTGTGGCCTGTGGGACCAATATAATGTATATTGTATAAGTGTACACTCATTGTATTCAACACAATAACTGCACTAATTTGTTTATCATTATATTGCTTACAAAACTTGTTTACAAGTTCATTGTAAACAAAATGATGAAAATTTTAGTGCGGTTATTGTGTTGAGTACAACGGTACCATATAGTACAATGGTGCCATAGGGTGCAATGGTACCATATGGTACAGTGTTACAATATGGTACAATTGCACCATTTGGTACAATGGTACCATATGATACAATGGTACCATATGGTGTAATGGATACCATATGGTACAATACCATATGGTACATTGTACCATATGGTACTATATGGTACTGTTGTATTCAACACAATAAACACACTAATATTTTCATCATTATTTCGTTTACAATAATTGTTTACAACAAAAATATGCAAAAATGTTGTAGTATATTAGTAATGTTCTATTACATACAAATGTACAGCCACTCGACATGTTCCTTGAGGTGGATGACAAAGCGCTTTGTCTTGGAAACTGGGGAGTCACTAGCTAGCTTGTGTCGTCACTCACTCAGTCTTGGCTGGTGCCTGGTGCCATCAACATCTCCAACTGACCATATGGTACATAGTATCGTATGTTACAGGGTACCATATGTTACATTGTACTATATGGTATAGGGTACCATACAGTACAGGATACCATATGGTGCAGTGTACCATATGGTGCAGGGTACCATATGGTGCAGGGTACCATATGGTGCAGGGTACCATACGGTACAGGGTACCATACGGTACAGGGTACCATACGGTACAGGGTACCATATGGTACAGGGTACCATATGGTACAGGGTACCATATGGTACAGGGTACCATATGGTACAGGACACCATATGGTACAAATACAGGGATACTTATGGAAATAAGTCACCCTGACTTTTTTGGGTTATCCTAGGATTTTATACATATGCTGCTATGTATGATAATCTATGTAACTGTATTTGTGTACACCTGAATAAACTTACTCAAGCAGATGTGGCATCGTAAGTTTATTTAGGCATACACAAATAAAGTTACATAGATTATCATACATAGCAGCATATGTTTGGAGAACCTAGGATAACCAAAAAAGTCAGACAGACTTATTTCCATTAGGCTCCTTGTACCCTGTACCATATGGTACAATGTACCATATGGTATAATGTACCATATGGTATAATGTACCATATGGTACAATGTATTATGGTACCATTGTACCATATACCATTATATGACATGGCACCATTGTACCATATGGTACAATGGTACCATATGGTTCAAAACCATAGAATTCCTCTTCAGATCCACTTCCATCAGTCTTAGAACTGTAAGTTGTGAAGAGGAGAGTCAGAATTCGCCAGGAGAGTGGGGAGTGAGAGTTTCCTTGCCGCCATGCATGATGAACAATGCTACTTTGGCGGCATTCCCACAATGCCATGCAGGCATCCAGATTTTTTCTATAGTGCACACACTGACCACTCAGACCCATTCTCTCAGATGTAGGCCTACCAGCCTTCTTGCGCTAAATTTGACACCACTAGAATTTTGGCGTAGATCTATGGTTTGGACACTCAACATAAAGCCGTAGATCTACGGCACGGACACTGAAACGGTTAAGTATCCATTTCTAGTGGGTGTCTGTATCCTGCTTCAGCTGCAATCCTCCACTATTGAAAAACTGAAGCAAAAGAAACCAGAACATAATACAAAGTTTAATCAAGGTATTTAACTGGTGGAAAGGGAATTGTAAGGGACCTGGAGTACTATGGCGGAAGAGCTTATGCTCAAGGAACATAATACTAATGTTACTATCACAACTACAAAATGAAGGCTGGATACTAAGAACATTCAAAACAAAGAGATGACAAGTCTATGATATACTCTAAGATACTTGCACTCTATAGAATGAAGTATTCCTGTTCACTAAGTACCCCTTTCAAAGAATCCAAAATTGTAGATTTGTACAATGTACAGAAAACTTTTACTGCCCATATCACAATAGTCACTTTAATTGTACACCAAGGAATACAGGAATATAAATTATACTGAAGGCACTGGTTTCAGATCTGAACACTGAACTAAGTCCTTATGAAGACAGGAAACAAAGCAGGTGGTGCAAATTAAAAGCTGTGGGGTAATAAATACACTAATGGGTTAAAGGCCATTAAACACTCCTCAAAATAAAAGAGAAATTATTAACAGAGTCCTAACTATCTTCAAGAGAAAACTTAAGAAAATTCCACAAGCAATTTCTGGTCAGCCAAGCTGTTGTGCCCAGGTGCCCACATGTGACTGCCGGCAGAAAGCAACAACTACCTAACTGACCAAGCTATGAATTAAGAGGCTTAGTTTGACAGCACTTCTCAGGGGCAATAGTCCCCAGAATCATCAAGAGGTAAACCGCATAAAAACCTCAGCGAGGGTTGGGGGCGTTTACATGTATCATCCACAAAGTCGTCACTGCATTTGTTGTGTTGAATGACTTCTGGCGATGTCTTTTACAGCAGAATAATTTATAAAATACTGAATGACTCTAATAGTGTTAAAACTGATATTCGTGAAAGACCATAACAAAAGAAAGTATATGGGATATAGGACATTATTAAACTATTTGACTTCTAATGATTCTTAATAAAAAAAGAAGCTTTATATTATTCAATGAACAGTTTTAATTTCAATCCACAATCATTAATACACAATTAGCTGAAGTAGCTGTATTTCCACAAATATGACTCCAATTACACTGATACCATGTATTAACCCTTTGACTGTCGAAGGGCCAAATCCTGAAGTTGTTTCTGGTGTCGCAAAATATTCGAAAAAAAGAAAAATTATTTTTTCTTATGAAATGATAGAGAATCTTTTCCCGATTGTAAAGACACCAAAAAAACGAAATTTGATGGAAAACTGACGGAATTACGCTCTCGCGAAGTTAGCGACTTCGGAGATATTTAACCCTTTGAGGGTTTTCGTCGTACTAGTACGTCTTACGCGTAGGGGTTTTTGACGTACTAGAACTCATAAATTCTAGCGACCTCAAATCTAGTGGGAGAAAGCTGGTAGGCCTTCATATGAAAGAATGGGTCTATGTGGTCAGTGTGCACAGTCTAAAAAAAATCCTGCAGCACACGGTGCATAATGAGAAAAAAAAAACTTTTTCCATTTTTTTTTAATAAATCAGCGACTTTGCAGTGTATTTTCGTATAGTATTTATTGTTGTATTCTAGTTTTCTTGGTCTCATTCTATAGAATGGAAGACATGTTACTGAAATTGAGATGATTTTGACTGGTTTTACAATGAAAGGTGCCTTGAAATTGAGCTCAAAGTAGCAGAAATGTTCGATTTTTACCAAACTTCAAAAGTAAACAAATCGTGCCAAGCGTGCAATACACGTCAACTGGTGAGTCTAATATTCTTTCACAAGTGCACCAATAATATTTATACCATTTTTTACGCTAATGCAGTAGTCTGCATAACAGTAAATCTTATATTTTTTGTGAGAATAAAAATTCAAAGTGGAAAGCAAAAGAATATAAGAGGGGCCTTGAGACGTGACTAATGACTAGAGGAAATGTCATTTTAGTGCCAGGAATGTCTTTCTTGTTTATTCTGGACCCTATTCCGAAATTGGCATCTTTTGAAATTTGTGTGAAATTGGCAAAATTGCTAAATTCTGACCACAGTACTGGATAGTTGAATTTATAAATGGGTGGTTTCTTGCACCCATTCGATAGAAAAAATGGAGTTCTAGCGAAATATTCATGTTTTTTTGTCGACTAGTACAGTGAAATTGGCCGAAAATGGGGCTCAAAGTGGGCAAAATCGCCGATCCGTAAACATCGCTGAGACCGCTAACTTTGCGAGAGCATAATTCCGTAAGTTTTCTATCAAATTTCAAACTTTTGGTGTCGTTATGATCGGGAAAAGATTCTTTATCTTTTCATAAGAGAAAATAATTTTTTTTTTTTTTAAATTTGGCCGACCCTGAGAACGAGTTTCGGAGAGGGCCTGTCGACCCTCAAAGGGTTAAAAATCGGCAATTTCGCCCACTTTGAGCCCTATTTTCGGCTAATTCCGTTATTCCAGTCAACCAAACTCATAACTATTTCTTCAGAACTCTATTTTTTCTATCGATTGAGTACAAGAAACTGCCCATTTACCGATTTCAACTACCCAATAACATGGTCAGAAATTTGCAATTTGGCCAATTTCATGAAAATTAAAAAATACGACAATTTCAAAATAAGGTCCAGAATGAACAATGCAGACATTCCTGGCTCTAAAATAACATTTTCTTTGTTCATCAGTCATGTCTCCAGGTCCCTGTGATATTACTCTTGCTTTTTATTTTGAAATTTTATTCAAACAAAAAATAGAAGATTTACTGTTATGCAGACTACTGCAATACTGTAATAATTGTAAAAATTACATCAACCCATTCATGACTGCGTATTAGAATGGCTATTTGGACATTTATTGGACAATGACATCATTTGTTCACTTTTGAACATCGGCAAAAATCAAACATTTCCTGTACTTTGTGCTCCATTTCCAGGTTCTTTTTATAGTAAAATTAATCAAAATCACCTCCATTTCTATAATATAGTTTCCATTCTATCAAATGAGACCAAGAAAACGAGAATACAACCACAAATACTATACGAAAATAGACCACAAAGTCGGCATTTTAATTAAAAAAAACGATCGGAGTTTTTTTTTTCTCATTATGCACTGCGTGCTCCAGGATTTTTTTTATGTGGTGCACACTGACCACACAGACCCATTCTCTCACATGTGGGCCTACTAGCTTTCTCCTGCCTGATTTGAAGCCGCTAGAATTTATGAGTATATATACGTCAAACACGGTACCTCGCAAACGTATATATACGGCCGCGACAGTCAAAGGGTTAATTTAAAAAAATGCTAAAACAAAAAGAAATTACAAGTAATATTAACTTGCAGAGAAAGCCTTCACCACCACCACCACCACTGCCACCACCATCACCACCACGACTGCCACCACCATCACCACCGCCACTGCCACCATCACCACCACAACTGCCACCCCTGTTGCCACCACCACTGCCTCCATCTCCCCCATAACTTGCAGGATATCAAGTGCCCAGTAAAAAATACCATATACTGTAACTAATGTGGTTCATTAAGTCTGACACTACACAACACTATAAGTCAATAAACTAAAAAAAAAAAAAATCCTTGTACAGTACAGAGGTTTGTGTTCTTAAAATAAACCTATTCAAGTAAAATCTGTGTTATGGTTATCCAGAATAAAATGATATATCCAATAACAAGTTCTGAGAAACATTATATATATACAGTGGACCCCCGGTTAACAATATTTTTTCACTCCAGAAGTATGTTCAGGTGCCAGTACTGACCGAATTTGTTCCCATAAGAAATATTGTGAGGTAGATTAGTCCATTTCAGACCCCCAAACATACACGTACAAACGCACTTACATAAATACACTTACATAATTGGTCGCATTCGGAGGTAATCGTTATGCGGGGGTCCACTGTACTAACCTAAGATTATATAGAGAAAAACTGCACAATGTTGGAAAACACATTTATAAAGGATCAGGCCAGGTAACATGTCTGGGGGTGTACGTGTAAGTTTCCATGAGGGTTCACAAGAGGAAAAATAATCTAGATTCTGAGAAGATCAAACAAGGCTTCAGGGATACACATTAGAAACTACATGTCCATGACAATTTATGTACAGGCATGCACCTTCAGGCTTTTGTATATCATAACAGGAAACATATACAATTTAATATTCATTATTTTTATTTTGAAATATTGTACATTTCAGTGAAAAATAAAGACCTTAGTGTTTCAAGGATATTGTGATTCCAATAATATCGCACCAAACAGTAAATCAACAAAAAACTATGCACTTAGTTCTAATAACAAAAAAAAAAAAAAAAAAAAAAATCAATCTAAATCAACACAATAATCTCCTAGACCTTGCTTAGAAAATACTGCTAATTCTTCTTCTCTTAAGGAGTCTAACTTTCTTTATTGATGATGTGTTACAATATGAGTCATCAGAGTGTTTCTGTCAGCACTCCGATAGGGGCACACTTTACACTCAAATGGCTTCTCACCAGTATGATTACGAATATGCCTCTTAAGATTATCCTTTGTAATGGCTGAATAAGAACAATATGAGCATCTAAATGGTTTTTCACCTGTGTGAGTGCGCATGTGATTCCTTAAATTGGTCGCTACATTCGACACATATGGACAGTGAGGGCACATATACAGCTTCTTACTGGTGGAAGTGAAGCCTTTCCCGTATCCTGATGCTCCTCTTCCTGTATTCATCAGTCCATCACTGTCCAGAACTACCTGTGGGGAACACCCATCTTGCTCAGTCATGAAATGAAAAAAAAAAAAAAAAGTGTATCATGCTTACTTTATCCACTGTCTCAAGTTAGAAATTTTCAACTATATTTAATTAAGAGTGCAAGTGCATCATTGTGGAAAGTTGTGATCCATGCCTTCCTAAGGCTATGTCACTAATATTTCTGATACTCTTATGTACTTTTCACTTTGTCCAGTTCTTCATCATACAGCAAATTACATTAAAATTATATGAGCAGATGAGTTATATTTATTAAACAGAACTGTATTAACAATGTTCAAACACTTGCATCCATTATTTTTAATTCAACCACACACCCAGGGATTTTATTACCCACAATTCCAAATTCCAATAGTTGAGGTAATTTAATTCTGATGATAGTGCGAGATGGCTAATGGAATAAAAAAAAAAGGTGTCCTCTGAAAAATTCTAAGTTCTTAAAAGCTTGACAATATAAATATATAAATCAACTTTTCCTTATAATAGTTCACTTGATATAATATTATTTACTGCATAATAATTATATTTATCAGAAACATAAAGCTTCTAACATTCAGTAATAAATTATTATTATAATTATGTACAGCACTACACCCATAAGGGTTATTCAGCACTGCAGCATGAGGTAGGATGGAAGAGAAGAGCAGATGAAGATGAGCAGTGAAGGACCTATCAGTGCTAAAAGCAAATCTCAAGGTAAAAGGAGGAACTCAAATGAGTAGTGGTAAATAAAGTAAAAAAATTTCACTGAAAGTAGTACAGTGAACAGCAAGGCACCAGGAATCTGAAGTTCAGATACCTGAAACCTATCTGGAGTTGTTTATTATAATTATAATCACATTATTATTATAATCAAGTTCAGGGGTCAGCGCATTCATGGCCTGGTCCGAAACCAGGCTTCCTGGTTGTTGACCCGATTGATCGACCAGTTGGTGTCAGCCGCACGCAGTCCAACACATGCGCTACAGCCTGGCTAATCAGGAACCAACTTGAGGAACTTATAAAGTTCCCTCTTGAAGACAGCCAGGTGTCTGTTGGTAATTGCCTTTATGTATGGAGGAAGCATGTTGAAAAGTCTTGATCCCTTTAAACCTACTGAGTTCTCTTACTGCACCCATCATCCCCCTGACATCCAGCACATTTTTTGCCTGACTCATGAAAAAAGAATCTGAGACTACTAGTATACCGCTTTCTTAATGTTGTTTTATTCCTGATGTTTTATTAAAGGTATTGATTATTTTATACAGTACAGTACATATATGGTAATACGATGCACATGGCAAGCTAATACACTCAAGTTCTCTTACAACACACACATACTGTATTTGGGCACCAATTAAAAGTACAGCATAATACGGTAGAGTTATGGTTTTCAGTCTATTTCTTTATTTCTCCACTATTACTGCTCTCTAGTTGCCCTTCCAGAAATACACAGATATCATGGTCCAATGATGACCCAACCTTCAAAATACATACCACCTCCAAAACTTAAATCCAGTAAATTAGTTTCCCAGCATATTTAATAAATTATGATATCTTGCCAAATGATCTATACTTTCACATAAATTTCTTTCAACCATACTTTCATATATTCACCAAATGGCCCCATGCCACTGATTGTTGACCCTGTGGCCTGGTGGCTAAAGCTCTCTCACTTCACACGGTGAGGGTCCAGGTAACTGGGTGTTAATCGACTGTTGTGGGTGGCATCCTGGGACAAAACTGGCCTAATTTGGACAAAATGCCCTGCATAACAAGCGGCTTTCTATACAGTAATTTAGCATTCATGTCAGCTTGGCCAGTATACCTTGTACATGTACTTGTAGAAATAAAGAAATTATTATTATGCTCATTTATGTATATGTTGTTGGTTCACATTTGTTTGGTAGGAAATAATTATCAAGAGATAATAATTATGTAGGGAGATGAGGGTGAGTTATAGCAGTCCTGTTCAAGGCTGATGCTGATACTAATCCAGCATATTCTTGTACCCACCACATGCCCTCTCTCCATCTAGCCACCCATCGCCCTTACCACAGCACTCTTAAACCACAGTTGTGAAGGTGCTTACCCTCACAACCCTTCTCACATAATCAAGCTCCCTCCTATACCACAGGTTTGGGTAGGTGCCTAACCTCATAACCCTTCCAACAACATATCCAAGCTCATCACAACTCACCTTCTCACATGCTGCCCAAGCTACTACCACCCTCTTCACAACCCACCCTCTCTCATGCCCAAGCTCCTACCACCCTCATTACAACCCACCTTCTCATATGCCCAAGCTACAACCACCCTCATCACAACCCACCCTCTCTCATGCCCAAGCTCCTACCACCCTCATCACAACCCACCTCTCTAATATACCCAGGCTCCTGCCACCCTCACCACAACCCATCCTCTCACATGCCCAAGCTACTACCACCCTCATCACAACCCACCCTCTCTCATGCCCAAGCTCCCACCACCCTCATCACAATCTACCCTCTCACATACCCTAGCTTCCACCACCCTCATCACAACTCACCCTCTCACATGCCCAGGCTCCCAACACCCTCATCACATCCCAGGCTCCCAACACCCTCATCACAACCCATCCTCTCACATACCCAGGCTCCCACCACCCTCATCACAACCCATCCTCTCACATACCCAGGCTCCCACCACCCTCATCACAACCTATCCTCTCACATACCCAGGCTCCCACCACCCTCATCACAAACCACCCTCCCACATGCCCAGACACATGTTACCTGCACACACATTTTTCACTACACCACACACCAAGGTGCTCACCACAAAAGTAAGAGTATTGTATCAGACATGATGGGAAAGAGGAGAGACTGAGAAGGAATGAATCTGAGAGATGGGGAGAGGAAGAATGAAGGGAAGGTAAAATGAGAAGACCCCATCTCAGGTTAGCATATTACAGTATTTAATAAGAGGGGGAATTGTGTGAGTGTCTGTTAAGTCAGAATACAGTAGAACCCCCGTATTCATTGATTCAGTATCTGTGGTTTCAGTTGTCCACAGTTTACCGCGGCCCAAAAATACATCTTAATTTTGCATAACAATGGCACCAAAGCACAAAAGTAGAGAAACTGGCAGTTCTTCAAAGCCTAAGAGAAGCCATGAATGCTTTCTATCAGTGAAAAAGTAATAATTCTCCATTTATTGTGCATTATTTATCAATTAAACTTTATAATAGGTATGTATAGGACTTATATATAGGGTTTGCTACTATCCACCATTTTGATATCCATGGTAGGTTCTTGGAATGTAGCCCTTGCAGATACAGGGTCCTACTGTAATGTTGAATGTCACAGAAAAGGCACTTAACGTACTCTGCTGTATACTTAATATAGTAGTGTCCACACAATTTACTGATACAGTGCACCCCCGTTTTTCGGCCGGTGCGGAAATCATACAATTCGGATTTCGAGCACTTTTTTCGGCAAAATTTTCCACCGAGTTTCACACATCCACTCAGAAATCATTGGTACCAGATGCATCTGGCTGGGCCGCTCACACGTTCGTTACTCACTCTTGGGCACATTAAATGTCTTATTTTACGTTAATATAGACATTTTCATTAATCCATCTATGATATTTTCTTCAAAATATCATAGCATGTTTATATGTTACATATCATATAAACATGCCTTTGTTACTTGTTCACTATGAGTGTCCCTCTAGTTTTAACACCATAGTAGCAATACTAATATGTAATAATAATCACTCCTGGGCACATTAAATGTCTTATTTTACATTAATATAGACATTTTCTGTAATCTATGATATTTTCTTCAAAATTATGTAAGAAACACATTACATAGCATATAAACATGCAGTGTTTATATGCTATTGAGGGGTCAGAGAAGGGTTAACATTACGTTTTCTCTGGTCCGGCTTCAGAGAAAACATATGTGAATCTGTGTTGGCCCAGTAACCGCCCTTATTATGTAAGGCTTTTGTTTACAATTCTCGGCACGAATTATTCATTACTTCTCCCTTTGTTTACGATGGCATCTAAAGGTAGTTGTTAGAAATGATTAAACTCGGTGAACATGGTATGTCGACGATAATAATATAGCTGTAGGCTGCAGTGTATGTAGCCGGTAGGTATACACCTGGGATGTAGTCCACCTAGGACTACAAATAAATAATACTCACCAACAAGAGTCTTCAATAAAGATATGTATGTAATGTTCTTTTATCATTAAAATTAGCCATATTTATTTCTCATTTTTTTTTGTACATAAAACTATAGTTATTCTCTATAAAATGTATTTTTTGTTAATATTTTTGGGTGTCTGAAGTGGATTAATTGGATTTACATTATTTCTTATGGGAAATATTATTCCGGTTTTCGGCTATTTCATATTTTGGCCAACCTTCTGGAAGAGATTAATCACGAAAAGTAGGGGGTCTACTGTATACTGCAATAAACATTGAAAACAAAGGAGTTAAAAATATAATTTTCATAAGAGGATTTAGTTTGTTATATCGAGGTCCATTATATTTATAAAGGGTTTACAGAATGTTGTTTTAAAGTTAATTGCTATAAAAAATACATATGGAATACTGCTGTTCCAGAGAACATTAAAGAATAGATTTTTTCATGAGAAAACTTGTTCTGATAATCGAATACTCAAATTACAAATGATTTTCAGGGATGCAACTTATCAGATGGAAAACCACTGTACCGTGTCTTTCAGTATGTACCCTCCATGAGAGTACACTGGATACAGTAGTGTAAACTCAAACACATAAAGTCTCTTGCTTACTCATTCTCTTGAACGGGATACTGGGCCAAGAGAAGGGCAGGAGAAAAAAGGGTGGATGAGTGAATTGGTTGGGGGTATGGAAGAGTGAGTGAGAGGGTGTCACTAGCATGAAGAATATGACCTAGAATTATGATCCTTAGGAGACATAAGATTCAAAAGATGGAGATCTACATACACACATCTGAATTAGTTTAGGTCATTTCCTTTGCCTAAAAAAGCTACAGCTATCAGCTGTAGGCACCTCACCTCCTCCAAATTCTTTTCCACTATCCCTCAGAAACCTGTTGTGACTACCACTGTATAAACCTTTTGTTAAAAATGACGTGATATACCAGTAGTTGGATTTTGTAACATACGAGTGTCTAAAAATAATGTACAGTATTGGCAGAGTAAGACAGAATATACAGGAAAGAAACAATACTAATTTTTTTTTTTTTCAACAAGTCGGTCGTCTCCCACCGAGGCAGGGTGACCCAAAAAAGAAAGAAAATCCCCAAAAAGAAAATACTTTCATCATCATTGAACACTTTCACCACACTCACACATTATCACTGCTTTTGCAGAGGTGCTCAGAATACAACAATTCAGAAGCATATACGTATAAAGATACACAACATATCCCTCCAAACTGCCAATATCCCAAACCCCTCCTTTAAAGTGCAGGCATTGTATTTCCCATTTCCAGGACTCAAGTCCGACTATATGAAAATAACTAATATTATTATTATTTAGAATAGATTTTGTCAGAGGTTGAAGGTTAAGATGTACACTCGTAACTGGTTATAAAAATGATGCGAATGTTTAAAACAAGTAAATGGTTGTGCTGAGCTGAAAAAAGGCTAGCACAATTATAGAAGGGAACCCAAGCTCTGAGGTGTAATGACAAAAAATTATAAGTTAATGTTGGCACAATGCAAAGAGAGAAAGAGAAAGTTAAATACACTTAAAAGAGAAAGGAAAAAAAATTTTTTTTAAAGAATTTATATAAGAAATAAAGATTTGAACTACATGTTTAAATATATTACTTTTTTTTATGAGTATTCAAAACATGGTATCTAAGAGTGCTCTTCTGAATGGCACGGTATGAGCACAAATCACAAGCAAAAGGTTTTTCCCCTGTATGTGTACGAATG
This sequence comes from Cherax quadricarinatus, assembly GCF_038502225.1. Lineage (NCBI taxonomy): Eukaryota > Metazoa > Arthropoda > Malacostraca > Decapoda > Parastacidae > Cherax > Cherax quadricarinatus. The sequence goes on from NC_091314.1 coordinate 10,403,618, forward strand.
TGTCTCATTAGTGTGACTTTCGTGGTGGCTCGATATGGACAGAGTGTACAGGAAAAAGGTTTCTCTCCAGTATGAGTTCGCAGATGACTTTTCAAATTGGTGGTAACTGGGGTACTGTAGGTGCAGTACAAACAATGACGTATCCTGCCGGAAGTGTCGAAACCCTGTCCCAAACGTGAAACTCCGCTTACAGCACTCCTGGCACCCTCGCTGTCCAGCCCCACCTGCAGGGGATACTTTTCTTACTAATTATCATTATGCATCAAGAATTTTCATACCATTAAAAAAAATTATCTTACATTAAAAGCTACAGATTTGAATAATTAATGTACGGAGCAAAATATATGTCCAGTTGTTTACTTTTTCTCATGTGAAGCTTACTACAGGGTGTTCCAAAAGTCTCCATACATAGCTAATTTTTTTTTTTTAGATACCCTTTAAGAATGTCTTTTCAAAAGAACAACATTTAGAAGTCATTCTCATGGGTGGATCAGGAAGCTGTCGCCAGGTTGCAATGAACTTTAACAGGAAACAGGGCAAGCACATCACACATAACACTGTTGCCGAACTTACTGTGAAATTCAAAAAGACTGGAAGTGTTGCTGACCAAGTGTGTTAACATGCATTCACTATGAGTGGGAAAGGTATGTCTGTGTGTGTTCACAAAGAAATAAAGGTATACTTTGCTAAGGTTGCTAATTTTCCTTATGTACGGAGACTTTTGGGACACCCTGTACTGATCATGATTATAAATATGATCATGTTCTATGGGTTAATTCACTTATTTGCCAAAGAATATTGTTTACCAAATTTGTTTCACCAGAAATGGAACTAATATAGCGTTCAAGTAGAGTATTTATATGAGACAGGGGAAGTATAGTACAGTATATGAACATGCAAGGTAAAAAAAAAAAAAATAGAATAGGGATAACAAGAAGCCACAATTGTAAATTGAGAAAAAGTGCAACCAAAAGGAAAAGGGGGAAATTTTTCCTAACAAATTAAAATGAATTAAGAGGAAGTTAAGGTGCTACAACCACTGAAAATTTAATTATGTGGCGACAATTACTGGAGTTGCTCAGTCTGCCTCCTTTCTTTCTCCCTATCTTCCTTTCTCTCTCCCTCTCTTCTTCCTTTTCTTTCTCCCTCCCTCTCTTTTTCCTTTTCTTTCTCCCTCCCTCCCTTCCATTTTCCCCCCTCTTCCTCCCTCCTCACCATAACCATGATTTTGCAACATTGACTTGAATTCTAAACAGTTAGTAATTATTATTACAGCTTCTCCTCACTTAACGACGGAGTTCCGTTCCCAAGACCACGTCGGTAAATGAATTCATCACTAAGTGAGAAGCATACTATAATTGTAGTGGGTTTGTGTCAGCTATCTCTGATATTGTTATAACGTCACCTTTGCACCACTTATAACATTTCTGGTATATTTTTAAATGTTTATACAGTAGTGTACTGTACATTGTAATAAACAGAATAGAGGAAATCAGCTCTAATATACAGCAGACCGTCGTTATACACGGTTTTGTTTGGCACGCTTTGGTTATAGCACTACAGTGGACCCCCGGTTCGCGATGCTATCGGTATCCGATAAATCCGGTAACCGATGCATTATATCGCAGAAAATTTGCCTCGCTTCCTGATACAAAACCCGCTATGCGATGTGGTTCGTACGAGACGTGTCCATGTGTGGCCTGAACTGCCCCGTGTGTGCCTGTTTACAAGCCAGCCAGTGTGCACGCATCTAAGGATACATTCGGTACATTCCATATTATCACTGTTTTTGGTGCCTGTTTTTGCAAAATAACTCACCATGGGCCCCAAGAAAGCTCCCAGTGCCAACCCTTCGAGACCAAGGGTGCTAATGACTGTTGAAATGAAGAAAGAGATAATTGCAAAGTACGAAAGTGGAGTGCGTGTGTCATAAGAACATAAGAACATAAGAACATAAGAACGAAGGAACACTGCAGAAGGCCTACTGGCCCATGCGAGGCAGGTCCAAGTCTCCTACCGGCTTAAGCCAATGCACCCAACCTAGTCAGGTCAGGTCACATTGACTTAAGGGAGGAACACGGCAACCGACCTGGTAGCACAAGCTATCAGGTTGAACACCAAAATGGTACAAAATACCGACAGGTTGCTAGGTAAGACACACATGCAACAGCTAGGTATCTTTATTGTGAAACGCTTCGCCTACACAACAGGCCTCCCCAGTCAAGCACAGGAAAGGTCGACAGAGGCAGAAGACACCCGAAGACGATGCAACCAAGTTGTATAGTAAACCCCCAATCAACCATCTCTACTATAGTGAGCAAGAAAACGGCAATCAAGGAAGCTGTTCTTGCAAAAGGTGCAACTGTGATTACGAAACAGCGACTGCAAGTATTAGAAAATGTTGAGAGACTGTTATTGGTGTGGATATATGAAAAACAGATAGCAGGAGATAGCATCTCTCAAGCAATCATTTGTGAAAAGGCTAGGCAGTTGCATGACGATTTGGTAAAAAAATTGCCTGCAACTAGTGGTGATGTGAGTGAATTTAAGGCCAGCAAAGGTTGGTTTGAAAGATTTAAGAATCGTAGTGGTATACATAGTGTGATTAGGCATGGTGAGGCTGCCAGTTCAGACCACAAAGCGGCTGAAAAATATGTGCATGAATTCAAGGAGTACATAGAGGCTGAAGGATTGAAACCTGAACAAGTGTTTAATTGTGACGAAACAGGCCTGTTTTGGAAGAAATTACCAAGCAGGACCTACATTACTCAGGAGGAAAAGGCACTCCCAGGACATAAACCTATGAAAGACAGGCTTACTCTGTTGATGTGTTCCAATGCTAGTGGTGATTGCAAAGTGAAGCCTTTATTGGTGTATCACTCTGAAACTCCCAGAGCATTCAGGCAAAAGAATGTCCTCAAGGCTAATTTGTGTGTGCTGTGGAGGGCAAACAGTAAGGCATGGGTCACTAGGGACTTTTTCTATGGCTGGTTACACCATGCATTTGCCCCCAGTGTGAAAAATTACCTAATTGAAAATGAATTAGACCTTAAGTGCCTCCTGGTATTAGACAATGCCCCTGGTCATCCTACAGACTTGTCAGAGCGACTTTGTGGGGACATGAGTTTCATTAAGGTCAAGTTTTTGCCTCCTAATACCACTCCTCTCCTGCAGCCCATGGACCAGCAGGTCATTTCCAACTTCAAGAAACTGTACACAAAAGCTATGTTTGAAAGGTGCTTTGAAGTGACCACAGAAACTCAATTGACTCTAAAGGAGTTTTGGAAGGATCACTTTAATATCCTCAATTGTGTAAAACTTATAGGTAAGGCTTGGGAGGGAGTGACTAAGAGGACCTTGAACTCTGCCTGGAAAAGACTGTGGCCAGAATGTGTAGACAAAAGGGATTTCGAAGGGTTTGAGGCTAACCCTGAGAAGCCTATGCCAGTTGAGGAATCCAATGTGGCATTGGGGAAGTCCTTGGGGTTGGAGGTTAGTGGGGAGGATGTGGAAGAGTTGGTGGAGGAGGACAATGAAGAACTAACCACTGATGAGCTGCTAGATCAACTTCAACAGCAAGAGGCCACACCTGAGGAAATTGCTTCGGAGGAGGGGAGAGAGAAATTGAAGAAGTTGCCTACTTCAAAGATTAAGGAAATCTGTGCAAAGTGGCTTGAAGTGCAAACCTTCATGGATGAAAATCACCCTCAGACAGCTATTGCAAGCCGTGCTGGTGACTATTATACTGACAATGTTGTGAACCACTTTAGGAAAGTCATAAAGGAACGAGAGGTACAGGCCTCTATGGACAGATATGTTGTGCGACAGAGGTCCAGTGACTCTCAACCTGGTCCTAGTGGCATTAAAAGAAGAAGGGAAGTAACCCCAGAAAAGGACTTGCTACCTCAAGTCCTAATGGAGGGAGATTCCCCTTCTAAATGCTAACACCATCCACACTCTCCCCTCCTCCCATCCCATCAATCATCACCAGATCTTCATTAAAGGTAAGTGTCAATTATTCTTTCGTTATTTATTGTTATTGTTGGTATTGTAATTACTATTCTATTGCATTAAACTTAATATTTCATGCAGTAAAAGTTTTTTTTTTCATACTTTTGGGTATCTTGCACGGATTAATTTGATTTCCATTATTTCTTATGGGGAAAATTGATTCGTTTTCCTATATTTTTGTTTTACGATGAGCTCTCAGGAACAGATTAGTATTGCGAACCAGGGGTCCACTGTATTGAAGAATTGCGGCATATTTCTGTATAACACTTCGTAAAATTAACTTAGCATGGTTCAGTTTGCGGGAGGGGAAAAAATTTGGAGCGCGCATCACACATGGGATACACTGCTTGGCTGTGGGTTAGACCATTAAGTCAACGGGGGAGACCTACCGCCATCCCTCGCCACCACTCCCACCACCCTTGTCCCAGTCTTCGGTTCATATGCATGTAGAACAATCCTCTGCTTGGAGCTATGTGGGGTTTTTGTTTGTGGGTTGCATTTAGATCTTTTAATTGCCATATCTTAAATCAGCCAAGCAATCATGGCACCCAACAGGCATATAAGTGTTGCTGAAAGTGGCAAGAAAAGGTATAAGCACTTAAGTCTTAGAGTCAATTAAGAAAATAGAGATATCAGACAAGAGACAGCCTGTGGCCATGATGAAATGTCACTTTGTGCAATTAAAAAGAATGAGGTGAACATATGAGTTTGTGTGACTTATTTGACGGACTGACTGACTTGACCTACTGACTGACTTATTTGACTTACTTGACTGATTTACTTACGTGACTGACTTGACTAACTGACTGATTTGACTGATTTATTTGACTGACTGACTTGACTAATTGACTGACTGACTTAATTGACGTGACTGATTTACTGACTTGACTGACTGCCTTACTTGACTGATATGACTGATTTATTTTGCTGAATGACTGATTTACTTGACTGTGCTCTGAAACAGCTGATGATGCCTTACCATCAGCTGTATAACGTACTGCAGGGTAAGAGCCCAGAGATTCATTACAGAATTTATGCACACTCCAATACAACCATTGACTTTAGTACCAGAACCTCTACCATCCACTTCTGCCGACAACCAACAACCATCCACCTCATCCCAGGAGAGCCACACCATGCATATCCACTCTCTTCACAATCATCCACAAATACTATTACCCACAATTTAAGGTAAGAAATACTCTTATTTCTATTACATTTGTAGTCTTAAGCAGTAATATATCATGACAATGAACTACAATTACATATTCACTCTTATTTTTGTAAGATCTATTGGTATAAGAAAAGGGTGTTTGGCTTTTTGGGGGCTCCCAGGAATGTAACCCTATTTTCCCGTAAGTTCTTCAGTTTGTCTAACATGGTTTTTAACTAACACGACATTTTTAGGAACGTAACTACCGTGTTAAATGACAGTCTACTGTACATTATTTGGGCATGCATACTGGTCAGAGAGCCCGTTGTAATTCTGAGGCGTTGGTAAACGAGTATGTCACCAAGTGAGAAGAGGCTGTACTTTCATGGGGGAAGTGTTAAACCCATCAGGGTCATAAAACATCTGATAATTAAATCTGATTCAAGGAAGGGGAGCTCCAATTCCTTGCATGAAAAGCTCTGCACACACATTTGGTAATGTAGTACAGTCCACGATAACTCACGCAGTACAACACTTCCTCAGCAAATATAAGAAGCATTCTCACAGTGAGTATGTGCTCACTGTGAGAATGCTTATTAACCTGTTATCTGTTCAAACATAGATCTACGTTCTCACTGCCAGTGCTCAGAATATTTTGAAAAAAAAAAATTAAATTAAAGAGGGCAATTTTCTGTGTATAATGAGACAAAAAAACAATTTAGGGTCAGTACTTACCAAGATATAAGACCGAGAAGTTGACACTGGATGCTCACCTCACCTCACATGGAGTCCTGCCACTTGCAGAAATGTTGCCAATATACCTCTTTTTTCTCTCTCTCTTTTTTTTTTAATTTATATAATTTTTATGTTCTGATAATTACAGTTTGTGGTAGTTTTTGTGACTCCGTATCCAATCTTTGTTCTGACACTAATATTAGGTACTGAAATAGTACATACTCAAAAAAGTCACAAACACACTGACTGGTAAACATTTTCACCTTCCTTGGTCACATACTATTGTGTAGAAATATATACAAAGTATCTATAGGTCCCAGCAATGTTTTAGACATGCTGGAGTATATATGAAACTCCTTGAAGCATGGTGATCATGCACTGCCTTGTCTTTATTTGTTTTCACTGTTACACATAAACATGTCTGTCTATCTGTCTAGCTCTGTCTCTGCTTATCTGTCTCCCTGTCTCTCTTCTGCTTGTCTGTCTTCCTGTCTCAGAGAGAGAGAGAGCCACTCATGAACCAACAGGTATTACGCATGATGCAGAGTCGTCACGTCTGATTCCTGAACAAGTGAAAATGCGTATTACTTGCCAGTCATGCTTATTATGCCTTAGACCTACAAGCACAGTACAGCACTTTGTCTGGATTTTTTGGGTTATCCTAGGTAATTTACACTATGTATAATAACTGTATTTATGTGTACCTGCGAGACAGAGACAGTGAGAGATAGATGAAAATAGATGGAGATAGAGAGACAGACAGAGACAGCCAAAGTCAATCAGCCACCCACCCAGCCGGCATGCCGAACACGTTTCTCTTTACTTAGGGCATAGGTTATAGGACATTCTGGCAGGATGACACTACCAGTGGTATCAAAACTGACAGGATATTGCACATGTATTGCTGTCGTAGTTTTTGATATTTCCTCGACCGCTTGTGGCCACATCCATCTCAAAGCCACTAAACTCAGGGTCAACATCACTTTCCTCTTAAAAGGGGAGGGTTAATATGACATGACATCAGTGAATCCCTGGTGTTTGCCACCCTGTTTGCTGTAACTGGTGTTCAATTGAATTGGTGCTTCCACAAGGTAATGAGTGGTCCCAGATTTCTTTAGTACTGCACACACCGAGTGTTAAAACCCATTTTATACTAACCAGGCATCTCAGGCCAATTGTGCCAAATTTGGAGGCAGGACAACTAAAATGCTGATCTACATTTGGAGCGCTAGCAGTAAGAACATAGACCTACATTTGGACAGTTAAGGGGTTAAGGGCAAGTAGCATCATGATACACCATATTTCCAAAAGGAACATAAAAAGTTAGACCACTTGAAATCAATGTCATATATTTCTGAATTTCTACATGCCAGTAGTTTCAGAAAAAACTACTGAATTTAAACTATGGACTTAGCATTTTTTTTACAAGACAAAAAAGAACAGCATTATAAATTTGTAATATACAGAGCATTAAACAACTAGTGATAAATGAATGATGAATGACTAAATATATACATACTCAAACATAACAATTATTTGTACAGTAATGACTTACTGTTTACTGAAGAGAGAAAGCTAAGCTCACAATGCAATATCTTTGGTGCCTAATCCATAATACAACTGATTAAATACCCAGTTGGTATAACACTTGCTACATTATATTGTAACCCATTCCATTACTCTACCATTGTTAGTCAAGAACTTTCTAGTATCCTTTCTACACATTTCCTAATTATAGATGTGATTTTTTCTCCCTTTTGATGTTGTTAGGAAAACTTCCTTATAATTTTTTTTTGTGCAGTTACATTACGGTTACAGAAGTGCCACTCACTATTTTTCTGATGTTGTAACCAATCTTCCCACCTAAATGTAAGGAGGTGTTTCAATAAGCTGGCTTAACAGTGCTACAATAGCCACTTACATTTACAATACTTAACTCATGGCCGTATAGTGTGAAAATACATTATGACCCACATTCATGCTCACACACTGTCTTGTTTCAGCAATCTGCTACAACCATAAGTGTGAAAATTTAGTTTGTAAAATCTGTTTCTTTTTGGAATGGGGGAGGGAGGAGAGCTACATCATAATTATAGTGCCTTCAAATATGCTGTGATCAGTAAAGTCTGGCCTTAACATGAGAGAATGGTTCTGTGTGGTGGATGTGCACTGCACGTATAAAAAGAATCCTACCGCACACAGGATGGGACAGCTAACCTCTTGACGCTGTGTCTGGCTTAAAACAGCAACTTTGCGGCAAGTTCTGGGGTGGATGTAATGGTTTCACTGCCTGTTTTTTGGCATCAAGTGATAAAATGGAAGACGTTCTGGTGAAATGGCTTACTTTAGTCAGTTTTAGACCTGAAGTGACTTGAAAAAACCCTTCAAGTTGCAGATATGTTAAATTTTGAGTAAATTTCCAGAGGAAGGGTAGGGGCCCTACTAACCTTCCAGTTTGTTTCACTGTGCTGCAGGATTTTTTTTTTATATGGTGCACACTAACCACACAGACCCATTCTGTCACATGTGGGCCTACCAGCTTTCTCCTGCTTGATTTGAAGCTGCTAGAATTTATGAGTATATATACGTCAAACATGGTCACTTGTAAGATGTATATATGTGACCGAAACTGTCAAAGGGTTAACCCTTTATCTGTAGCATACCGACGGAAAAAACTGCGCGGAGGGGAAAGAGTGCATATTTATGAATTGAGTAAGACTAAAATGAGTGGAATCCGATAAAAACTTACGATTTTATGGTGTGCTGAAGCTGGCTAAAAATTATCACTTGTTGGCAACGGAGGTTTAAATGCACCAGCAATATTTACATTTTACAATTTACTACACCAAATTATAACTGCTTTTCAGTTTTTTAATTGCTTTCAATGTTAATAGTATGTACACTATTTTCTTATAATATTAGGTGTGCTTCAAGATGCTTTAGGAATTCAAACATGAGGCAATATTTACCCCAAATATTGCTCCACTTGGAATCAACAGTACATATATATTGGTGAAATAATTGACTTTTTATTCCATTTTTTTTACTACATTGGTCTTCTAACGTATGTACAAAAGAATACTTATAATAGTACAGTTGTTTCAAGGTGTAATATTCCTATAAAGAATAAAAAGGCCCAATACCGTGACTCATAGGTCATTAGCTCTCTGTCAGTGCTCCTTTTTCTTTTTTTTCCTCGTCGTTAGTCTACCTTCACTACCACTACTTATACTGCTTCACTAACACTCCACTCTCTGACTCTAGCGTCACTACCACTGCTACTGTTTATTGCCACCTCTGCCACTGTTACATTACCTCTACTACCACAACTTCTACAATTACACAAATAACCTGCACATATATATACTGGCTCCCTTCTATTTATGCTTCTGTGTGACTAGTTAATGGTCTAAGCTGAACCAAAACGTAATCATAAGTTTCATTCTTCTATATGTGGGTTGTGTATAATACTCCAACACAGGGAAATAAGTCACATTGTTTGACTTTCCTGGGTTTTCCTGGGTTAAATCTACTTAGAATGCTTTGTGGCTGAACTCCACTGTTAATATAATGAAAATGTAATAAATTTGAAATGAATAAGTCATCTTTATGCCACTTCTGTTTGCTGGTATTTAAGCTGGTGGTGGAACAAAGGGTCCAGTTATCATTGTTTACTTATGCTAGTTAGGCATATTAGTAAGTCTGACACAGCCATTACCTGTGAAGTTAACCATGATACACTATGTGGACCCTCGTCGCCTTTGATTTCTTAACCATTTCACTGTTGGTGCCATATAAATACATCTTATAAACCAGTGTTGGTGACGTATTAATACCCCAAAATTCTAGCGACTTCAAATCTAGCAGGAGAAAGCTGGAAGACTTACATGTGAGAGAATGGGTCTGCATGGTCAGTGTGCACAGTATAAAAAAAAATCCTGCAGCACACAGTGCATAATGAGAAAAAAAAAATTGTGTTTTTAGATTAAAACGCTGACTTTGAGGTGTATTTTTATATGGTATTTATGGATGTATTCTCATTTTCTTGGTCTCATTTGATAGAATGGAAGATATATTACAGAAATAGAGATGATTTTGATTGTTTCACGTTGAAAAGTAGTACCTTGAAACTGAGCTCAAAATAGCGGAAATGTTCGATTTTTGCCGATGTTCAAGAGTAAACAAATGAAGTCACCATCCAGTATGTGTCCAACTGGCCAGTCTAATATGCAGTCACAAATGGGTTGACATTATTTATGCAATTATGTAATAATGCAGTAGTCTGCATAACAATAAATCTTCTATTTTTTGCTTGAATAAAAATTCAAAATGGAAAGCAAGAGTAATATAAGAGAGGCCTGGAGCTGTGACTAATGAATGGAGAAAATGTTACTTCAGTGCCAGGAATGTCTGCATTGTTTATTCTGGACCCTATTTTCAAATTGGCACCTGTCAAAATTTGCATGAAATTCGATAAATTGCCAATTTCTGACCACTTTATTAGGTACCTGAAATCAGTAAATGGGCAGTTTCTTGTACTCAATCGATAGAACAAATGTAGTTCTAAAGAAATAGCTATGAGTCTGGTGGACTGGAGCAATGAAATTGGCCGAAAATTTCAAAATAGAGTCCAGAATGAACAATGCAGACATTCCTGGCTCTAAAATGACATTTTCTTTGTTCATCAGCCACATCTCCAGGCCCCTCTTGCTTTCCATTTTGAATTTTTATTCAAACAAAAAATAGAAGATTTACTGTTATGCAGACTACTGTCAGCATAGTTGCTGATCCCTGTATTCCCTGTATTATATAGCATAGCATATTAGTATCATCCATGTGCTTTAGATATGAGATCCCTTGTAGGCCTGTGGCTTTGTGTGACGTCACGGGATGCACATGTGTAGGATCTTACCTCTGCCCCGCTCTCACTCGGCGGCAGACCATTCAGCAGACAGGCAAGGCAGTGGGCTCCATTCCTCATCATCTCAGTCTGACAATATATGTTACCATCCAACAAGTGTGTCTACTTTCAACCCTCGATATCTCCATTTAAGAACCCCTACGATAAAATGGTGGCAGCAGAGGGCCTGTAATTCTGACGATTACAGCGATTTCTGGAGATAAATTTCGACCGAGCCGGCCATCTTGTGAGTAGGCCTACCGAGGTTAACGCCAGCCTGCTACCTCAAGCCAGTTCTCCCGCCCAAGCTCTTACCAGCTTCTACGTTATTCACTGGTCAGTCTCTTTGTATTAGTGTATCTGCTTATTTGCATCACTCCCGAGGGGTTGACCCGAGTTTGCAAAATAAGCCAGTTTCCAGTCTGTGGTGGGGGAGTCAGAACAACGGAGTCCTAGTCCAGCCTAGCCTACCCCATCCAATTCTTTTGCCTGCCAAGTCAGCTTCCACCACCTGCTGTGCTCATTGTGTGAAGTTATCAAGCTATTCTGTGTGAAGGGTTAAGATAAGCCAGCTAGCAACTAACCCAGGTGTCTTACCCCAGTACTCAAGTAAGCCACGATACTACTGCAATATTGTAATAATTGTATAAATAATGTCAACCCATTCATGACTGCATATCAGAATAGCTAGTTGGACATTTATTGCACAAACATTTCCCCTACTTTGAGCTCCATTTCAGGGTACTTTTCATAGCAAAACCAACCAAAATCACCTCCATTTCTATAATATGTTTTCCACTCTATCAAATGTGACTGCAAAAATGAGAATATAACCATAAAAACTATACGAAAATACACCCCAAAGTTGGTATTTTAATCCAAAAACACGGTTGGATTTTTTTCCCTCTCATTATGCACTGCTTGGTGCAGGATTTTTTTTTCATACTATGCACACTGACCACACAGACCTAATCTCTCACATGTGGGCCCACCAGCTTTCTCCTGCTTGATTTGAAGCCGCTAGAATTTTTGAGTATATATGCATCAAACACATTGGCTCATAAGACGTATATATATGACTGAAACAGTCAAAGGGTTAACTCACTCTCGGGGTCAAAAAAAAAAAAAAAAAATCCTTATGAAATGATAGGGAATCTTTTCCCGATGGTAATGACACCAAAAGTACGAAATTTGATGGAAAACTTACGAAATTATGCTCTCGTGAATTTAGTAATATCGGCGATATTTATGCATCGGTGATATCGCCCACTTTGAGCCCCATTTTCCACCAATTCCATTCTTCCAGTTGACTAAAATCATAGATATTTCAGTAGAACTCCATTTGTTCTATCGACTGAGTAAAAGAAACTGCCCATTTACCGATTTCAACTACCCAATAAAATGGTCAGAAATTGCAATTTGGCCAATTTCATGCAAACTTCAAAAGATGCCAATTTCAAAATGGGGTCCAGAATAAACAAAACAGACATTCCTGGCACTACAATAACATTTTCTCTGTTCATTAGTCACTTCTCCAGGCCACTCTTGCTTTCCTTTTTGAATTTTTATTGTCACATAAAATAGAAGATTTACTGTTATGCAGACTACTGCATTATTGTAAAAATGATATAAACAATATCAGCACACTTGTGAAAGAATATTAGACTCACCAGTTGATGTGCATTGGACATGTGGCACGATTTGTTTACTCTTGAACATCGTCAAAAATTGAACATTTCCTCTACTTCACGCTCAATTTCAAGGTACTTTTCATTGTGAAACCAATCAAAATCATCTCTATTTCTGTAAATATCTTCCATTCTATCAAATGAGACCAAGAAAATGAGAATACAACCATAAATACCATACAAAAATTCACTGTTTTAAACCAAAAACACAGTTTTTCTTTTTCTTATGCACTGCGTGCTGCAAGACTTTTTCTATACCGCGCACTGACCATGCAAGCCCATTCTTTCATATGTAGGCCTATCAGGTTTCTTTCACCAGATTTGAAGGTGTTAGAATTTTGGCTCTTAAATACAGGACCAATACTGGCTATCAAGTTGTACATATACGGAACCAACCCTGAAAGGGTTAAAATTCTTCAAAACTGAGAGCAAGTTCAGGATCAGGGGTCTCGACAGTGAATGAGTTAAGGGTATGAAGAGATAGCAGAAGACCCAAAGAGTTGAGCCGAGGTAAAAAAAAAAAAAAAAAATATTAGCAGTTGATGTATCTGAAGGTATGAAAAGCTGTGGGTACTAGTATGTTGGACACAGTGACATCACTGTATACTAGTATGATAAAAGGCTGAAAATTGGAAGAGTGACAGCACTTCAATTTAGGGGGTGGCAACAATGGAAGGGTTAAAAAGTATAGTACGTATATGTATGATATAATATATTGTGGTCCCTGGAGTTATGACATTAATCTGTTCCAGAAAACACATTGTACCTCCAAACTTCCATAACTCCAACCCCAAAATACATTGTTTTATGGTAATTCATTCCAAGATGTGCAAATTTTACTGTATCTTGGAATTGTACACTCACAGATATAACTTGCAGGCACTGTATCTCCCTTCATTTGCTTCTTTCTTACCCACAATAACAACAGTCGTTCTATCTCAATGATTATTTCTCTGACTTTTTCACTAGCTCAGATCTGTCAACCACTTTAATATTCTTTATTATTTCTATCTGCTTGATAATAGCAGAGATGGTTGATTGTTGAAATTTATACTCACATATCAATGCACTGATTTCTTGCTTGATCTTCAGAGAAATGGCCTGTTTACTGTACACTTTTAAGGTCCATGGTGACTTGGTAATGCACAAGATGGTGTAATTATAACACAAGTGCAGTTATGAAGGGTAAATAATCCAGAGTTTTTGTGGGAAACATCTGTGATAACTTCAAAATGAAGAGTAAATAATAAACTGTAGTAAATACTCTGCTTTTGGTTGAGATGCTACCATGGAGACATTTAACCCCATTGCTGGCTGGCAACTAAGCCACTCTCTCAGCCCCCACTCCTACTGACTCAGACACTGTCCAAGTGGCAAGCTACTGCATCGCTGTTTGGTTAAGGCCCACCCACACAAGAACTGATGCACCTATTGCTCAAATGCTGCCCAAGAGGCAGGCTACCACAATGCTAGCTGGCTGAGGCCCACCCACATGTGCTGATTATAATAACAATACAGTAATAATAACAATAATAATAATAGTGTATGAACTCTGACAAGGGAGATGCGAATGCATGCACCCTTCTGTGTTGCCGGGCAGAGTAATAATAAAAATAATTGTTATTTCTACAAGTACGTGATACACCTATTACAGACCTAGCTGACATCACTGTATATAGAAAGACCCTGGTTATGCAGGGCATTTCAGGCAATTTAGGTTAATCTTGTTCCCCCAGGACGTGACCCACAACAGTCATGCATGTGTGTGCGTGTGTGTGTGTGTGTGTGCATGTGTGTGTGCACGTGTGTGTGTGTGTGTGTGTGTGTGTGTGTGTGTGTGTGTGTGTGTGTGTGTGTGTGTGTGTGTGTGTGTGTGTGTGTGTGTGTGTGTGTGTGTGTGTGTGTGTGTGTGTGTGTGTGTGTGTGTGTGTGTGTGTGTGTGTGTGTGTGTGTGTGTGTGTGTGTGTGTATGTGTGTGTGTGTGTGTGTAAAATTACTGTATATATAGGATATAAGGCATTATTTAACTTGACAGCAAATGCAAAGATTCTTAATACTTGTTCAAAAGCATATCACATATACTGTACTAGTATAAATGAAGTAGCTGATAATGAACATCAAGGTTATACTTTACATGGGATACATCATGACATAATATAATTATTGTGGTTTATCTATGGCTTCTCATTTCTAGGTGTATCTCTGCCTAAGCATGGTCCTAGTGTTATATACTATGCACAGTATCATATAATCCATATTTGAGGATACAAGTGTGCACCCAATACAGGAGGGCCCCATTTTACAGCTCTTCACTTTATATCATTTTGCTAATACAATGGTTTTCAATTATACCCAGTTATTTATTCTACCTATAATAAATATATAATACATTCAACACCCACTGTAAGCTAAGGCAAAAAATATTTTAAGGTAAGTAATGTATGTACTCTAAATACATTTTTAGGCCTAGCTCTATTGGTCACTCAATGTATGATAGTGTGAAAAAAAAATAATAAAACACTTGGTTGTTGTTGTTGTTTCACTTTACAGCAGTAGCCTGGAACCTAACCTGCTGTGTAAGTGGGGCCCTCCTCGAAGTGGTCTGCATGACCATTTCCTTTGTCCTTAACTGTAGTTATTATGAAGACAATAAACATGCAACTACAGCGTTTAACCACATCACTGACATCATGATTACTAGCAATTCAGTAATATTATTACTAAACAAACAACAATAAACATTTATTAACAAAGAATAAACTTTAAAAGAAAATAATTAAATCTCCATTGCCAGCCAATGTGACTCAACTGGAACTAATTTCAAATTAGTTTTAAAATCATAACCAAAACACACTTGCCTTTTCACCACAAAAAGATCACAATTCCATTAGCATATATGACCATCAAACTATGTATGTAGTATCATCCTGTCTAGTGATGAACTATACATTATAACAGCCATTCTGTGCAATTTTTATGCCAGATTTTTTTAATTCTTTTACCAAGTAAAAATCAGTGTACTACCAATTACATTCAGAATTATCATGTGTGAACACACTAAGATTGATACCGTACATTAATACCTTCAGTTATTTACTATTTTACAAAATAAATATATATATGAGCACGCACGCACATGCACACGCGCACACACATGCACACACACACACACACACACATTTATAAATTTATTTATTAATTTTCTAATTAATTCTATTTGGTGAAATGCTTTTGCTAAAGGTATGTCGGGTCATGACGTGACTCTTCAGAGAACCCCATTGGGTACAACGGTATGGACAATGCTTGCATGCATATGGTTTTTCTCCTGTGTGGATTAATATGTGTCTCTTAAGAGTTTCTTTAGTACTAGCACGATAATGACAATGTGGGCAAGAAAATGGCTTCTCTCCAGTATGAATGCGCATGTGGTTATCAAGATTGAATTTCTTGCTAGATGAGTATGCACAATAGGCACACTGATGCATCTTGTTAGTGGTGATGGGGGCCATGCCTGGCCTTGTGGCTATTCTCCTGTCACTCCTATAATCGTCACTCTCCAGCCTCACCTGTAAGGGATGCCCATCTTACTAACAATGAAATGTAAACATCACTTATAAGATGCCAACGATAGCTGAATAATAAGCACTTACACAATACCAATGCCTTGAAAATCCCCTCAAATTTTTTTTAAGTAATACTGTACTGATATAATATACTATATTTTACATAAAATTCCACAGTTTGTTATCGCATAACATCCATCTTCAGAAAAATTAATTTTCATCTAAAGAGCTATAGTAAAAAATATCCAAATAACTGGAAACCAAGCAGTATTATGTAAGCATTAAATACCAGTAGATGCTTGCACAAGCTCAGTAACCTTTCAGTTAGTATTTGGGAATACAAACCTAAAAAATAAAAAAATAAAGAAGAACTTTCATAATTATTGAACAATATCTGAGAATTATAAAAAAAAAAAAATCAATCTAAGATAGCCAATCTAATTTATACATTCTCATGGATGGCTTACATATCATTAAGGAATATCTCCACCAGGAAACAAAGGCTAACCTCAGAATGCCTACTAGCTACATCAACCTACAACAACTAACCGAAGCTTCATTTCTATAATGGCTGCCATGCCATACTGTCCAAAATAAATTCCAGCAGCTGTCTTACCATTTTTCTTCATTAACCTATAAATGCACTTTTCTATCATAACTTTACCAATGCACATGCCATTTCTCCGATAAGTTGCTGATAAGGAAACTTGACTCTAAATGAAATGAACTCCATGAGTGTTTACTGCATACCACAACCAATGAAAACTTGAAAATTATATAAAAAAAAGAACTACAGGACACAAACACAGTTATACTCCTGTAACTAACAATATTCAACTTCAAATATTCTAGATTACAAAATGTAGAAAGCTGAAACAGTTCAAAGTGACTCCCAATGCTTGGAAACATGAGTTACAAAGAAAACCTGAAAATTCAAAATAAATACAAGGCCATAAAATTAGAGAGCAAGCCAATTTCTAGGCAGCATTAACAGGAAGAAGAGGCCACAGTTGCAAACAGAAATAACACAATGCTGAATGAATACAACTTTCTGTCAGAGAGGACAATTGCTACAGTGAGAAACAAGAGGTGGGTATGTAGTAAGTGCTGCAACCACTGAAAGTTGAATAGATTCTTTTGCAGATTAAATGCTAAAGATGATATACACCATGACCAAAGCTCTGCTGCTACAACTACATAAAGGCAATTATGCCAGTGTGTAACCCTTTCAGGGTCCAGAGGCCAAATTTCAAAGTGTGCACCAGGGTCAAAGAATTTTCAAAAAATAATTTTCTTATTTTTTTCTTATGAAATGGTAGAGAATCTTTTTCTGAAGGTAATAAAACAAAAAATACAAAATTTGATGGAAAATTAACAAAATTATACTCTCATGAATTTTGATGTGTCAGCGATATTTATGCATCGGCGATTTTGCCGGCTTTGACTCCTGTTTTAGGCCAATTACATTATTCCAGTTGACCAAATTCTTAGCTATTTCACCAGTATTACTTCTATTCTATCGATTGAGCACAAGAAATTGCCAACTCAACTGTTTCAACTACAAAATAAAGTGATCAGAAATTGGTAATTTGGCCAATTTAATGCAAAGTTCAAAATATTCCAATTTCAAGATAGGGTCCAAAATAAACAACACAGGCATTCCTGGCACTAAACTAACATTTCCTCTGTTCATTAGTTACGTTTTCAGGCTTTACAAATGAATTCCATTTTTATTTTTTATTCACATAATGAATTTTTTTTCAAACCAAAAAATAGAAGATTTACTGTTATGCAATACTGTAATAATTGTATAAATAATATCACCACACTTGTGAACGTATATTAAACCCACCAGCTGGCGTGTATTAGACGTGTGAGGTCATTTGTTTACTCTTGAATATCGGCAAAAATTTAGCATTTTCGTTACTTTGAGCTCAGTTTCAAGCCATTTCCAGTATTAAAACCAATCAAAATCATCTTTATTTCTGTAATATATCTTCCATTCTATCAAATGAGACCAAGAAATCACAAATACAAGTATAAAAAACATATGAAAAAACACTGCAAAGTCGCTCTTTTAATCGAAAATTACGGTCTCAGTTTTTTCTCTCATTATGCACTGTGTGCTGCAGGATTTGTTTTATGTAGTGCACACATACCACATAGATGTATTCTCTCATATCTAGGCCAAAATTTATCACTCACATCTTATCAGAATGAGCTGAGCTCATGGCGTAGATCTACGGTTTGGACCCTCAGCGTAAAGCTGTAGATCTACGACACGGACCCTGAAAGGGTTAGTGTATTCATGCCTCAGAGGCCCAGATCACACATGAATATATAAAATACTACACCAAACATTATAGCATTTCTACATCATGACAGGGAAATCAGGATAAAAGAGTGAAAGGGGAGAAAGAGGAAAGAGAAGTATATGAAAAGAGGGAGAAAAGAAAAGGGAAGAAGTGAGGGGAAACAGAAGATAGGGGTAAGAAATGGGTGATGAGAAGAAAAAAGGGCATGGGAGAGTGGGGTGAGGAATGAAAGGAGGGGAAACAGGGTAGAAAGGATGGACAGGTAGGAAGGTAACGAGCATATCTTTCCTTCAACTGCTTCCTAAACATACCCCTGCCCAAGCAATCATAGTTGTATTTCCAAAAACAAGTACTGACTGCTTAATTATGTGACAACCAAAGCAACACACAAATCTTCTGCATGTGTTCTGAGAATTACTTGTGAATTTTCCACACTAGGTGTCAAGATTGCTGATGATGTAAATATATGAGAAGAGTCTTCACATACCAGTTTAATTTGCAACACAAAACAACAATGTTATGTTTAAACACTATAGAGTATAAAGCCTATGTACAAAGATTTGTTTCACCTGAATTTCAATACATGCTGAAGGAATGCAACATGGAGAGGAAACACTGGATAATCCCAGGTGATCACAGCGTTCCGCTAATACGGCGATGTCAAATTATGACCAAAATTTGCTATACAGCAAGCGGCCTTTAAAATTTGGTGCGCCCCACCCGGTTTGTTTACATTCTCCATGACCACATCTATTATGTCTGGAAACTTTCCAAAATTTCAAGTGTTTTAAAGTCATTATGTATTTTATATGTACTCTGATAATTATACTTATGTGTACCTGTACCTAAATATACTTACATACTATGCTGGTGTGCAGGTACACATTAAAATCGCTAAGAGTCTCTCTACTCATGACGCCAATACTACGTAATAATAATCACTCTTGGGCACATTAAATGTCTTATTTTATATTAATATAGACATTTTCATTAATCCATCTATGACATTTTCCTCAAAATTATATAAGAAACAAGTTACATAGCATATAAACATGATACATACACTTAGAGAATAAAAATTGACATAAATATGAGATTTGTTTACAAAGCGGCTGTGTAGGTAATGTCGAAAGAATTATGTTTTCTCTAGTCAAACACTGGGGGAAAACTGTAGAAAAATTTTGTATGCCCTCACTCTATATACAGCAATTCACGACCCTTGTGGGTTTAGCGCTTTTTTATGATAATAATGATAATAATAATAATAATATCTTCATTCACTCTAAAAATGGTGTGTTGTATGAGAATGGGAGTGTTGCTGTTTGTTTATTCTGCACTAACTTGTACAACTTGTACACAATGTAAGAGTATTTGTATTGTGAGGTAATTATTATTATAATAAAAAAAAATATTTCGAGGTAAAAGTTTTACAAACTCTTACAAACGTAAGTGAATGAACTAAAAGTAGACACATATTAATATACAGTGGACCCCCGCATAACGATGGCATCGCATAGCGATTTTTCCGCATAACGATTACTTTTATCGCAAAATTTTTGCCCCGCATACCGATTAAAAACCCGCATACCGATTTTCGTCCGAGACGCGTCCAATGTGCCCTCACATGTGCCGGCCGTCCCATTGTTTACCAGCCAGCCTCCGCGGTAACATCCAAGCATACACTCGGAATATTTCGTATTATTACAGTGTTTTCGGTGCTGTTTGTGGAAAATAAGTGACCATGGGCCCCAAGAAAGCTTCTAGTGCCAACCCTGTGGTAAAAAGGGTGGGAATTAGTATGGAAATTAAGAAAGATTTTGAAGGGTTTGGGGCTAACCCTGAGAAGCCTATGCCAGTTGTGGAATCCATTGTGCCTACTTCAAAGATTAAGGAAATGTGTGCAGAGTGGGTTGAACTGCAAACCTTTATAGATGAAAATCACCCTGACACAGCTGTTGCAAGCCGTGCTTGTGACTATTTCAATGACAATGTTATGGCCCATTTTAGGAAAGTCTTGAAGGAACGGGAGGTACAGAGCTCTATGGACAGATTTGTTGTGCGACAGAGGTCCAGTGACTCTCAAGCTGGTCCTAGTGGCATTAAAAGAAGAAGGGAAGTAACCCCAGAAAAGGACTTGCTACCTCAAGTCCTAATGGAAGGGGATTCCCCTTCTAAACAGTAAGAAGATAATGCTCTCCCCTCCTCCCATCCCATCAATCATCACCAGATCTTCAATAAAAGTAAGTGTCATGTAATTGTGCATGCCTTTTTCAGTTTGTGTGTATTAAAATTAACATTTCATGTGGTAAAAAAAAAATTTTTTCATACTTTTGGGCGTCTTGCACGGATTAATTTTATTTCCATTATTTCTTATGGGGAAAATTGATTCGCATAACGATTATTTCGCATAACGATGAGCCCTCTTGCACGGATTAAAATCGTTAACCGGGGGTCCACTGTACATTTATTTCACCTGACCAAGTGATCACTCACTACCTGCTCAGTTTGTGTTTTCACATTGTCTGAACTCTGTATCTCGTTCTCTCTCTTGTTTACTCTTTCGTTAACTAGTTGGCTCTCACTGACAATGGCGTTTAAGCTTAGATGTGATAAAAAGAGGAGTCATAAGCCTCTTGCTTTAAGTGCCATGTTAGAGGATGATGGTGTGCCATTCTGATTTTATTCAATAAACACCCAGCCACTCACCTCTCACACATTAATATTAACATTTTAAGGTAAGTAATAAGTGTACTCTGTGTGTATCTTACCTTTTATTGTGTTGTTAATGCCTATTTCTATTGCTAACTTAATATAAGTTAGCGTAAACTTGTTGTCTGGCATTTATTGCATATTTTATATGTGCTCTGATAATAATACTTGTGGACCTGTGTGGTAGCCAGGCGGAGGGACAACATTACATATTCTCTGGTCAGGCACCAGAGAAAATGTATATGTAGCTGTGTTTGGCCCAGCCACTTCGCTTTTGTTTACAATTTTCGGCACGAATTATTCATTACTTCTCCCTTCGTTTATGATGGCATCTGAAGGGAGTTGTTAAAAACAATTAAATTCAGTGAACAAGGTATGTCGATGCTAATAATATGTCTCTGGGCCACAGTGTAGGTAGCCGGCAGGTGTAGCCCAGGCTACACCTACTGGCTACCTACACTGACTTTCTACAAATAAATACTAGTCACCTCTCTTCCTACATTAAGACTACATATATTTTAAGGTAAATAATAAGTGTACTGTATGTGTATTTTAGCTCTATGGACTGTTTTAAATATCGTATATTAAGTATGAGATGGGGAGCCAGGGCTGCCTACACTTGACTTCCTACAGATAAGTACTACTCACATCTCGCCCTACATTAAGATTACAAATACTTTAAGATAAGTAATGAATGTACAGTGTATGTATTTTACTTTCTGTGTTTTTTAATGCCTAGTTCTATTACTAACTTAATATAATTTAGTGTAAACTTGTTGTCTGGCATTTATATGCATTTATAAATGGAAAAATGGCATTCTGCTTTCCGCGGATAGCCTGGAACCTAACCCGCCATATAAGTGGGGCCCTACTGTATATATAAACTGTTTGATCACCATGGGAGTCTCAGGAAAACCAACATGTAATAATAGCTTTGGTGGAGGCAGGTGATAGTTGTGAAACTGCCTGTCAAATGCTTGCACAGGTATTGTACAGGGTCACATTAACCATCCCCAAACAATTCTATATCAACAAGCAATAGAAAACTTGAATTATTTTTTTTGGTTTTGATAAATTACAAGGCTTAAAAGAGATTGGTTAGCTTATTTGCAGGAGTCTAATAAACATAACCATATTTTTTCCATATACTCTCCTGATCATTTCAGACAATTTTCTGACAAGATGCTGTTTTCAGGAATGTAGCTGTCTTAAACCTTTCAGGGTTTCAGCCATACTAGTACGGCTTACGCACCAGGGTTTTTGACGTACTAGTACGCCTAAATTCTAGCGCCCTCAAATCTAGTGAGAGAAAGCTGGTAGGCCTGCATATGAAAGAATGGGTCTATGTGGTCAGTGTGCGCAGTATAAAAAAAAATCCTGCAGCACACAGTGAGTAATGAGGAAAAAAAAACTTTGACCGCGTTTTTGGATTAAAACAGCAACTTTGCACTGTATTTTCGTATGATATTTATTGCTGTATTCTAGTTTTCCTGGTCTCATTTTATAGAATGGAAGACATATTACAGAAATTGAGATGATTTTGACTGGTTTTACAATGAAAAGTACCTTGAAATTGAGCTCAAAGTAGCAGAAATGTTCGATTTTTACCAAAGTTCAAAAGTAAACAAATCACGCTAAGCGTCCAATACATGTCAACTGGTGAGTCTAACATTCTTTCACAAGTGCCCCGATATTATTTATACCATTTTTACACTAATGCAGTAGTCTGCATAACAGTAAATCTTCTATTTTTTGTGAGAATAAAAATTCAAAGTGGAAAGCAAAAGAATGTAAGAGGGGCATGGGGACGTGACTAATGAACAGAGGAAATGTTATTTTAGTGCCAGGAATGTCTTTCTTGTTTATTCTGTACCCTATTTGGAAATTGGCATCTTCTGAAATTTGTGTGAAATTGGCAAAATTGCTAAATTCTGACCACTTTATTGGATAGTTGAAATCAGTAAATGGGTGGTTTCTTGTACTCACTCGATAGAAAAAATGGAGTTCTAGAGAAATAGTTATGATGTTTGTCGACTAGTACACTGGAAGTGGCCGAAAATAGGGCTCAAAGTGGGCAAAATCGGCGATGCATAAACATCGTCGAGACCGCTAACTTCGCGAGAGCATAATTCCATAAGTTTTCCATCAAATTTCATACTTTTGGTGTCATTATGATTGGGAAAAGATTCTCTATCTTTTCATAAGAAATCTTTTTTTTTTTTAAATTTGGGCGACCCTGAGAACAAGTCTGGGAGAGGGCCTGGGGACCCTGAAAGGGTTAATCGACTGTCTATTATACCAAGAAAGTCTAGGAACGAAGGGTGCTGGAAAATCAGTATTGTACCTGTAATATACTCTTTAACCCTTAAACTGTCCAAATGCATATCTACGTTCACTCGTGGAGCGCTCTTGAACATAGATCTACATCTTTTTACATAAGAAAGCATGTAAAATCGAACATAGATCAACGTTCGGAGCTCTACATTAGCGAACGTAGATCTATGTTTAGACAGCTTAAGGGTTAATAATTGATCTCCCTTACATGAGTAAATTTCTCATGTACAGTGGAACCTTGACTTACAAGTGTCCCAAGTACGAGTTTATTGAGATACGAGCCATTCCTGGGTCAATTTTTTGCTCTGAGTTACGAGGCAACATCTGAGTTACGAGCAAGCACCCCCTGCTTCTCCATCAATGCAAAACCTGGACACCTCGCTTGTTTATCTATGATTTCATGTGTTAATTCCAAGGAAATCATCCTCTTTTTCTTCTCAGCATTGTCCTTTATGCTTACTTTCTTAGGAGCCATACTTAGAAAAAAAATTTGACCAAATGACTGTCAAAAATGTTAGGAAAGCATGAGAGAACTGCTCCTACACAAGGTAAACAGTGCACTGAGTTGGCGGCATTCATTATAATAATAATAATAATAATAATAATAATTATGATTATTATTATCATTATTATTATTAATTTAGGTAACTAGAGAACAGATCCAATTCCCTAGATCAAGATCCTCTCACCAGCGTCAAGGTTCCTTGACGCTGGTGAGGGGCTCTTGATCTAGGGATTTGGATCTGTGCTCCAGTTACCTAAATAAATATATAATAATAATAATAATAATAATAATAATAATAAGGTAGTAGGTTGGTAGACAGCAACCACCCAGGGAGGTACTACCGTCCTGCCAAGTGAGTGTAAAACGAAGCCTGTGATTGTTTTACATGATGGTAGGATTGCTGATGTCTTTTGTCTGTCTCATAAATATGCAAGATTACAGGCATGTCTTGCTACTTCTACTTACACTTAGGTCACACTACACATACATGTACACATTTATTTATACACACTCATCTGAGTTTTCTTTGATTTTATCTTAATAGTTCTTGGTCTTATTAATTTTCCTTTTATATCCATGGGGAAGTGGAATAAGAATCTTTCCTCCGTAAGCCATGCGTGTTGTAAAAGTCAACTAAAATGCCGGGAACAATGGGCTAGTAACCCCTTTTCCTGTAAAGATTACTAAAAAGAATAAGAAGAAGAAAATTGTCAAAGTGGGAAGTCTGAATGTGCGTGGATGTTGTGCAGATGATAAGAAAGAGATGATTGTGGATGTTATGAATGAGAAGAAGCTGGATGTCCTGGCTTTAAGTGAAACAAAGCTGAAGGGGGTGGGAGAGTTTCAGTGGAGAGGAATAAATGGGATTAGGTCAGGGGTTTCAAATAGAGTTAGAGCTAAAGAAGGAGTAGCAATAATGTTGAAGGATAAGCTATGGCAGGAAAAGAGGGACTATAAATGTATTAATTCAAGGATTATGTGGAGTAAAATAAAGATTGGATGTGAAAAGTGGGTTATAATAAGCGTGTATGCACCTGGAGAAGAGAGAAGTGTAGAGGAGAGAGAGAGATTTTGGGAAATGTTGAGTGAATGCGTGGGGAGTTTTGAATCAAGTGTGAGAGTAATGGTGGTTGGGGATTTTAATGCTAAAGTGGGTAAAAATGTTATGGAGGGAGTAGTAGGTAAATTTGGGGTGCCAGGGGTAAATGTAAATGGGGAGCCTTTAATTGAGCTATGTGTAGAAAGAAATTTGGTAATAAGTAATACATATTTTATGAAAAAGAGGATAAATAAATATACAAGGTATGATGTAGCACGTAATGAAAGTAGTTTATTAGATTATGTATTGGTGGATAAAAGGTTGATGGGTAGGCTCCAGGATGTACATGTTTATAGAGGGGCAACTGATATATCGGATCATTATTTAGTTGTAGCTACAGTTAGAGTAAGAGGTAGATGGGAAAAGAGGAAGGTGGCAACAACAAGTAAGAGGGAGGTGAAAGTGTATAAACTAAGGGAGGAGGAAGTTCGGGTGAGATATAAGCGACTATTGGCAGAAAGGTGGGCTAGTGCAAAGATGAGTAGTGGGGGGGTTGAAGAGGGTTGGAATAGTTTTAAAAATGCAGTATTAGAATGTGGGGCAGAAGTTTGTGGTTATAGGAGGGTGGGGGCAGGAGGAAAGAGGAGTGATTGGTGGAATGATGAAGTAAAGGGTGTGATAAAAGAGAAAAAGGTAGCTTATGAGAGGTTTTTACAAAGCAGAAGTGTTATAAGAAGAGCAGAGTATATGGAGAGTAAAAGAAAGGTAAAGAGAGTGGTGAGAGAGTGCAAAAGGAGAGCAGATGATAGAGTGGGAGAGGCACTGTCAAGAAATTTTAATGAAAATAAGAAAAAATTTTGGAGTGAGTTAAACAAGTTAAGAAAGCCTAGGGAAAATATGGATTTGTCAGTTAAAAACAGAGTAGGGGAGTTAGTAGATGGGGAGATGGAGGTATTGGGTAGATGGCGAGAATATTTTGAGGAACTTTTAAATGTTAAGGAAGAAACAGAGGCAGTAATTTCATGCACTGGTCAGGGAGGTATACCATCTTTTAGGAGTGAAGAAGAGCAGAATGTAAGTGTGGGGGAGGTACGTGAGGCATTACGTAAAATGAAAGGGGGTAAAGCAGCTGGAACTGATGGGATCATGACAGAAATGTTAAAAGCAGGGGGGGATATAGTGTTGGAGTGGTTGGTACTTTTGTTTAATAAATGTATGAAAGAGGGGAAGGTACCTAGGGATTGGCAGAGAGCATGTATAGTCCCTTTATATAAAGGGAAAGGGGACAAAAGAGACTGTAAAAATTATAGAGGAATAAGCTTACTGAGTATACCAGGAAAAGTGTACGGTAGGGTTATAATTGAAAGAATTAGAGGTAAGACAGAATGTAGGATTGCGGATGAGCAAGGAGGTTTTAGAGTGGGTAGGGGATGTGTAGATCAGGTGTTTACATTGAAGCATATATGTGAACAGTATTTAGATAAAGATAGGGAAGTTTTTATTGCATTTATGGATTTAGAAAAGGCATATGATAGAGTGGATAGAGGAGCAATGTGGCAGATGTTGCAAGTATATGGAATAGGTGGTAAGTTATTAAATGCTGTAAAGAGTTTTTATGAGGATAGTGAGGCTCAGGTTAGGGTGTGTAGAAGAGAGGGAGACTACTTCCCGGTAAAAGTAGGTCTTAGACAGGGATGTGTAATGTCACCATGGTTGTTTAATATATTTATAGATGGGGTTGTAAAGGAAGTAAATGCTAGGGTGTTTGGGAGAGGGGTGGGATTAAATTATGGGGAATCAAATTCAAAATGGGAATTGACACAGTTACTTTTTGCTGATGATACTGTGCTTATGGGAGATTCTAAAGAAAAATTGCAAAGGTTAGTGGATGAGTTTGGGAATGTGTGTAAAGGTAGAAAGTTGAAAGTGAACATAGAAAAGAGTAAGGTGATGAGGGTGTCAAATGATTTAGATAAAGAAAAATTGGATATCAAATTGGGGAGGAGGAGTATGGAAGAAGTGAATGTTTTCAGATACTTGGGAGTTGACGTGTCGGCGGATGGATTTATGAAGGATGAGGTTAATCATAGAATTGATGAGGGAAAAAAGGTGAGTGGTGCGTTGAGGTATATGTGGAGTCAAAAAACGTTATCTATGGAGGCAAAGAAGGGAATGTATGAAAGTATAGTAGTACCAACACTCTTATATGGGTGTGAAGCTTGGGTGGTAAATGCAGCAGCGAGGAGACGGTTGGAGGCAGCGGAGATGTCCTGTTTAAGGGCAATGTGTGGTGTAAATATTATGCAGAAAATTCGGAGTGTGGAAATTAGGAGAAGGTGTGGAGTTAATAAAAGTATTAGTCAGAGGGCAGAAGAGGGGTTGTTGAGGTGGTTTGGTCATTTAGAGAGAATGGATCACAGTAGAATGACATGGAAAGCATATAAATCTATAGGGGAAGGAAGGCGGGGTAGGGGTCGTCCTCGAAAGGGTTGGAGAGAGGGGGTAAAGGAGGTTTTGTGGGTAAGGGGCTTGGACTTCCAGCAAGCGTGCGTGAGCGTGTTAGATAGGAGTGAATGGAGACGAATGGTACTTGGGACCTGACGATCTGTTGGAGTGTGAGCAGGGTAATATTTAGTGAAGGGATTCAGGGAAACCGGTTATTTTCATATAGTCGGACTTGAGTCCTGGAAATGGGAAGTACAATGCCTGCACTTTAAAGGAGGGGTTTGGGATATTGGCAGTTTGGAGGGATATGTTGTGTATCTTTATATGTTTATGCTTCTAGACTGTTGTATTCTGAGCACCTCTGCAAAAACAGTGATAATGTGCGAGTGTGGTGAAAGTGTTGAATGATGATGAAAGTATTTTCTTTTTGGGGATTTTCTTTCTTTTTTGGGTCACCCTGCCTCGGTGGGAGACGGCCGACTTGTTGAAAAAAAAAAAAAAAAAAAAAAATAATAATAATAATAATAATAATAATAATAATAATCTTTCTTTCTTTCAACACACTGGCCGTATCCCACCGAGGCGGGGTGGCCCAAAAGAAAAAACGAAAGTTAATAATAATAATAATAATAAAAATAATACAGGTCCGCCATCACAAATCCGGCAATCAGTTATTCAGCACTAATTTTGGCTAGCATAATTTCAAATTTCCAGAGTCGCCACACCAACCTGCTGGTACTGTTTGGTGGTGCTACTTGCTGCATAAGTTATTCCAATTTCTTTTTCTCCATTTATTGTTTTAACCTGCTTACTTTTAGCCCTAGCCATGGTTCCAATGAATAAAAGAAATGCTTCTCATTATGTAAAGCACCTACACAGTACATTATCCATTAAAGATAAGGTGGCTTTGAAGCCACTGTCGGTTGTCATGAACTCAGTCTCATGAAGCAGGAGAATATGCTTTATTATTACACTAATATCAACACTACAGCTTATTTGCCTATCACAATTGATCTAATATGACATAATAAACAATATAAATAACATAAAACATGTTAAATACTCCAGAATGAATAATATTTGGCATAACACCGAGCAGTTCGACAGAGTTACGAAGAGGATATGGTAAACAAATACCATTCTCCTATCCTTGTCTTGGGGGTTTATATTAGAGAAAACAGAGTGTAGCACAGGGCTATGATATACACTCGTACTCCACCATAAACATGAAACAAAAAAGTTATTTTCTCTCTATAGATTATCACACATAGCAGCATATGTGTAGAGAACCTAGGATAACTCCAAAAAAGTCAATGTGGCTTATTTTTAGTACCTGGCTTGGGTTAGCCATATATGATTTTTGGTAAATATTCGATTCCCAGCCAGGGTAGAAACATTAGGCGTGTTTCTTTACACCTGTTGTCTATGTTTACCCATCAGTAAATGGGTACCTGGGTGTTAGTCGACTAGTGTGGGTGTTATCCTGGGACACTGACCTAACTTTCTTGAAATACTCGGCATAACAAGTGCCTTTCTATACAGTAGTATGTCACTGATGTCAGCTAGGCCTGTATACCTTGTACATGTACGTGTGGTAAATAAAGATATTATTATTATCATTATTATTATTATTATTATTATTTTCTCAGTTGTTTGTTGGGTTATCTTATTCAAACTTGGGCAATGTATGATGGAAAGATACTTCTTCACGTACACCAAAAATGAACGAAATCAGACCATAAATAGCGGAGTTCCCTTCTCAACCATTAGCAGCCGCTTAGCGGTATATTTTTGTATGGTTGTCATGGTTATATTTTCATTTTTTTGGTCTCATTTGATAGAATGAAAGATACATTACAGAAATAGATATGATTTTGATTGCTTTCATGACGAAAAGTACCTTGAAATTGCGCTCACAGTAGCGAAAATGTTCTATTCTTTAGCGAAGCTCAAGAGTAAACAAATGACGTCACCGTCCAATACCTGTCTGCCTGCCAGTCTAAATTCTAGTACGGAGTCAAGAATGGATTGACATTATTTATACAATTATTACAATAATGCAGTAGTCTGCATAACAGTAAATCATCTATTTTTTTTTTGTGAATAAAAATTCCAAATGGTAAGCAAGAGTAACATAAGAGGGGCCTGTAGCCGTGACTAATGAACAGAGAAAATCTTATTTTAGTGCCAGGAATGTCTGCATTGTTTATTCTGGACCCTATTTTTTGAAATTGGCATCTGTTGAAATTTGTGTGAAATCGGCCAAATTGCCAATTTCTGACCACTTTATTGGGAAGTTGAAATAAGTGAATGGGCAGTTTCTTGTACTCAGTTGACAGACTAGAAGTAAATAAGTTTATTCAGGTATACACAAATACAGTTACATAGATTATCATACATAGCAGTGTATGTATAGAGAACCTAGGATAACCCAGAACAGTCAAAGTGACTTACTTCCAGTACCTGGCTTGGGCTTGCCATATATGATTTTTGGTAAATATTTTTTTTTCTCAGTTGTTTGTTGGGCTATCTCATTGAAACTTGGGCAATGTTTGATGGAAAGATGCTTCTCAACGTACAACAAAAATAAAAAAGACAGATGATAAATAAGGGAGTTCACTTCTCAGCCATTAGCCGTCTCTGCAGTATATTTTCGTATGGTTTTTATAGTTGTATTCTCACTTTTTGGACTCATTTGATAAAATGGAAGACATGTTACAGAAATAGACATGATTTTGATTGCTTTCATGACGAAAAGTACCTTGAAATTGAACTCAAAGTAGCGGAAATGTTCGATTTTTGCCAATGTTCAATGAACTGTGTAAGTCAAGTTGGTTAATTTTATTAAGTGTATTCTAACCTAACCACTCTGTAATTCAGCAAACTCAGTTATCTGGCACACTACAGGTCCCAATGATGCCGGATTTGTGGAGGGCCTGTAATAATAATAATAATAATAATAATAATAATAATAATAATAATAATAATAATAATAACACTTATTATTATTATAACGATAGAGCTTCAGTTCCCTAAATTAATAATAATAATAATAATAATACATGTTTTTTTTTTCCAACAAGTTGGCCGTCTCCCACCTAGGCAGGGTGACCCAAAAAAGAAAGAAAATCTCCAAAACAAAAATACTTTCATCATCATTCAACACTTTCACTTCACTCATACATAATCACTGAAACATAATACGTATGTAATAATAATTCAGAATGCTGCCCTTTGTTGGCACAGCTGATGTCAAAACATCCAGTAAGCAGTACACATGTTTACATCGCTGTAGGAGCAGTTCTCTCATGCTTGCTTGCATTTTTTTTTACAGTCATTTGGCCAAATTTCTTTTTTCTAACCATGGGTCCTTAGATAATTAAGTGCAAAGGACAGTGCTGAGAAGAAAAAGTCGATGATTTCCATGGACTTAGCCAGGCAATACAAGCTTAGTACATCTATGATATGTAGATACTAAAGCTGTATCAGTTATGTTCAGTGATTAACCCTTTCAGAGTCGAGAGGCCCTTTCCTAAACTCGTTCTCAGGGTCGAAAATTTTTCAGAAAAAAAAAAATTATTTTTTCATATGAAATGATAGAGAATCTTTTCCTGATCATAATGACACCAAAAGTATGAAATTTGATGGAAAACTTGCAGAATTATACTCTTGTGAGGTTAGAGGTCTCAACAATGTTTACGCATCGGCGATTTTGCCCACTTTGAGCCCTATTTTTGGCCAATTTCAGCGAACTAGTCGACAAAAATCATATCTATTTTGCTAGAACTCCATTTTTTCTATCGAATGAGCACAAGAAACCACCCATTTACCGATTTCAAGTATCCAATAAAGTGGTCAGAAATTGGCAATTTTGCCAATTTCACACAAATTTCAGAAGATGCCAATTTCCAAACAGGGTCCAGAATAAGCAAGAAAGACATTCCTTGCACTAAAATAACATTTTCTCTGTTCATTAGTCATGCCCCCAGGCCCCTCTTACATCTCTTTTGCTTTCCACTTTGAATTTTTATTCTCACAAAAAATAGAAGATTTACTGTTATGCAGAATACTGCATTGGTGTAGAAATGGTGTAAAAATGGTATAAATAATATTGGTGCAGTTGTGAAAGAATATTAGACTCACCGATTGACGTGTATTGGACACTTGGCATGATTTGTTTACTTCTGAAATTTGGTAAAAATCGAATATTTCTGCTATTTTGAGCTCAATTTCAAGGTACTTTTCATTATGAAACCAATCAAAATCATCTCAATTTCTGTAATATGTCTTTCATTCTATAAAATGAGACCAGGAAAGCTAGAATGCAACCATAAATATCATACGAAAATACACTGCAAAGTCGCTGTTTTAAACCAAAAACGCGGTCGGAGTTTTTTTTTCTCATGCACTGTGTGCTGGAGGATTTTTTTTTATACTGTGCACATTGGCCACATAGACCCATTCTTTCATATGTAGGCCTACCAGCTTTCTCTCACTAGATTTGAAGGCACTAGAATTTAGGTGTTCTAGTACGTCAATAACCCTGGTGCGTAAGCCGTACTAGTAAGTCAGAAACCCTGAAAGGGTTAAACAAAACAAATTGTATCAGTTAAGTTCAGCGATCAAACAAAACAATGTTGTTGTTGGAGGTTTACAGAGCCACTGACATATGCTGCAGCCTTAACCTCCCTCACCCTCAACATCCCCCACCATCTCTGCCCTTTCAGGGTTTCGGCTGTACTAGTACAGCTTACGCACCAGGGTTTTTGACGTACTAGCACGCCTAAATTCTAGCGCCCTCAAATCTAGTGAGAGAAAGCTGGAAAGCCTACATATGAAAGAATGGGTCTATGTGGTCAGTGTGCGTAGTATAAAAAAAAATCCTGCAGCACACAGTGCATAATGAGAAAAAAAAACTTTGACCGTGTTTTTAGATTAAAACAGCGACTTTGCACTGTATTTTCGTATGGGATTTATTGTTGTATTCTAGTTTTCCTGGTCTCATTTTATAGAATGGAAGACATATTACAGAAATTGAGATGATTTTGATTGTTTTTAATATGAAAAGTACCTTGAAATTGAGCTCAAACTAGCAGAAATATTTGATTTTTTCCAAAGTTCAAAAGTAAACAAATCATGCCAAGCGTCCAATACACGTCAACTGGTGAGTCTAATATTCTTTCACAGGTGTGCTGATATTATTTATACCATTTCTACACTAATGCAGTAGTCTGCATAACAGTAAATCTTCTATTTTTTGTAAGAATAAAAATTCAAAGTGGAAAGCCAAAGAAATATAAGAGGAGCCTGGGGATGTGACTAATGAACAGAGAACTTGTTATTTTAGTGCCAGGAATGTCTTTCTTGTTTATTCTGGACCCTGTTCGGAAATTGGCATCTTTTGAAATTTGTGTGAAATTGACAAAATTGCTAAATTCTGACCACTTTATGGATAGTTGAAATCAGTAAATGGGTGGTTTCTTGTACTCATTTGATAGAAAAAATGGAGTTCTAGCAAAATAGTTATGATTTTTGTTGACTAGTACACTGGAATTGGCCGAAAATAGGGCTCAGACTGGACAAAATAGCCGATGCGTAAACATCGTCGAGACCACTAACTTCGCAAGAGCATAATTCCGTAAGTTTTCCATCAAATTTCATACTTTTGGTGTCATTATGATCGGGAAAAGATTCTCTATCTTTTCATAAGATTTTTTTTTTTTTTAATTTGGGGACCCTGGGAACAAGTCTCAGAGAGGGCCTGGGAACCCTGAAAGGGTTAACAGATGCCCCTGAGTTTCCAATAATCTTATAGTTTGAAACCCTATGATAATTTCAAGAGATACTAAACTTTAAACTCTTTTGTTTGCATTTTCTTTTTCTTTTTTAAATTCTTGGCGCTTCACACTCGTTGCTCAGTTTTTCTCATTTTTATGTATAGATGGTCTTAGTTGAGGAGTTCGGCGCATCTGTAAAACAAGGAACTTAGGGACATCTGTAAAATAAGGAACTTTGAGGCATCTGTAAGACAATGCCCCTGAGTCCATTGTCTTACTGATGCCCCTGAGTCCATTGTCTTACAGATGCCCCCAAGTTCCTTGTTTTACAGATGTCCCTAAGTTCCTTGTTTTACAGATGTCCCTAAGTTCCTTGTTTTACAGATGCCCCTAACTCCTCAACTAAGACCATCTATACATAAAAATGAGGGAAACTGAGCAACGAGTGTGAAGCACCAAGAATTTAAAAAAAAAAAAGTAAAATGCAAACGAAAGAGTTTAAAGTTTTGCATCTCTTGAAATTATCATAGGGTTTCAAACTTTAAGATTATTTGAAACTCAATAACTTTTAGAACATTTTTAGCTCTGAGAATGTAAATTGCAGAGTAAAGTTGAATTAACACAAAATAAAATATTCCTTGATTTCACTAAAAAATCAAGAAAACTTTCTAAGTATCTACAGGCAGGTCCCACTCTACAACTTTTTGATAATGCAGAAGTTTTCAATTATACCCATTCTTTATTTATCCAGACTTCCTACAACAAATATTTTCATCATTCACTGTAAGTAATGTGCATACTGTATATGCATTTTTTTAGACCTAACTCTTGCTCATTTAATGCATTTGAAAGTGAAAAAAGGATATGTTCCCTTTTACAGTGATATTTGCTTTACTGAAGTATAGCCTGGAACCTAATCTGCTGAATAAATGGGACTCTTGTGTAGTGTAAAACAGTTCACCAATTTACTTGTGGGAAGAACTTTATTCCTCATATTACAGGTAGTGGATGCCTCACCCTGATGATGCTTTACCTTGTTTAATGTTTTCTTCTACTCTCCCTCATATGTCACCTTCTTGCCCACATAGAAAGTTATAATATATTCACTTATGAAATAAATCAAAATGAAATCATTAAGAATGCAATCATAAACATGTGAAATCATTTGGCAATCAGTGTTACTGTGATTAGCTGCTAACAAATATATCACAGGTGGTGATTATCCGAGACGTAGCTCAGCACACCGAGTCAAGCATGGTGGTGGACTGAACAGCTCTCCTGGTAAACACATGCCTCTTATGATTTTGTGGTCCTATATTAGTCCCATACTATCAATGTTTTCCCTAAGCTGTGTGCCATGGCATACAACAGCCAATCAAGTGCCATGCACTAAATATTCAGGAATATTCTCAGTAGTGGTGACCTTTGTTAAGCCATTAGTTTGCTTATATTTTGGTAGTACATTTATTTCTTCTTGCATAGTGCCTTCTGCTTCTTACATTCCTATGGGCAATGGTACTTGTATAATTATATAAATGCTATATAGTGAAGATAGTCTGTATATCTGTAGCACATATTACTGCCACTACATATATAGGTGGAAAAATTACAGGAAATATTGCATACCATAATTTGAAGGTACTAAGGTCAAAAGACCATGTACTTTCTTCCTTAAGGAAAATGAAATACAGCAGAACCTCCATATCTACTGATTCGGTATACACGGTTTCAGTTATCCACGGTTTACTGTGGCCCAAAAATATCAATTAATTTTGCATAATAATAGCCCCACAGCATAAAAGTAGAAAATCTGGCAGTTCTTCAAAGATTAAGAGAAACCATGAAGTGCTTCCCATCAGTGAAAAAGTGATAATTCTCCACTTAATGTGAATAATTTATCAATTAAACTTTATAATATGCATGTACATATAGGACCTATATATAGGGTTTGCTACTATCCACAGTCTTGGTATCCACGGCAGGTCCTTGGATCATATCTCCTGTGGATATGGAGTTCCAACTGTATACTATTATCCCTTATGTAGGTATCACCACATTTTATCCGACAAGTGTAGAGCTTGAACTTTTATAATCTGCAAAAAAAAAAAAAAAAAAAAAAAAAAATCCAAAATGGTCAATTATGCACTGTAGCCCGGATAAACATACACTGTATGTATAGAAAGTTACTATTAGTTCCTCTACCATTATAGTCTTTAAATACTACAGTTTAAAGCCCTAATATCTATGCGTGTGTATTATTATATAAAATACTGTAATGGTAACTAAACCTGGATTGTGTGTTCATTAACCCTTTCACTGTTGTAACTCCCAAAATAAAAAAATGTTGACAATGTTGCAATTTAAAAAAAAAAATCATCATTTTGAGAAATGGTAGAGAATTTTATTCTGAAGGTTGAGAAATGTGAAATCTGATGAAGGTTCTGAAATCTGATGAAGGTTCTGAAATGTGAAATCTGATGAAAAACTAACGAAATTACGCAGCCACAAAGCTGGCAGTCTAGGCGAAATTTACACGGCAGCGATTTCACCCACTGTGAGCCTTATTTGAAGCCATTTATAATGCTCAATTCCACCTAATTCCTAGCAATTCTCACAGTATGCCTTCTGTTTTATTAACTGAGCACAAAAAACTGCCTATTCAATTATCAAAACCACACTACGTACAATGTGAACAGACGACTGTAATTTGGTAAATTTTACACAAAATTAAAAAAAAATCCAAAATAAACACTGTAGACATTCCAGTCACTAAAGCAACCTTACCTCTGTTCATTAATCGTGTCCCAAGACCTCTCCTATATAACACTTGCCCTCTATTTTGAATCCATGATCACACAAAAAATTGAACTTTTACCATATTTCTCAGATAATAAAATAAAACAAAGAATGATTAGCTGTAGCTTAGTTCGTCCCAATAATTGAAGTAGACCTAGTAAAAACCCATAAAACAGACCAGGGTGCAAGGAGAGGAGCCCCCTACCCTTCCTCAGGAAAAACCAACAAAAATCAATATTTCTGTCAATTTGAACCCTAATTCAAGCTATTTCCAGTCTGACTAAAATCATGTCAATTTCACTAGTCCGTCATCCTTTCTATCAACTGACAAAGAAATGGCCAATTAAACCACAGAAAACCTCAAATTTATTATTTCAAACCAAACGTAGGGTCAGAGTTTTACCTTTCTCATCATGCACTTCATGGGGCAGAATTTTTTTTATATACTGTGCACATTCACCATATAGAGACATTCTCATGTCTTTGCAAAAATTTGTTGCTCACAGCATATTTGAGGGCACTATGCTTAATCATTTGAGGGTCCATGCCATTATTCTAAGGGTTTGAAGCCTGGGTCAGTGCCGTTGTTCTATGGCGTGAGCTCAGCTCACTCAGATAAGCTGTAAGCTTATGAGATATGAGAGAATGGGTCTATGTGGTAAGTGTGCACCATATTAAAAAAATCTTGCAGCATGCAGTGAATGAGAAAAAATGTGACCAATTTTTTGGGGTTTAATTAAAACTGCAACTATTTTTGTGGTTATATTAATGGTTTCTTGGTCTCATTTGATAGAATGGAAGATAAATTACAGAAATAGAGATGATTTTGATTGGTTTTAGGACTGAAAATAGCTGCAAATTGAGTTCAAAGTAGGGGAAACGTTCAATTTTTGCCGATGTTCAAGAGTAGACAAATCACATGTCCAATACACGTCAACTGGTGGGTCTAATAAGCGCTGATGAAGGCACTGATATTATTTATTCAATTATTACAATATTGCATAACAGTAAATTTTTTTTGTGTGTGAATAAAAAATCAAAATGGAATTTATGTGTAAAGCCTGGAAACATAACTAATGAACAGAGGAAATGTTATTTTAGTGCCAGGAATGCCTGCATTGTTTATTCTGGACCCTATTTTGAAATTTGTGTGAAATCGGACAAATTACCAATTTCTGATCACTTTATTGGGTAACTGAATTAGTTGAACGAGAGGTTTTTGTGCTCATTTGCTAAAATGGAAGACATACTAGCAAAATAGCCAAGAATTTGGTCAACTGGACCAATGTAATTGGTGTAAAATCATTGGCAAAATCATCGATGTGTAAATGTTGCTTATGTAAATTTTGTACTTTTTGTTTTATTACCTTCAGAAAAAGATTCTCTATCATTTCATAAGAATAAAATAATTTTTTTTTTAAATTCTTGGACTCTGTGGACAAGTCTCAGATCAGGGGTCTAGATCCTCAAAGGGTTAAAATGTAGATCTGCATGAGTAACACTGACATAGATCTCTGTAGGAAACAGTGAAAAGGTTAAGACATTGCATTTGCATTTTCAGTGCAATACAAAGAAATTTCATTATTTAAAATTAAAATAAAATAATGTACAGAATATTATTTTTTTAAAATACAGCTAAGCATAAGTAGAGTGCTTGGGATTAAGTTATGTTTGGGTTACCTATCATTCCACACTACTGATCATCACTAATATGTTATATATAGTGGCACCTCGAGTTTTGAACAGCTCCCAACTCAAACAGTTATGTAAGTGTATTTATGTAAGTGCTTTTGTACGTGTATTTTTAGGGGTCTCAAATGGATTAATCTAATTTACATTATTCCTTATGGGAACAAATTCGTTTGGTATCGGCACTCGAACAGCCTTCTGGAACGAATTAAGTTTGTAACTCAAGGTACCACTGTATATAGTAACATCATAGCACACAATAAGTAGAGAAAACAGTATTTAAATAGTATACAGCTGCTTTAACAAGTAATGATGTGAGTCATCACTTGCAAAGTACAACATACAAAAGATGACACAAGAGTCAAGTTGTTTGAAGGGTGTCAGCAAGTCTAAACAATTGATAATTTTCCTAATTACTGATTATGACAATTTTTGTCACATTTTCTAGACAGCTGATAAATCCAAACAACTGATCACTGGTTTGCTAAAGATTTATTATACATAGGTAAGACTTTGAAAAGGACATTAAATGAATTAATGCTGTGGGTATGCACTTGTCTGAACCACAGTAGTATACATACATATGTTATTGAGTGAACCATACACTAACTGTACAAAACAAACTACTATAATAGCCCACATTGTAAGGCAAAAGAAATTGAAAATATTTCCAGTCTAGTTAAAGACTCTTTTCATGCATCTATAAAAAAGTCTCTTATAAGATCAAAAACATTTGCAATATCCCTTACTTTGTAATGGGGTTATTCCAATACATATTTCTAAGTAATGCCAAAACGTTCTTCAAGGTTATAAGAAAATAAGTGGGCTCTATATAATTTGATATACAAACTTATGATACTTAAAAATAAACATATAACAAGCAATTAACTTTCTTCAAAGATGAAAGAAACACATGAATGACCACAAAAAAAATATAAACAACAGTGCAGTGAAAGAAACATTAAAGAAAGAACATTAAAAAAGAAAGTATGGTACTGAAAACCACACCAAAAGTGGAAGTATGCAAGTGATTTTTAAACTATTAATGTGCAGTTAGAGCTTACTTATCATAAAGAAAAACTAGCTAGTGGTTAAGAATTTTTACTCTAAAGAAATTATTGGAAAAAAATAATATGGAGAGAGAACTATTAAGTACAATGACCTGGAAAATACTTGAAGATAAAACTTATGAAGAAAGACTGATGTGTGAAGCATTATACAAGACATGGAAATGCTATATGAACTTAGCTAGACAAAACATTATCTTCATAAGATAATAAGATCCAAATGTATTGCAATATCTGTTCACTTTTGACTTTCCTTAGTATCTTCAGAATGGTGTCTATTTATGTGAGTCCTTAAGTTTCCCTTCTGAGCTGAGCGGTAAGGACAGTGAGCACAAGCAAAAGGCTTCTCTCCAGTATGAGTTCTTGTGTGGTTCAATAGATTTGTAGAAGTAGTGCTGAAATAGTTGCAGTACTTGCACTCAAATTTCTTGACTCCACCACACCATACGTTGGGGAGAAATTTATAATTCTTCGGGAATATACTGAAAATACTTGGTCTCCTCCAGCGTTTCTTCTTCCCGGTGTTGACCTGCACTCCCTGTTGGAGGATGCCCAGCTCTCAAAATTCTCATTCAAGCCATTTTATCATCAAAATTAAAATAGGGTATGACAATAAACAATTTCCTTAAAGTTTAACCATTAGAATTTGGAGTCTAAGGAAAAATATAATATCAACTGTTTCTAAACATCTGACTGTCATGGATAAGACACCCCTGATAATTACAACTGAAGAAACAAAATAAACAAATACAGATGGCATGTTAAAAGAATAAGTGGAAAAACTAAAAAAGAACAATAGTATATGAAAAAAAAACAGAAAATAATCTTATTACCGAAGACAATTTAGCAGATACAGTACGTACATATATACATATACTACAAATCAAGAGGATCCAAACTAATATAATTATTGAGGAGGGAAGTGAAAGATGTTGCTTACTAATATAAACTGCAAATCTATACTAAAAATTACTATAATAAACTAATGCACTACATGAACAAATAAATAACCTAGTACATAAACTAATTACTACAAGGGCCCAACAAATAAAATTAACTACTTCTAGAACCTAATACATGAAATAACTTCTACAAGAATACACAAAATTATTACAGGAACCTAAGAAATATAATAACTACAGAGCTACAAAACATAATACATAACTTAAACTAGAACTTTGCACACAAAATTACTAGACGAGCATAACAAGTCAGTGTGTAGTAAAATAATGCAAACTCTAATTTACTTGCTACAAGACAAAGAAAGGAATACTCTCTCATTAATGTGCAAAGTGTGTGTAGTGCGTATATGTGTACATATACTCGCCTATATGTACTCACCTACTGGTGGTTGCAAGGATCAAGTCTCAGCCCATGGCCCTACCTCTTTCTTTACTTTGCAACTCGCTGGCTTTACTACCTCTTAACCTCATGGGGCCTGTCATACACATATTTAAAGGCATGTATGAAGCCTACCTCCACTACTACTTTATTCAGGTCATTCCATTTGGTGACTAACCCCAGACTGAAGAGATACTTCCTGACTTCCCTGTGACTCTTCTAGCCTTAATTTTTTCAACAGTACTCTCATGCATCTGTTTCATGCCTCTTGAACAGTCTATCTTTGTTCGACCTATCAAGCTATCCTGAATATTTTGAATGTCACTATCATGTCTCCTCTGGTTCCTTTATCCTATAATGTCATCAGGTTCAGTTCCTTTAGTTTCTCTCCATTCCTCATTCCCCTTACCTCTGTGACTAGTCTCATTGCATACCTCTGCTCTTTCTTAGCATGCTTTATCAGATGAGGGTTCCATGCTGGTGCTGCAAACATTATGTTGGACCTTGTGTGTTGTATATAGGGTCACAAATGACTTTGCTGAAATTCCTGAAAGCTGGTCTTAGATTTGCCAAAATGAGCATTCATTGCAGAAGCTATTCAGTCAATATGTGTGTGTGTCCGAGACTGCTTTTTTTATTATGCTGTGGTCTGTTATGTCCTGGCTTTCTATTTGCTGTTCATTGTGAGGTCAGAGGTGAGGCTGGGGAAGAGGTCAGGTTTATGATTGTGGATGGGAGGGGGAGGGGAAAAGGGAGTGGGAGTATTGTTACTATGGGGAAGTGAAGATAGACCTAGAGTTGGACCTGCTAGTAGATGGTGAGCCTTGGGACTTCTGAAAACTGAGCATTCCCACCTCTTGCCACCCTCTCTGCTTCTCTTTCCAATAAGTGACAACTTTTTATGTGCTCCTCAATTGTTTCCTCTCCATTTGCATTTCTTCAGTCCAAGGTATACACAATGATACCTCTTATTCCTCAAGAACCCTTTCTCCTCACCTTTTCAGGGTTTTCGATGTACTAGTACGGCTTACGCACCAGGGTTATTGACGTACTAGAACGCCTAAATTCTAGCGCCTTCAAATCTAGCGAGAGAAAGCTGGTAGGCCTACATATGAAAGAATGGGTCTATGTGGTCAGTGTGCGCAGTATAAAAAAAAAAAATCCTACAGCACACAGTGTGTAATGAGAAAAAAAAAAAAAACTTTGACCGTGTTTTTGGATTAAAACGGCGACTTTCGCTGTATTTTCGTATGGTATTTATGGTTGTAGTCTAGTTTTCCTGGTCTCATTTTATAGAATGGAAGACATATTACAGAAATAAAGATGATTTTGATTGGTTTCACAATGAAAAGTACCTTGAAATTGAACTCAACGCAGCAGAAATCTTTGATTTTTACCAAAGTTCAAAAGTAAAAAAATCAT
This sequence comes from Cherax quadricarinatus, assembly GCF_038502225.1. NCBI lineage: Eukaryota > Metazoa > Arthropoda > Malacostraca > Decapoda > Parastacidae > Cherax > Cherax quadricarinatus. Next base: position 10,445,107 of record NC_091314.1, read on the forward strand.
GCCAAGCGTCCAATACACGTCAACTGGTGAGTCTAATAATCTTTCACAAGTGTGCTGATATTATTTATACCATTTTTACACTAATGCAGTAGTCTGCATAACAGTAAATCTTCTATTTTTTTGTAAGAATAAAAATTCAAAGTGGAAAGCAAAAGAAATATAAGAGGGGCCTGGGGACATGTCTAACAAACAGAGAAAATGTTATTTTAGTGCCAGGAATGTCTTTCTTGTTTATTCTGGACCCTATTTGGAAATTGGCATCTTCTGAAATTTGTGTGAAATTGGCATCTTCTGAAATTTGTGTGAAATTGGCAAAATTGCCAATTTCTAACCACTTTATTGGATAGTTGAAATTGGTAAATGGGTGGTTTCTTGTACTCATTCGATAGAAAAAATGGAGTTTAGTGAAATAAATATGATTTTTGTCGACTAGTACACAGGAATTGGCCGAAAATAGGGCTCAAAGTGGGCAAAATCACCGATGCGTAAACACTGGCGAGACCACTAACTTCGCGAGAGCATAATTCCGTAAGCTTTCCATCAAATTTCAAACTTTTGGTGTCATTATGATTGGGAAAAGATTATCATTTCATAAGATTTTTTTTTTTCCGAAAAATATTTGACCCTGACAACAAGTTTAGGAGAGGGCCTCTCGACCCTTAACCCTTTGACTGTCGCAACCCCCAATCCTGAGGTGTCTCCTGGTGTCGCAAAATTTAAAAAAAAAAAAAAAATATTTTTTCTTATGAAATGATAGAGAATCTTTTCCCGATTGTAATGACACCAAAAAAACGAAATTTGATGGAAAACTGATGGAATTATGCTCTCGTGAAGTTAGCGACCTCGGCGCTGTTTACAAATCGGCGATTTCGCCCACTTTGAGCCCTATTTTCGGCTAATTCCATTGTTCCAGTCGCCCAAACTCATAGCTATTTCTTTAGAACTCCATTTTTTCTATCGATTGAGTACAAGAAACTGCCCATTTACCGATTTCAACAACCTAATAATGTGGTCAGAAATTTGCAATTTGGCCAATTTCACGAAAACTAAAAAATATGACAATTTCAAAATAAGGTCCAGAATGAACAATGCAGACATTCCTGGCCCTAAAATAACATTTTCTTTGCTCATCAGTCATGTCTCCAGGCCCCTCTGATATTACTCTTGCTTTCTATTTTTTATTTTTATTCAAACAAAAAATAGAAGACTTACTATTATGCAGACTACTGCAATACTGTAATAATTGTATAAATAACATCAACCCATTCATGACTGCAAATTAGAATGGCTAGTTGGACATTTATTGGACAATGGCATCATTTGTTTACTTTTGAACATTGGCAAAAATCAAACATTTCCCCTACTTTGAGCTCCATTTCTAGGTTCTTTTTATAGTAAAATCAATCAAAATCACCTCTATTTCTATAATATGTTTTCCATTCTATCAAATGAGACCAAGAAAATTAGAATACAACCATAAATACTATACGAAAATAGACCACAAAGTCGGCATTTTAATTAAAAAAAAACGGTCAGTTTTTTTTCTCATTATGCACTGCGTGCTCCAGGATTTTTTTATATGGTGCACACTGACCACACAGACCCATTCTCTCACATGTGGGCCTACCAGCTTTCTCCTGCTTGATTTGAAGCCGCTAGAATTTGAGTACATATACGTCAAACACGGTACCTCGTAAGACGTATATATACGGCCGCGACAGTCAAAGGGTTAAGATCTTGTTTCATGCTACTCGAGACTAGAAGCTATTTAATAGGAAGCTGTTTGCTCCTTAAGTACTTCCAGATCCTTTTAAAATTTTACATCTCTTCTAATTCTTCTCTCATACACTCAATGATCAATATAATCTCATGTTCCTCCTCCCATCTTCCTGACCTACCAACAGCCTTCTCATCTTACTTCCTCCCATTTTCTTTCTCTGCAGATTGCCTTGTGTATTGTCAGCAGTACTCTCGCTGTCTATTATCACTTCCTGGTCTGATATTTATCAACAATTATGACTTTTCTACTTTGTCCCTTCCTTGGCTCCTGCTTTTTCCTTCATCATTAAAGCCTCTTCTACTCTTCCCCTTATTCAGTTTTTTAATTTCTTCCAATTTTTGAGCTCTTCAGCCATAATTACTCTTTTTTTGCACATTTCCACTGTTTCCTCCTGGAGAGTGTTAAGTTTTCTATATTACTCCATATCCATTCCTTTCTTCAGACTATTATGAACCTAAGTATTGTCAAACTATCATGAACCTAAGTATTGTCAGACCACCATGAGCCTAAGTACTGGAATATCATAAACCGAAGTACTGTCATATTATCATGAACCAAAGTATTGTCAGACTGTCATGAACCTAGGTATTGTCAGAACATCACTAACCAAAGTACAGTGGACCCTCGTTTTTCGTAAGCATCAGAATTTGTAATTTTCGTAAATCGAAACTTTTTTTGTCGAAACATTGACTCGCGAATCATCGTTTGACTTGCAAATAGTCGTTCATCCCAAACGCGTACAAGCGGTCCCACACACGATTCACAGTCAGTATGCATTGTTTATCAGCGAGCGAGCACAATCCCAATCGTTCATACATTTCATAATATTCCATTCGTTTTAGTGCTTGCAACTGCTAAATAAGCCACAATGGTCCCAAAGAAAGCTCCTAGTGCCAGCCCTTTGGTAAGGAAAGTGAGAAACACGATAGAATTCAAGAAAGACATCATTGCAAAATATGAAAGTGGAGTGCATGTGGCAGAGCTTGCCAGGATGTATGGGTAACCCCACACAACCATCGCTTCCATCATGGCCAAGAAAGAGGAAATCAAGGAAGCTGTTGTTGCGAAAGGGGTAAATATGCCCACAAAAATGAGAACGCAAATCCTCGAAGATGTGGAGAGGCTGTTGTTGGTGTGGATCAATGGGAAACAATTAGCAGGAGATAGTGTTATGCAGTCGATAACTTGTGAAAAGGCAAGGCAGTTGCATGACAATCTTGTAAAGAAAATGCCTGAACAAGTGCTGATGTTAGTGACTTTAAGGCCAGCAAAGGCTGGTTTGAAAGATTTAACCCTTTGAGGGTTTTCGTCGTACTAGTACGTCTTACGCGTAGGGGTTTTTGACGTACTAGTACTCATAAATTCTAGCGGCCTCAAATCTAGTGGGAGAAAGCTGGTAGGCCTTCATATGAAAGAATGGGTCTATGTGGTCAGTGTGCACAGTCTAAAAAAAATCCTGCAGCACACAGTGCATAATGAGAAAAAAAAAACTTTTACCATTTTTTTTGAATAAATCAGCGACTTTGCAGTGTATTTTCGTATGGTACTTATTGTTGTATTCTAGTTTTCTTGGTCTCATTTTATAGAATGGAAGACATATTACAGAAATTGAGATGATTTTGACTGGTTTTACAAAGAAAGGTGCCTTGAAATTGAGCTCAAAGTAGCAGAAATGTTCAATTTTTACCAAACTTCAAAAGTAAACAAATTGTGCCAAGCGTGCAATACACGTCAACTGGTGAGTCTAATATTCTTTCACAAGTGCACCAATAATATTTATACCATTTTTTACACTAATGCAGTAGTCTGCATAACAGTAAATCTTATATTTTTTGTGAAAATAAAAATTCAAAGTGGAAAGCAAAAGAATATAAGAGGGGCCTTGAGACATGACTAATGTCTAGAGGAAATGTCATTTTAGTGCCAGGAATGTCTTTCTTGTTTATTCTGGACCCTATTCGGAAATTGGCATCTTTTGAAATTTGTGTGAAATTGGCAAAATTGCTAAATTCTGACCACTGTACTGGATAGTTGAATTTCATAAATGAGTGGTTTCTTGCACCCATTCGATAGAAAAAATGGAGTTCTAGCGAAATATTCATGTTTTTTGTCGACTAGTACAGTGAAATTGGCCGAAAATGGGGCTCAAAGTAGGCAAAATCGCCGATGCGTAAACATCGCCGAGACCGCTAACTTTGCGAGAGCATAATTCCGTAAGTTTTCTATCAAATTTCAAACTTTTGGTGTCTTTATGATCGGGAAAAGATTCTCTATCTTTTCATAAGAGAAAATAATTTTTTTTTTTTTTTAAATTTGGCCGACCCTGAGAACGAGTTTCGGAGAGGGCCTGTCGACCCTCAAAGGGTTAAGAAGCATAGTGGCATACACAGTGTTGTAAGGCATGGTGAGGCTGCAAGTTCAGACAAACAAGTGTTCAATTGTGATGAAACAGGCCTCTTTTGGAAGAAATTGCCAAAGAGGACCTACATCATGCAGGAGGAAAAGGCACTGCCAGGACACAAGAATATGAAAGATAGGCTTACTCTTTTGTTCTGTAGCAATGCTAGTGGGGATTTCAAAGTGAAGCCTTTACTGGTGTATCACTATGAAAATCCCAGAGTGTTCAAGAAAAACAGTGTAGCCAAGAGTAACTTGTGTGTGATGTGGAAGGCTAACAATAAGGCATGGGTCACGAGGGACATTTTCCATGATTGGTTCAATGAAGTGTTTGGCCCCAGTGTGTAGAAATACCTCCTGGAAAATAAATTAGAACTCAAGTGCCTCCTGGTAATGGACAATGCACCTGCTCAACCTCCAGACTTGGATGACCAAATGGTGGAGTAGCTTCATTTCATCACAATGCAGTTCTTGCCCCCTAATACCACTCCTCTCATCCAACCCATGGACCAGCAGATCATTTCAAACTTCAAAAACTACAGCAAAGTAATGTTTCAAAGGTACTTTGATGTGACTGCAGACACTCAAATGACCCTAAGAGAGTTTTGGAAACATCACTTCAATATCCTCCACTGCATAAATCTTGGGAGGGAGTGACTTCCAGGACCTTGAACTCCGCTTAGAGAAAATTGTGGCCAGATTGTGTCCAAGAGAGGGATTTTGAAGGGCTTGGGGATGACTCTGAGGACCCTATGCCAGTTGTGGAATCTATTGTGGCATTGGGGAGGACCACAATGAAGAGCTAACCACTGAAGAGCTGCAAGAGCTTCATCTGGAACAGCAACAGACCACAGCTCAGGAAATTGCTTCAGAGAAGGAGGAAGAGAGATGGAAGAAGGTGCCTTCTTCAGAGATTAAGAAGATTTGTGCAATGTGGAGTAGGATGGAAAGATTTGTGGAGGAACATCACCCTAACAAAGCTGTTGCAAGCCGTGTCGGCAACATGTTCAATGACAATGTCTTGTCCCATTTTAGGGAAATTTTAAAGAGATGCCAGAAACAGAGCTCTCTGGACAGATATTTAGTGCCACAGGTGTGCAGTGATTCTCAAGCTGGTCATAGTGGTATTAAAAAACAAAGAAGGGAAGTAACCCTAGAAAAGAACTTGGTACCTGAAGTCTTTATGGGAGGGGATTCCCCTTCCAAACAGTAATTTCTCCATCCTCTCCCTTCCTGTCTTCCATACACTAAGAAGAATCTTCAATAAAGGTAAGTGTCATGTTATTATTGTTTTATTCCTCATGTCTCATTGTTTTCTGTATATGTGCATCTATATTTCACGTAAGAAAATGATTTTGTTTTAATACTTTTGGGTGTCTTGAACGGATTAATCGGATTTACATTACATGTATTTCTTATGGGGAAAATGGTTTCGCAAATTGTCAATTTTGCCATTAGTCACACTCTCTTGAACAGATTAATTACAAAAAACAAGGGTTCACTGTATTGTCAGACTATTGTGAACCTAAGTATTGTCACCCACCTTGTCTTCCCTTCATTTCTGATTGCTCTACTGAGTCACCGCATTCTTTTCCTCAGCCAATGCAGATAAGATACTTGGTGAAGTCGTGTAACAAAAAGATGCTGTTGGTTCCACTCTCCCACAGCTAAGTATACATGTTCTTCCTGTGATTTCAGCCTTGCCAGCTAATGGAGAAACTGTCAGTTACTGCACTTGGTTCATATTCTCAAACTATTCAGTCTGCAGCACATTAAGGTATACATATTGCCAATGAATGGTACGGTACCCTCGGGCACATGCGTGGGGGAGGGAGGGAGGGAGGGAGGGAGGGAGGGAGGGAGAGAGAGAGAGAGAGAGAGAGAGAGAGAGAGAGAGAGAGAGAGAGAGAGAGAGAGAGAGAGAGATAGAGAGATAGAGAGAGAGATAGAGAAAGAGAGAGAGAAAGAGAGAGAGAGAGATAGAGAGAGAGAGAGATAGAGAGAGAGAGAGATAGACAGAGAGAGAGAGAGAGAGATAGAGAGAGATAGATAGAGAGAGAGAGATAGATAGAGATAGATAGATAGAGAGAGATAGATAGATAGAGAGAAACACTGATGTTCCAAAGTAAAGATAACAAAAACAATGAAGAAAGATAAAGAATGTTATATAAAAACAAACAAAGAGGATGGAAAATACTTCAAACTACACACATTAATATTGATTTCCTCTTACAAAGCAACTAAAAAGTTATAGATGGATCTCATTTATTGTTTATTTTTTATGAATTTATATGCAGTAATTTTCTTGATGTAAAACAAAAGCAAATAAAAGGAAAGAAATCAAAAGCATTTGTATATTGTAAAATTTATATATGCACAGCATCATAATAAAACTACTGTACAACAACAGCAGCAGATTATTATTAATTAAAAAATATTTGACATACATAAAAATGCTAATAATATTTATCTGGTATGTAAATGATATGCTGGAATTAACACCATTCTTACTCTAATACAATAAACACTGAAGAGTGTAAATAATAGAATAAATCTTGTGCATGCCTAAACCAGCAAGAAATAAAATCCGTCAGTTAGCCTTCATCAACAGCATTTCATTCTGTTGTTCGTGGCCTTTCAAAAATCAGGAAATGCATATAAAATAAGGCTAACCCATTAACAGAGCCACTTAACTGGAATGTTAGTGCCAAGATCAAAATTTCAGAGATTATTATTAAAAACCTTGCCTCTGTGTATGCCAAGTATGTATTTATAAGACTGGGTGTAGCCACAGGCACACATGTACACTTACATGTAGAAGCCCATACACATTACTAATACAGGAGGACCCCACTTTACAAGGCTTTGCTTTATGACATTTTGCTAATGCAGCAGTTTTCAATTACAGCCTCTCCTCACTTAACAGCAGAGTTCCGTTCCTAAGACCACATCGTTAAATGAATTCGTCACTAAGTGAGGAGCATATTATAATGGTAGATGGTTTGTGTCAACCATCTTTGATATTGTTTTAATGTTACCTTTGCACCATTTATAACATTTCTGGTATATTATTAAATGTTTATACAGTAGTGTACTGTATATTGAAATAAACAGAATAGAGGAAATCAGCTCTAACATACAATATTTAGGTGTAAATACTGGTCAGAGAGCCCATCGTAAGTCCGAGGCGTTGGTAAACGAGTACGTCGCTAAGCGAGGAGAGGCTGTATACCCATTCTTCATTTATTCATATTTCCTACAATGAAATATATTCACCACTCACTATAAGCTAAGGATGAAAATATTTTAAGGTAAGTAATGTGTGTACTCTATTGCTCACCTAACCCTTAAACTGTCCAAACATAGATCTATGTTGACATGCGTAGCGCTCCAACCTTGATTTTCTCCATTTGAAAGCATGTAAAATCGGACGTAGATCTACGTTCGGAGCACTACACACGTCAACGTAGATCTACGTTTGGACATTTTAAGGGTTAATATATGATAGTGTAAACATGTTATCAGACTTTTATATGCATCTGAAAGTGAAAAAAGGCTATGTTTCACTTTACAGCAATTTTTGCTTTACAGTAGCAGCCTGGAACCTAACCTGCTGTATAAGTGGGGCCCTCCTGTAGTGTATTTTAGAGTACATTAAGGGACATGGTGAAATGTAAACTAAAACAGTAAGAAAGTGACCTGAGTAGGCCAGTGGATGGCCAAATATTTTTTAATATTGTGAAGTTCAGACATGCATAAAGAAGGCAAATTGTAGAAAAAAAAAAGTCATCAAGACAGTGGGGAGGTGACAAAAAAAAAATTGGGGGGGGGGGGGAGAGAGTGAGAGAGGGAGTGAGAGAGAGAGAGTGAGAGAGAGAGAGAGAGAGAGAGAGAGACAGAGAGAGAGGAGATGAGAGCGGAGAGCAGAGAGACAGAGAGGAAGGAGAGAACGAGAGAGAGAGAGACAGAGAGAGAGAGACCGAGAGAGAGAGACAGAGAGAGAGACAGAGAGAGAGCAAGTGAGAGAGACAGAGAGAGAGACAGAGAGAGAGAGAGAGAGAGACAGAGAGAGAGAGACAGAGAGAGAGAGAGAGAGAGAGAGAGAGAGAGAGAGAGAGAGAGAGAGAGAGAGAGAGAGAGAGAGAGAGAGAGAGAGAGAGAGAAAGGGAGAGTGGATTCAAAACAGTATTGCCACACACAAACCAAACTAATGTGAAAACTGATGATAAAGATCACTTGTACTTGTATTTTGAAAAGGTTGTCCAAATTTTTGTATTCTCAAATTGCACCTCTAAAATGAAAATTGAGGCAAATAATGAAAATGGGAGTCAGCAGGTTTCCACTTGTAGAATTACTACAGATATGCCTCTGTTGTTGTTGTTGTTGTTAACATATCAGTAAAGAAAAAAACACGTTCAGCACCTGTGGACAGGTCTTCAAGCTCCAAAATATTTGCAGGCAATGACTGCCAATGATACATGGAGCCAAGTGGTAGGTAACTGGCTCTTTACTTTTATCTAATATTTACAATAAGAAAAAAGAAGTCTATTTTCCTATACTATACAATATCTGGAACTACGGTACACTATGTATTACTGTAATGTATTCACCAAATACTGGTCAGAAAAATATGTTACGACTTTAAGGAGATAATTTGTTTTGTTAAGCGACTAGTTTCAGAAGTGCTGTGGACGGCTGCATTACCTTACAATATGGAATAATAACAATTAAGTTTCATACACACTCAAACACAGTTTTAACACCGACAATCAGAATTAGATTGTTTAGTTCATGTAGTTTAATTAACGCCTATTGTCTGAACATAGGTCATAGATGCAGCTTTTGGTAGTAATATTATGGAACCAGATATTAAAAATACTTTAATCCCTAAAAGAAATGATTGAATTAAACTTTGTGTATATACAATGCGATAAACATCTCTCAATATATAGTGTATGCTGGGGAGGGAAGAGAAAGAAAAGGAAGACGTCTTGTGCTGTGGTATACAATACTTACCAACTTTGATTATTAGGTTTAAAGTTCATCAACTGCTTGACAAGCATCAAAGTCATATTTAATCTAAAAACTAACATCAAGGATGCTAATCTCTAAAATATGGATTAAATTCAGTATATATATTGTACATGAAGACAGATCTTAAGGACACAAATGAAAATAACTAACGCAGACTTCTTTGGATTATCCTAGGTTAAATCTATAAAAAATTTCAGTACATATGTACACAACATTAATGTGCCCTTAGAACGATTGTGCAAATTTATACTACTATTTAAAATTATTTGTAGATTTCCTGAAAAAAACTTGCTTTATCTTATCACAGCTTTATGTAAACTTTTGATCATATAATGGCAAATGTCTCATAAATGATTCCCTACCCACCATGTTTTTGATTTGCAGTAGGCTGGTAATCAAAATAAATTAGATAAAAGTATGGTCAGGTACAGAAACAGAGCAAATGAAGAGAGGAAACAGAGGCACAGGGAGATGAGGAGGCAAAGAGGAGAAAAGAACATAAATGTCTGCAATACAAATGATTAAAGGCAGATTATTGATTGGGCAGAGTCAATCATCATAATGGTCCCACAGCATCTATGGAAAGCCATGAAATGCAAAACCAAAATGGGATAAGAAAAATGAACCCAGGTACAATGCAGTCAGGAATTTGAAGAAAGAAAGATGTTTGCATTATAATCCAACATTTGGTCTTGGAGTCAATGCCTACAAGATACAAAAATAGTTAAGCAACAAATTTGTTGGTGGACATCAAGGGCCCCAAAAGCAGCTTTGCTTTTTTAGAGACTGTGTATTGCAATTAGGCGATGAAATGCTCGCTGCAGCCAGATACACAGCCTACCTCACTGGAGCTCCAAGATCACTTCAGTATGCAGGTTTCATGCTATCACGATACACACACGTTAACATTCCCAATTTATCAACTGAAATAAAAGTTATAACCCTTATGGGTTTAGCGCTTAAATCTAATAATAATTGATGAAAATAAAGTAGCTTCAGGAGAACCTTCAAGATGATTTTTGCTTTGGCAAAGACTGGTCAAGGATCATAGAAACAATATGGTAATGACAACTTTCAGAAATGCAATGGAAGACAACTGAAGTAGGCTTAGGCAGGCCCATGCTAGGAAGGTTGTACTCACACACCATTCATATTTAATGTATTTTTCAAGGAGTGCAAGTTTACCCTCAATCCTGCTGGGTTTAGTAATTTTTTTATAAAAATAATTCAATGACTACTTGCCAAGTTGTATAACTGTTGCCAAACCATACAAATGTTGCCAAAGTATACATGTGGCCAAACTATACAATATTAGTCCAATCACACAACTGAAGGTTAACTTAGGCAGTAAGTATTAACCCTTTGAGGGTCCGTCCCGTAGATCTACGGCTTTATGTTCAGGGTCCAAACCGTAGATCTACGTCATAAGCTCAGCTCACTCTGATAAACTGTGAGTGGTACATTTGGGCCTAGATATGACAGAATACATCTATGTGGTATGTGTGCACCACATAAAACAGATCCTGCAGCACGCTGTGTATAATGAGAGAAAAAAACTGAAATCATGATTTTTCGATTAAAACAGCGACTTTGCAGTGTTTTTTTCGTATGTTTTTTATAGTTCTATTTGCGATTTCTTGGTCTCATTTGATAGAATGGAAGACATATTACAGAAATAGAGATGATTTTGATTGGTTTTAGCACTGGAAATGGCTTGAAACTGAGCTCAAAGTAGGAGAAATGTTAAATTTTTGCCGATATTCAAGAGTAAACAAACGACCTCACACGTCTAATACACGCCAGCTGGTGGGTCTAATATGCATTCACAAATATGGTGATGATATTTATACAATTATTACAGTATTGCATATTATTATTATTATAATCAAAAAGAAGCGCTAAGCCACAAGGACTATACAGCGCTGCAGGGCAGGAAGGAAGCGAGGGCATCAGGTGGCAAAAGGGAGATGGATGAGCAACAGGTTACGGATAACAGCGGGGCAGTGGATGGTGAAAGGGTAAAGGGCAGCAAGAGACTGAACCAGAAAGGGCTGAGGGGAGTGCGAAAAGTATCATCAGAGTTTGTGGAGTAAATCAATCGTTGTCAAGAAGTCAATGAGAGAGTCAGGATTAAAGGAGGGTCCATCAGCAAGAAGGGAAGGTAAAGAGAGAGTAGGAGAACGAAGATGACGTTGGAGGTAAATTCTGCGTGCTCGTTGATAGAGAGGGCAGTCTAACAGAATGTGGCTAATCGATACTGGAACTTGACACTGCTCACAGAGAGGAACAGGGTGCCTCTCCATGAGATACCCATGAGTAAGACGAGTGTGGCCAATGCGAAGGCGGGAGAGAGTGGTCTCCCAACCTCGGCACTGATGACAAGAAGACGGCCAGTAACCTATGCTCGGTTTAATAGAATGAAGTTTGTTACCGAGCAGAGTTGACCAACGTTGTTGCCAACGGGTGCGAAGGTGGGTAGCTATTGCAGCAAAATAGTCCAGAAATGGAACACCTCGATAGGAAATTGGTAGGTCATATACTGCTGACCGCGCAGCAGTGTCTGCCTGTTCATTGCCCTGTACGTCGACATGACCAGGGACCCAACAAAAAACAATATCTTTATGTTTGGTAGAGATACGGCGTAGCCAAAGTTGGATACGGAGAACTAGGGGATGAGATGTATCAAATTGTCGTATAGCCTGTAGAGCACTAAGGGAGTCTGAGACTACTACAAATGATGACACAGGCATAGATGCGATACAAATAAGTGCTGCAAGAATGGCATACAGTTCAGCAGTAAAAATGCTAGCTGAAGATAGTAAATGCCCTCGTACGACGCTGTCCGGAAACACTGCTGCGAATCCGACGCCGTCTGAAGACTTAGAGCCATCTGTGTACACAGCGGTGGCATGAGAATGGGAGTGGAAGTGATCAAGAAAAAGAGAGCGGGAAGCCACCGTAGGCAGTTGAGCTTTCGAGCAAGGGAGTGAGAAAGAACAGACCCGAACAGCTGGAACTTCCCAGGGGGGTAGGGAAAAGTGAGATGCTACATGAACATATAAAGGTGGTAACTGAAGGGAAGACAAGAGTGAAAGTAGGCGAAGAGAAAAGGGACGGAGCAAACAGGGGCGGCGAACGAATAAAGAATGTCTACTAATATCGGTGACCATTCTATAAATGGAAGGATTGTGTAGATCGTGAGAGCGTACATAGTAACGAAGGCAATGGGCATCACGGCGATCAGACAAGGATGGAACATTTGCTTCTGTATAGAGGGGAAGAGCGAAAAGCACCAAGGCACAAACGTAAGCCTTGGTGATGGATAGAGTTAAGGCTAGAGAGAGTAGCAGGAGAGGCCGCGGAATAAATCTGGTCACCATAATCGAGTTTCGATAAAACGAGGGCTGAATGTAGGCGAAGCAGAGTTCGACGATCAGCTCCCCAGGAAAGATGAGCAAGGGTTTTAAGAAGGTTTAGCCGGCTGTGACAAGTTGCCTTCAGAGAGGTAATGTGAGGTTTCCAGGTTAACCGACGGTCAAAGAGAAGGCCTAGAAACCTGACTGTATCACGTTCGGGGATACGGGAGCCATAGAGATACAAAGGATGATCGGAGATAACAGAGCGTCTAGTGAAAGTAATTTGGTGAGTTTTGGTACTTGAAAATTTAAACCCATGTGTGGTGGCCCAAGTGGAAACACGGTCGACCGCATGCTGGAGAGAAACTGCAATAAGGTGACAGTCAGCGCCTGCACAAGCAATAGCGAAGTCATCAACATAGAGTGATGACCAAATATTGGGTGGAAGAACAGAGGCCAAATCATTTATAGCAAGGAGAAAAAGTGTTGTGCTTAGAACACATCCCTGAGGGACACCTTCAGCTTGGACGAAGTCCGGGGAAAGAACATTATTGACTCGAACACGGAAATGTCTGTCAGTTAAAAAGTTCTTAAGGAAGGATGGTAGATTGCCTCGGAGGCCTAAGGAATGGGCCTGGGCCAAAATATTATACCTCCAAGTTGTGTCATATGCCTTCTCAAGGTCAAAAAATATGGCAATAGCTGAGTGATTATTCGCAAAGGCATTACGAACATACGTATCCAAGCGTAGTAAGGGGTCTATGGTAGAACGACCCTTACGAAAGCCATATTGACTAGCGGAGAGACTGTTGTGAGTCTCTAAATACCACATTAAACGTCGATTTACGAGGCGTTCCATCACTTTGCAAACTGCACTTGTAAGAGCGATGGGGCGATAGTGGGAGGCATCATGTCCTGTAGTACCCGGTTTGCGGAAAGGGAGAACAATGGCAGATTTCCACAGCTGGGGAAGAACTCCTTGTGCCCAAATAAGATTGAAGAGGTGTAAGAGGACTACAAGGGCTGACCGATGTAAATGTTGTAACATACGAATATGAATGTCATCAGGCCCAGCTGCCGACGATCGGCAAGCTGAGAGCGTTGCCTCCAGTTCTTGAAGTGTAAAAGGCACATTATACTGTTCTTCTCCGAGAGAAGAAAAGTCCAAGGGTACTAACTCTCTGGCAGACTTTGAGGAAAGAAACGAGGGGCATAGATGGAGCCCTCGGGAAATACGGACCAGATGTGTGCCAAGTTCAATGGCAACGTCGAGAGGGTTTGCTATATCAACACCAGTGACCCGTAGAACAGGAGCCGGGTCAGGAGAGTATTTACCACTCAATTTCCTCACTTTTTTCCAGACTGCACTCATAGAAGAAGCAGAGGTGATGGTGGAAACATAGTCTCGCCAACAAGTGCGTTTAGCTTCACGGATGACACGGCGAGCGATCGCACGCTTCTGCTTAAAATCAACAAGTCTCTCAGCGGTTCTATTGTACCGGTACCTGCCCCATGCAGCACGTTTCAAACGTACTGCACGAGCACAAGCAGGAGACCACCAAGGCACGCACTTCTGAGAATGCCTGCCTGAGGTTTGGGGTATAGAATGAGAAGCTGCGGTATAAACTGATGTCGAGAAGATGTGTAGGAGCTCATCAATGGAGGATGAAGAAGGAACCTCACTAAAAGCAGTGAGGTGTGAGTAAAGATCCCAATTTGCCCGATCAAATTGCCAGCGAGGGCTACGGAAAGGTGGTGAATAGGAAGGAGAAGTAAGAATGATCGGAAAATGATCGCTGTCATGTAAGTTTGGTAGAACAGACCAGGTGAAGTCTAGTGCAGTGGAGGAAGAGCAGACTGATAGATCGATGCAAGAGAGAGTATGAGTACGAGGATCAAAATGGGTGGGAGTACCCGTATTTAAAACATGGAGGGGGTGAGAGGCAAGAAAAGCCTCCAACTGAATGCCACGTGAGTCACAATGAGACCCCCCCCAGAGGAAATGGTGGGCATTAAAATCACCAAGTAACAGAAGTGGTGGTGGTAAGGATGAAACAAGAAAGGCAAAGTCTGGGATAGAAAATGCTCGAGAAGGAGAGAGATATAAAGAACATATTGTAAACCACTTATTCAAGTGGATACGGGCTGCAGTGTAATGCAGCGAGGTATGGACAAATAGTTGACAGTACGGAATATCATTGCGTAGAAGAAGGGCACTTTCATTAAAGGTCCCATCTGAGAAAGGATCCGAAGAATACAATAAATTATAGCCTGAGATAGGTTGGAAAACAGCCGAGTGTAATTTTGGTTCTTGTAAGCAAGCACCAACAGGGGAAAACCTGGAAAGCAACATCTGAAGCTCACCCCGATTACCCCTGAGGCCGCGGATATTCCACTGTAAATAGGCCATGATTGGCGATGAAGAAAATATCAGGAATCTGTAGGTAAAGGCACCTACGGACTAGAGGGGTTAGAAAAGTCAACGTGTGGTGGCATTGGAAGATGTTCAAGTAGCGAAGGAACGGAGCGTTGCGAAGAATGGGGTTGTGAAGATGGAGGAGAGGGAAGAGAAGGAACAGGAAGTGAATCAGTGTCCATTGAAGGTTTAGTCTCTGCAATATATTCTGAAATGGCTTCAAGTGTTTCTGAATTCAAAGATGTATGGGAAACCATATTGGAGATAGGAGGAGGAGGGTGAGTAAAGATTGGGACAGTAATGGACTGTACCAAAGTAGAGGGGGAGGGAAAAGTGTAAGGGACTGGAGATGAAGTGTGGGGGGGGACAGAAGAGGCAGAAACCTGGGAGGTGACAGAAGAGGGAGAAACTTGGGAGGGGACGGGGGTGGAAGGCATAGTACGAGGAGGAGGGTGAATCTCCACACTTGTAATAGAGCCAGAGAGAGGGGAAGAACTAGGTACAGAGACTGGAAAGGTAAAGTGTGGAGGTGGAAGAAGGGAAGGAAGGGGCAAAGAAGATTTGAGCAATGTGGATTTTTTGGACTTCTGAGTAGAGGGGCGATTGGTATTAGGTGTCGTACGAGGTCTTGTCGATACTGGGGCTTGTGAGGAAGGACGCGAAGATGTGAGAACAGACTGAGTTGTAGTCGGGACGTCAGAGCCAAGGACAGCAAAAGGATTAGATGCCGTAGTGGCTATGGGAGGGGTAACAACAGAGGAGGCTGCAGAAGATGGGACCCCAGAAATGGGGGGACGTTTGGAAACACGAGAATAAGAAACACGGGGTAGTCTCCCTTGGAGGCGGAGATGAGTAACTGCCATAGCATAAGGGAGACCTTCTGCCTCTTTGAGGCAACGGATTTCACGTTCATTTAAGTAGACCTGGCAACGGCGGGAGTACGAAGGGTGAGCTTCATTACAATTAAGGCAAGATGGAGGTTGACTGCAAGATGTATGAGAATGGTCGTCGGCACCACAGACTGGGCATTCGGCCATAGATCTGCAATATTTCGCTGGGTGACCAAAACGCCAGCAATTTCTACATTGTTGCGGTGTAGGTATCACCTTTCGAACTTGTAACCGATGTCCCGCGACATATACAGAGGACGGGAGTTCTCGGCTGTCAAAAGTTAAACGAGCCACATTGCAAGGGTAACGTCTCCGCCCCCGGGCAGGAAGGACATAAGTGTCTACTTTGAGGATTGGGAGATCCTGGAGTTCCAGCTGTTCAAAAATGTCATTGCCACATGACTGGAAATTCTGTTGGACTATGGTATGGGGCAGAATGACAGTACCACTACAAGAATTGAGAGAAAGATGTTTTTCAATAGTGATAGGAGTAGTATCGATATTCGAAAGGAGAGAAAGATCATGAGCTTGGGTAGCATTCTGGACAGTGACGATGCGCGTACCGCTCTTGAGAGCGTGAAATGAAATATCTCTGCCAACATGACGCAGGAGCGCTTTGGCAATACTATGGTCAGAAAGGTAGGCAGAAGAAGAAGTTGGTCTTAAAGTAAAGAATTTAGTCCATTGTGTGGTCCGAAACTGAGTGTGGAGAGGGAGTGCTTGACGTGTCGGTCGTTTCCGAGTAGAATGGGAAGGTAACGACGGAGCATCATCAGGAGATTGACGTTGGCGTTTAGGAGTAGGACCGGAGTTGGTCCGGCATGAAATGGGTGGGCGATTCGAAAATTGCCGTACCGTAGAGGGAGAAGCCGGAAGCATAGTCAAAGGAGAGCGGAGTTCAGACAAATCGAAGGAGTCAGTCGAAGCCCCGGTACCTGAAGCGGGTGAGGAAACAGCACCAGCAAGAGGTACAGGGGCATCAGGAGTGTCCGAAGAGTGGTCTAAACACAAGGCAGGGTCAGAATGGGGTGCGGTATCAAGAAGGGGCCCGGGGGTAGTGGTTTCATGGACTAGGGCTGCCATGGTTAGGTTACTCCTTTGCTTTTTGTTTTTAAGAAAAAAAAAGAAAGAAGAAAAGAAAATAAAAATAAAAAAAAGAATAAAAAAAGGGGGGAGCGGGGAGGAATAGTTCCCAGGAGGAATGAAAGGGCCGGAAATCTCCCTCCGCGCCCAAGAGGACTCGACACCGCTAGTAGCGCAGATGCAGCATGGAACCCGTGCCATACCCTACCCTTCATGCCAGTAAACCAGCAATCTGGGATAGCAACCTCACATCTGCCGAGCTACCTCGGTGGACAAAAGAGAGGGCGGCCGGATATCCGCCACAAAGCATACCTCCTTCAGCCACCACCCCCGGAATCCGAAAGGTGGCTTCCAGAGATACACCCGTCGCCCAAAAGACACCCAAAGCTACTCCGGGATACCGGAGAGGGATCGGGACATCCCTAGGCAATCCAGATTCCACGGCAAACTACGCCACCGCCAAGAAACCTCAACGGAATGGGATGGACCCCGGTGTCCTTTCCCCTACCTAGGAACTAGCGCGCCTGTGGGAGAAATCACGAAGGCTAAAAAGAGGAAGGGCAAAAGGGAGGGGTGAGGAGGAGGAGGAGGAATGGAAAAAGGGGAGGATGGGGAGGATGGGATAGGGGAGGGGAGAATGGGGGGTAATTAGGTTCGGTCTGAGGAAGAAGACCGACAGGGCTAATTCCTCAGACCAAGAGCCTCTTCACCACGCCAAGGAGCCCCCCTTGAAGAGGACAGTATTGCATAACAGTAAGTCTTCTATTTTTTGGTGTGAATAAAAATTCATTATGTGAATAAAAAATCAAAATGGAATCTATTTGTAAAGCCTCAAAATGTAACTAATGAACAGAGGAAATGTTAGTTTAGTTCCAGGAATACCTACATTGTTTATTCTGGACCCTATTTTGAAATTGGAATATTTTGAACTTTGTGTTAAATTGACCAAATTAACAATTTCAGATCACTTTAATTTGTAGTTGAAACAGTTGACTTGGCGATTTCTTGTGCTCAATCGATAGAATAGAAGTAATACTAGTGAAATAGCTAAGAATTTGGTTGACTGGAATAACGTAATTGGCCTAAAATGGGAGTCAAAGTCGGCAAAATCGCCGATTCGTAAATATCGCTGACACATCAAAATTCGCGAGAGCATAATTTCGTCAATTTTCCATCAAATTTTGTACTTTTTGTTATATTACCTTCACAAAAAGATTCTCTACCCTTTCATAAGAAAAAATAACAAATTTTTTTTTTTGAAAATTCTTGGACACTGGGGCACCACTTCAGATTTGGGCCTTGGACCCTGAAGGGGTTAAAGGCCTAGACCGCAAACTGTAGAAGAAAAAACTGAAGCCAATTTATGTGCCATGTCACCATGTATAACAACATTCATGGAAATCCAGACACCTGTGTAAACCATTTTGTGTTGAATATCAAGTATGAATAGTGAACACATTTACCTCTACTATACTCCCTCCCTCCAATCTGATATCCAATCCTTCAGTGCCTAGATTTTTTTGTTAAGATCATCACCTTGATCTTACATATGTTCACTATTAATTTCTCTCTTTTACATACCCTCCCAAATTCCTTTATCAACTTTCACAACCTCTTTTCAGATTCTCCCCCCCCCAAAAAAAAAAAAAAAACTCAGCTGTGACAACTCCCATGTTATATCACATGTGTTACTGTTAAATCCCATACCTCTCCCCAACAACCTAGCATTCACTTCTTTTACACCCTCATCTATAAATATTTTCAACAACCATGGTGACATAAAACATCTCTGTCTAAGGCCTACTTTTACTGGAAAATAATCCTGCTGTCTTCTACATACCCTAACCTGAACCACCTATTCCACACATTTAAAACAAATGCCACATTGCTTCTCTAACCACCATATCATATGCCTTTTCTAAATCCATAAATGCAACTAAATTATGTTCCTTAAATTTATATAAGTACTGTTCACTTATATGCTTCAACATAAATACTTGGTCATCACATCCTTAACCCTTTGACTGTCGCGGCCGTATATATACGTCTTACGAGGTACCGTGTTTGACGTATATATACTCATAAATTCTAGCGGCTTCAAATTAAGCAGGAGAAAGCTGGTAGGAGCACGCAGTGCATAATGAGAAAAAAAAAAACTGACCGATTTTTTTAATTAAAATGCCGACTTTGTGGTCTATTTTCGTATAGTATTTATGGTTGTATTCTCGTTTTCTTGGTCTCATTTAACAGAATGGAAAACATATTATAGAAATAGAGGTGATTTTGATTGATTTTACTATAAAAAGAACCTAGAAATGGAGCTCAAAGTAGGGGAAATGTTTGATTTTTGCCAATGTTCAAAAGTAAACAAATGATGCCATTGTCCAATAAATGTCCAACTAGCCATTCTGATATGCAGTCATGAATGGGTTGATGTTATTTATAGAATTATTACAGTATTGCAGTAGTCTGCATATTAGTAAGTCTTCTATTTTTTGTTTGAATAAAAATTCAAAATAGAAAGCAAGAGTAATATCAGAGGGGCCTGGAGACATGACTGATGAGCAAAGAAAATGTTATTTTAAAGCCAGGAATGTCTGCATTGTTCATTCTGGACCTTATTTTGATTATTATTATAATCAAAAAAGAAGCGCTAAGCCACAAGGACTATACAGCGCTGCAGGGCAGGAAGGAAGCGAGGGCATCAGGTGGCAAAAGGGAGATGGATGAGTAATAGGTTACGGATAACAGCGGGGTAGTGGATGGTGAAAGGGTAAAGGGCAGCAAGAGACTGAACTAGAAAGGGCTGAGGGGAGTGCGAAAAGTATCATCAGAGTTTGTGGAGTAAATCAGTCGTTGTCAAGAAGTCAATGAGAGAGTCAGGATTAAAGGAGGGTCCATCAGCAAGAAGGGAAGGTAAAGAGAGAGTAGTAGAACGAAGACGACGTTGGAGGTAAATTCTGCGTGCTCGTTGATAGAGAGGGCAGTCTAACAGAATGTGGCTAATCGATACTGGAACTTGACACTGCTCACAGAGAGGAACAGGGTGCCTCTCCATGAGATACCCATGAGTAAGACGAGTGTGGCCAATGCGAAGGCGGGAGAGAGTGGTCTCCCAACCTCGGCACTGATGACAAGAAGACGGCCAGTAACCTATGCTCGGTTTAATAGAATGAAGTTTGTTACCGAGCAGAGTTGACCAACGTTGTTGCCAACGGGTGCGAAGGTGGGTAGCTATTGCAGCAAAATAGTCCAGAAATGGAACACCTCGATAGGAAATTGGTAGGTCATGTACTGCTGACCGCGCAGCAGTGTCTGCCTGTTCATTGCCCTGTACGTCGACATGACCAGGGACCCAACAAAAAACAATATCTTTATGTTTGGTAGAGATACGGCGTAGCCAAAGTTGGATACGGAGAACTAGGGGAAGAGATGTATCAAATTTTCGTATAGCCTGTAGAGCACTAAGGGAGTCTGAGACTACTACAAATGATGACACAGGCATAGATGCGATACGAATAAGTGCTGCAAGAATGGCATACAGTTCAGCAGTAAAAATGCTAGCTGAAGATAGTAAATGCCCCCGTACGACGCTGTCCGGAAACACTGCTGCGAATCCGACGCCGTCTGAAGACTTAGAGCCATCTGTGTACACAGCGGTGGCATGAGAATGGGAGTGGAAGTGATCAAGAAAAAGAGAGCGGGAAGCCACCGTAGGCAGTTGAGCTTTCGAGCAAGGGAGTGAGAAAGAACAGACCCGAACAGCTGGAACTTCCCAGGGGGGTAGGGAAAAGTGAGATGCTACATGAACATATAAAGGTGGTAACTGAAGGGAAGACAAGAGTGAATGTAGGCGAAGAGAAAAGGGACGGAGCAAACAGGGGCGGCGAAAGAATAAAGAATATCTACTAATATCGGTGACCATTCTATAAATGGAAGGATTGTGTAGATCGTGAGAGCGTACATAGTAGCGAAGGCAATGGGCATCACGGCGATCAGACAAGGATGGAACATTCGCTTCTGCATAGAGGCTCTCAACAGGGGAAGAGCGAAAAGCACCAAGGCACAAACGTAATCCTTGGTGATGGATAGAGTTAAGGCTAGAGAGAGTAGCAGGAGAGGCCCCGGAATAAATCTGGTCACCATAATCGAGTTTCGATAAAACGAGGGCTGAATGTAGGCGAAGCAGAGTTCGACGATCAGCTCCCCAGGAAAGATGAGCAAGGGTTTTAAGAAGGTTTAGCCGGCTGTGACAAATTGCCTTCAGAGAGGTTATGTGAGGTTTCCAGGATAACCGACGGTCAAAGAGAAGGCCTAGAAACCTGACTGTATCACGTTCGGGGATACGGGAGCCACAGAGATACAAAGGATGATCGGAGATAACAGAGCGTCTAGTGAAAGTAATTTGGTGAGTTTTGGTACTTGAAAATTTAAACTCATGCGTGGTGGCCCAAGTGGAAACACGGTCGACCGCATGCTGGAGAGAAACTGCAATAAGATGACAGTCAGCGCCTGCACAAGCAATAGCGAAGTCATCAACATAGAGTGATGACCAAATATTGGGTGGAAGAACAGAGGCCAAATCATTTATAGCAAGGAGAAAAAGTGTTGTGCTTAGAACACATCCCTGAGGGACACCTTCAGCTTGGACGAAGTCCGGGGAAAGAACATTATTGACTCGAACACGGAAATGTCTGTCAGTTAAAAAGTTCTTAAGGAAGAATGGTAGATTGCCTCGGAGGCCTAAGGAATGGGCCTGGGCCAAAATATTATACCTCCAAGTTGTGTCATATGCCTTCTCAAGGTCAAAAAATATGGCAATAACTGAGTGATTATTCGCAAAGGCATTACGAACATACGTATCCAAGCGAAGTAAGGGGTCTATGGTAGAACGACCCTTACGAAAGCCATATTGACTAGCGGAGAGACTGTTGTGTGTCTCTAAATACCACATTAAACGTCGATTTACGAGACGTTCCATCACTTTGCAAACTGCACTAGTAAGAGCGATGGGGCGATAGTGGGAGGCATCATGTCCTGTAGTACCCGGTTTGCGGAAAGGGAGAACAATGGCAGATTTCCACAGCTGGGGAAGAACTCCTTGTGCCCAAATAAGATTGAAGAGGTGTAAGAGGACTACAAGGGCTGACCGATGTAAATGTTGTAACATACGAATATGAATGTCGTCAGGCCCAGCTGCCAATGATCGGCAAGCTGAGAGCGTTGCCTCCAGTTCTTGAAGTGTAAAAGGCACATTATACTGTTCTTCTCTGAGAGAAGAAAAGTCCAAGGGCACTAACTCTCTGGCAGACTTTGAGGAAAGAAACGAGGGGCATAGATGGAGCCCTCGGGAAATACGGACCAGATGTGTGCCAAGTTCAATGGCAACGTCGAGAGGGTTTGCTACATCAACACCAGCGACCCGTAGAACAGGAGCTGGGTCAGGAGAGTATTTACCACTCAATTTCCTCACTTTTTTCCAGACTGCACTCATAGAAGAAGCAGAGGTGATGGTGGAAACATAGTCTTGCCAACAAGTGCGTTTAGCTTCACGGATGACACGGCGAGCGATCGCACGCTTCTGCTTAAAATCAAGAAGTCTCTCAGCGGTTCTATTGTACCGGTACCTGCCCCATGCAGCACGTTTCAAACGTACTGCACGAGCACAAGCGGGAGACCACCAAGGCACGCACTTCTGAGAATGCCTGCCTGAGGTTTGGGGTATAGAATGAGAAGCTGCAGTATAAACTGACGTCGAGATGTGTAGGAGCTCATCAATGGAGGATGAAGAAGGAACCTCACTAAAAGCAGTGAGGTGCGAGTAAAGATCCCAATTTGCCCGATCAAATTGCCAGTGAGGGCTACGGAAAGGTGGTGAATAGGAAGGAGAAGTAAGAATGATCGGAAAATGATCGCTGTCATGTAAGTCTGGTAGAACAGACCAGGTGAAGTCTAGTGCAGTGGAGGAAGAGCAGACTGATAGATCGATGCAAGAGAGAGTATGAGTACGAGGATCAAAATGGGTGGGAGTACCTGTATTTAAAACATGGAGGGGGTGAGAGGCGAGAAAAGCCTCCAACTGAATGCCACGTGAGTCACAATGAGACCCCCCCCCAGAGGAAATGGTGGGCATTAAAATCACCAAGTAACAGAAGTGGTGGTGGTAAGGATGAAACAAGAAAGGCAAAGTCTGGGATAGAAAATGCTCGAGAAGGAGAGAGATATAAAGAACATATTGTAAACCACTTATTCAAGTGGATACGGGCTGCAGTGTAATGCAGCGAGGTATGGACAAATAGTTGACAGTACGGAATATCATTGCGTAGAAGAAGGGCACTTTCATTAAAGGTCCCATCTGAGAAAGGATCCGAAGAATACAATAAATTATAGCCTGAGATAGGTTGGAAAACAGCCGAGTGTAATTTTGGTTCTTGTAAGCAAGCACCAACAGGGGAAAACCTGAAAAGCAACATCTGAAGCTCACCCCGATTACCCCTGAGGCCGCGGATATTCCACTGTAAATAGGCCATGATTGGCGATGAAGAAAATATCAGGAATCTGTAGGTAAAGGCACCTACGGACTAGAGGGGTTAGAAAAGTCAACGTGTGGTGGCATTGGAAGATGTTCAAGTAGCGAAGGAACGGAGCGTTGCGAAGAATGGGGTTGTGAAGATGGAGGAGAGGGAAGAGAAGGAACAGGAAGTGAATCAGTGTCCATTGAAGGTTTAGTCTCTGCAATATATTCTGAAATGGCTTCAAGTGTTTCTGAATTCAAAGATGTATGGGAGACCATATTGGAGATAGGAGGAGGAGGGTGAGTAAAGATTGGGACAGTAATGGACTGTACCAAAGTAGAGGGGGAGGGAAGAGTGTAAGGGACTGGAGATGAAGTGTGGGGGGGGACAGATGAGGCAGAAACCTGGGAGGTGGCAGAAGAGGGAGAAACTTGGGAGGGGACGGGGGTGGAAGGCATAGTACGAGGAGGAGGGTGAATCTCCACACTTGTAATAGAGCCAGAGAGAGGGGAAGAACTAGGTACAGAGACTGGAAAGGTAAAGTGTGGAGGTGGAAGAAGGGAAGGAGGGGGCAAAGAAGATTTGAGCAATGTGGATTTTTTGGACTTCTGAGTAGAGGGGCGATTGGTATTAGGTGTCGTACGAGGTCTTGTCGATACTGGGGCTTGTGAGGAAGGACGCGAAGATGTGAGAACAGACTGAGTTGTAGTCGGGACGTCAGAGCCAAGGACAGCAAAAGGATTAGATGCCGTAATGGCTATGGGAGGGGTAACAACAGAGGAGGCTGCAGAAGATGGGACCCCAGAAGTGGGGGGATGTTTGGAAACACGAGAATAAGAAACACGGGGTAGTCTCCCTTGGAGGCGGAGATGAGTAACTGCCATAGCATAAGGGAGACCTTCTGCCTCTTTGAGGCAACGGATTTCACGTTCATTTAAGTAGACCTGGCAACGGCGGGAGTACGAAGGGTGAGCTTCATTACAATTAAGGCAAGATGGAGGTTGACTACAAGATGTATTAGAATGGTCGTCGGCACCACAGACTGGGCATTCGGCCACAGATCTGCAATATTTCGCTGGGTGACCAAAACGCCAGCAATTTCTACATTGTTGCGGTGTAGGTATCACCTTTCGAACTTGTAACCGATGTCCCGCGACATATACAGAGGACGGGAGTTCTCGGCTGTCAAAAGTTAAACGAGTCACATTGCAAGGGTAACGTCTCCGCCCCCGGGCAGGAAGGACATAAGTGTCTACTTTGAGGATTGGGAGACCCTGGAGTTCCAGCTGTTCAAAAATGTCATTGCCACATGACTGGAAATTCTGTTGGACTATGGTATGGGGCAGAATGACAGTACCACTACAAGAATTGAGAGAAAGACGTTTTTCAATAGTGATAGGAGTAGTATCGATATTCGAAAGGAGAGAAAGATCATGAGCTTGGGTAGCATTCTGGACAGTGACGATGCGCGTACCGCTCTTGAGAGCGTGAAATGAAATATCTCTGCCAACATGACGCAGGAGCGCTTTGCCAATACTATGGTCAGAAAGGTAGGCAGAAGAAGAAGTTGGTCTTAAAGTAAAGAATTTAGTCCATTGTGTGGTCCGAAACTGAGCGTGGAGAGGGAGTGCTTGACGTGTCGGTCTTTTCCGAGTAGAATGGGAAGGTAACGAAGGAGCATCATCAGGAGATTGACGTTGGCGTTTAGGAGTAGGACCGGAGTTGGTCCGGCATGAAATGGGCGGGCGATTCGAAAATTGCCGTACCGTAGAGGGAGAAGCTGGAAGCATAGTCAAAGGAGAGCGGAGTTCAGACAAATCGAAGGAGTCAGTCGAAGCTCCGGTACCTGAAGCGGGTGAGGAAACTGCACCAGCAAGAGGTACAGGGGCATCAGGAGTGTCCGAAGAGTGGTCTAAACACAAGGCAGGGTCAGAATGGGGTGCGGTATCAAGAAGGGGCCCGGGGGTAGTGGTTTCATGGACTAGGGCTGCCATGGTTAGGTTACTCCTTTGCTTTTTGTTTTTAAGAAAAAAAAAGAAAGAAGAAAAGAAAATAAAAATAAAAAAAAGAATAAAAAAAGGGGGGAGCGGGGAGGAATAGTTCCCAGGAGGAATGAAAGGGCCGGAAATCTCCCTCCGCACCCAAGAGGACCTCAACACCGCTAGTAGCGCAGATGCAGCATGGAACCCGTGCCATACCCTACCCTTCATGCCAGTAAACCAGCAATCCGGGATAGCAACCTCACATCTGCCGAGCTACCTCGGTGGACAAAAGAGAGGGCGGCCGGATATCCGCCACAAAGCATACCTCCTTCGGCCACCACCCCCGGAATCCGAAAGGTGGCTTCCAGAGATACACCCGTCGCCCAAAAGACACCCAAAGCTATTCCGGGATACCGGAGAGGGATCGGGACATCCCCAGGCAATCCAGAGTCCACGGCAAACTACGCCACCGCCAAGAACCTCAACGGAATGGGATGGACCCCGGTGTCCTTTCCCCTACCTAGGAACTAGCGCGCCTGTGGGAGAAATCCCGAAGGCCAAAAAGAGGAAGGGCAAAAGGGAGGGGTGAGGAGGAGGAGGAGGAATGGAAAAAGGGGAGGATGGGGAGGATGGGATAGGGGAGGGGAGAATGGGGGGTAATTAGGTTCGGTCTGAGGAAGAAGACCGACAGGGCTAATTCCTCAGACCAAGAGCCTCTTCACCACGCCAAGGAGCCCCCCTTGAAGAGGAGTGACTCTCAAGCTGGTCCTAGTGGCATTAAGAAACAGAGTAGTTTAGGTGCTTTACAGGCTCAATGTGAGCCGTAAACGATCTCTGTATTTGTTCCAACTCCGATATTTCTCCTGCTTTGAATGGGGCTGTCAGCACTGAGCAATATTCTAAATGAGGGAGTACTAGCCATTTGAAGAGTGTCATCATCGGCATTATTTCCCTTGTTTTGAAAGTTCTCAATACCCACCCCGTCATCTTCCTGGCTGTCGTGATCTTTGTCTTGTTATAGCCTTTAAAATAAAGGTCTGCTGACATAATTATTCCCGTGTCTTTTACGTGTTCCTTACGTTCTACTTGGTGACCCTCTTGAGTTTTGTATATAGTGTTCCTTTTGAGTTCTTCATTCTTTCAATACCTAAGCAGCTGGAACTTATCACCACTGAACGCCATGTTGTTCTCTGCTGCCCGCTGGAAAACCCTGTTTATGTCTTCCTGTACTTTTTCAGTGTCCTCTACCGTAGTGACTTTCACACTTATTTTAGTGTCATCTGCAATTGATGATACAAAAGTGTGCCAGGTGTTTTTGTCTGTCTCCTATGAGGATCAGAAACAGCAGAGGTGCCAGGACAGTTCCTTGGGGCACTGAGCTTTTGACCTCGCTCATGCTGGATCTTGCCCTGTTCACTACTACTTTTTGTGTTCTGTGTGTTAGGAACCCAAAAATCCACCTGCCTACATTCCCCCGCAATGCTCATGGCCTTCATTTTATGCGCTATCACTTCATGATCGCATTTGTCAATTTTTTTTTTTTTTTAACAAGTCAGCCGTCTCCCAAAAAATCTGTGTAAATCACATCTGCGTTTTGGTCATCTTCTAATGCCTCTGTAATTCGTCATAATGGTTCAGCAGCTGTGACAAGCATGATTGTCCTGCTCTAAAATCATACTGGTTTGGGTTATGTTGGTTGTGCTGGTCTATGAAATTTGTAATCTGCCGCCTCATCACTCTTTCGAAGATTTTTATGATGTGAGAGGTTAGGGCTATTAGCCTGTAATTTTTAGCTAGTGCTCTACTACCTCCCTTATGCAAAAGAGCTATGTCTGCACTCTTTAACCCTTTCAGTGTCCGTGCCATAGATCTACGGCTTTACGTTGAGGGTCCAAACCGTAGAGCTACGTCATGAGCTCAGCTCACTCTGATAAGCTGTGAGCAGCAAATTTGGGCCTAGATATGAGAGAATACATCTATGTGGTATGTGTGCACCACATAAAACAAATCCTGCAGCACACAGTGCATAATGAAAGAAAAAAACTGAGACCATAATTTTCGATTAAAACAACGACTTTGCAGTGTTATTTTTTTTTGCATGTTTTTATAGTTGTATTTGTGATTTCTTGGTCACATTTGATAGAATGGAATATATATTACAGAAATAGAGATGATTTTGATTGATTTTAGTACTGAAAATGGCTTGAAACTGAACTCAAAGTAGCGGAAATGTTAAATTTTTGCCGATGTTCAAGAATGAACACGTCTAATACACGCCAGCTGGTGGGTCTAATAAACATTCACAAATGTGGTGATATTATTTATACAATTATTACAATATTGCATAACAGTAAATCTTCTATTTTTTGGTTTGAATAAAAATTCATTATGTGAATAAAAAGTCAAAATGGAATTCATTTGTAAAGCCTGAAAACATAACTAATGAACAGAGGAAATGTTAGTTTAGTGCCAGGAATGCCCGCAGTGTTTATTCTGGACCCTATTTTGAAATTGGAATATTTTGAACTTTGCATTAAATTGGCCAAATTACTAATTTCCGATCACTTAATTTTGTAGTTGAAACAGTTGACTTAGCGATTTCTTGTGCTCAATCGATAGAACAGAAGTAATACTAGCGAAATAGCTAAGAATTTGGTCGACTGGAATAATGTAAATGGCCTAAAATGGGAGTCAAAGTTGGCAAAATTGCCGATGCGTAAATATCGCTGACACATTAAAATTCGCGAGAGCATAATTTCGTCAAATTTCCATCAAATTTCATACTTTTTGTTTTATTACCTTCAGAAAAAAAATATTGAAATTATTTTTTGAAAATTCTTGGACCCTGGTGCACACTTTGAAATTTGGCCTCTGGACCCTGAAAGGGTTAAGGCCTCTGGTATTTCACCTAGATCTAAGCTCTTTCTCCAAAGAATACTGAGGGCTCGTGCTAGTGGTGCTTTGCACTTCTTTATAAATAGTGCATTCCATGATATAGGGTATAGGGTAGTTCTAAAAGTTGAGTAGGCAGTTTCTAGTACTCAATTGATAGAACAGAAGGCATACTATAGCAAATAAGCTAATATTTGATCAAATTGCTCAATTCAACCAAATTCTTAGCATCAGCATAATTGTTGATGTGCAAATTATGCCCAAACTACAAACTTTGTGCCTAAATAATGCCATAAGTTTTCAATCCAATTTTGTATTATTGTTATCATTACCTCCAGAAAAAAAACTACCATTTTAAAATTTTTTTTTTAAATCATGACTTTGTCAGAACTTTTAATTTTTAGGGTTGCGACAGTGAAAGGTGGAACACATGCGACAGAAAATGCCTGCTATTTTGGTGTGATTAACCCATAAACGGTCCAAACGTATACAGTGGACCCCCGCTTTACGATCAGCTCCCAATGCGACCAATTATGTAAGTGTATTTATGTAAGTGCATTTGTACGTGTATGTTTGGGGGTCTGAAATGGACTAATCTAATACACAATATTCCTTATGGGAACAAATTCGTCCAGTAATGGCACCTGAACATACTTCTGGAATCAAATAATATCGTAAACTGGGGTCCACTGTATGTACGTTTTTTCAACATTTCAAAGATCTTTTTTTTTTCTACATTTGAAAATGTGTAAAAAACTTTGATCTACTTTTGTAGCACTACACATGTGAACGTAGATCTACTTGGACTGTTTACAGGTTAAATCGACCATTTTTAGAACTGGAAACAATGAGAAAAAGTAAGAACTTGTGCATTACAAAATAAAGACAACTGCCTGCCCAAGGAAGTGATCATTACAGCTATAGTTAGTAGAAGTTACCTAATGTTTGGAGTGAAGAAAAAAACAGTTCATAAAAGCTTCAGTTAGTGCTGAGGTAAGAAGGCATGAAGCTTGATCTCATCATAAATGTGTGTGAGAAGGAAGGAGAGTCTTTACAACAGTACATGTTCAGTGCTGGATGAGTTGATTTTTTTTCTTTTCTGAAGCATAATCAACTTCGTAATATTTTCTGGTGGAAGTGTCAGGTAATCGAGTAGCCGCCTCGGCTATGTTCAACTTAGCCCAGTGGGCCCACATTAATCCTCTCCACACTTTTCAAATGTATTAAATAATAACTAACAATGTTAGGTAAATTATGCTGTTTTGATTTTTACTTAGAAAGGCCAGGAATTTTTTTCACAAGTTTTAATATCAGTAATAGGAATAAAATTAAAATTTAAATGTAACATTTGGAATGGGAATAATTTTCACAGATACAATACAGTAGGGCCCTGACTGTTGGAGTTCCAAGTTACGAGGTTTCACAATTATGACATTGGCATTTTGGAACCAATTAATCCCTTCACTGTTACAACCCCCAAAAGTAAAATTGCTCTCAGTGTTCACATTAAAAAACAAATTCTTCTGATATAATAGTGAATCCTTTTCTCTAGACAATGACACCAAAAGTATGATGAAAAGCCTACGGAATTATACTGAAGCAAAGTTAGCGAGCAGGGGACAATTTATGCAATGTCAATTTTGCCCTACATCCCTGGTTTGTTTTATGGTCTTTTAATAGGTCTAATTCAATTATTGAGATGTCATAAACTATGACCAATCATTCTTGGTTATATTTTGTTATCAGAGAAACAGAATAAATCTACTTTTGTGTGCTTATGAATTCAAAATTAAAGGCAAGTGTCATATAGGAGAGGCCTGGCGACATGACTAATGAACCAAGGAAATGTTTTAGTGGTACAGTGGGCCCTCATTTTTCGTAATTAATCTGTTCCAAAGAGTGTGACTATTGTCAAAATTGATGATTTGCGAATCCATTTTCCCCATAAGAAATAATGTAAATCCAATTAATTCGTTCCAGACACTCAGAAGTATCAACAAATTTTTTTTTCTACCTTAAATATAAATTTATATGCACAAAAGAATGAACATTCAACATGACAGTTACTGTTATTGAAGGCTGTTGTTGATGAATGGAAGACAGGGAGGAGGAGAGAGGGAAGAGAGGTTATTGTTTGGAAGGGGAATCCCCCTCAATAAGGACTCTAGGTCACTTCAGGGGTCACTTCCCTAGCTTAAATATAGATTTACATGCAGAAAAGAATGTCAAATAAATGTAAAGCACTAATAAAATGTATAAATGAACATTTAACATCACACTTACCTTTATTGAAGACTCTTGTTGGTGTATGGCAGACGGAGTAGAAGGAGGGGAGGTGAGTTTATTGTTGGAGAATATGACACTAATATCAACTCTACGGCTTATTTATCTATCACAATTCAACTAATATAACATAATAAATAATATTAATAACATAGAAACATGGAATATACTCTAGAATGAATAAAGTAAGCCATTATGTATGTCACAAGATGTGTTCTGTTGTTGTTGTAATGAAGTTGGTAGAATTACCGACAATATGCAAAGTAAAAGGACCTAAGTGCAACTAATGTGACATTTTATTGTGGCAACATTACGCTCTCCAGGAGCTTTGTCAAGCCGTTAACAGCTTGACAAAGCTCCTGGAGAGCGTACCGTTGCCGCAATAAAATGTCACATTAGATGCACTTGTGTCCTTTTACTTTACATTCTGTTGTTGTTGTTGGGTGTATAAGGGCCAGTGAGAGCATAAGCCGTCCATAATGGTCGTGAAGCAGCAGCTGAGGTGGCGGTGTTTTCTGTAGCCCTATATAACTCCAACAACATTGGAGGAGTTAGTAGAATCGATGAATCACTGAAGAAGGCACCCTCTACCACCATCACAACTACTACCACCATGACAACCACTACCACCCTCTACCACCATCACTACCACCCTCTACTACTATCACAACCACTAACACCCTCTACTATTATCACAACCACTAACACCCTCTACTATTATCACAACTGCTACCACCATCTCTACCACCTTCTACCACCATCACTACCACCCTCTACCACCATCATAACCACTACCACCCTCTACCACCATCATAACCACTACCACCATCACTACCACCATCACTACCACCCTCTACCATTATCAAAACTGCTTTTGTATTTTTTTACAAACTTTTTCTTAAATTATATGTGTTTCTCACAGTCTTTACCAAAGGGTTGGCACTAGAAGCTTTTTTTGGCACCATGTGACTTCTTTAGCAGTTGCAAGCACTAAAACGAATGGAATACAGTGGACCCTCACATAAGGATATTAATTGGTACCCGAGAACGAATATTGTTAAGCAAGTTTTTTAACATTATCCGAGGGAAAATGTTAAGAGTTGAAAGTATCGTTATCGAATTTAATGTTATGTGATGCCAACGTTATGCGAGGGTCCACTGTATTATGAACTGTATCGTATGAACTCGTGGGATCATCCTCACTCACTGATAAACAATGGCATACTGGCTGGGAATGGAGTGTGAGGTGGCTCGGGGCTGTGTATACATGTCCCAGACGAACGGCTATTTGCGAGTCAAACAACAATTCACGAGTCAATGTTTTGATGAAAAAATGTTACGATTTCCGAAAATTACGACTTTCGAGCCTTACAAAAAACGAGGGTCCACTGTACCTTGACTTACGAGTTTAATTTTTTCTGTGACCCAACTCGTAACTCAATTTGCTTGTATATCAGATCAATTTCCCACATTGAAATTAATTGAAATGTCATTAATCTGTTCCAGCCCCCCCCCAAAAACCACCCCAATTTGTAGACCTAATGTAGGGTGAGAGGTGACTAGTATTTATTGTAGCAAATACAATGCATATACAGTACACTCATTACTTACCTTAATATATTTGTAGTTTTAATGTAGGGTGAGAGATGAGTACAGTGGACCCCCGCCTTACGAACGCATCACGTTATGTTAAATCCGCCATACGAAGCATTTCAACGCAAAAATTTTGCCTCGCCTCACGATAAAAAACTCGCCTTATGTGATTTGTCCAGGACGCGTCCCACGTGTGGCCTCAGCACCAGTGTTTAAAGCCAGCCAGTGCGGTCGCATCTACGCATACATTCGGTACATTTCACATTATCGCAGTATTTTTAGTGCTTGTAACTGCAAAATAAGTCACCATGGACCCCAAGAAAGCTTCTAGTGCCATCCCTGTGTTAAAAAGGGCGAGAATTTGTATGAAATTGAAAAAAGAGAGATTAAGGAAATGTGTGCAAAGTGGGTTGAACTGCAAACCTTTACGGATGAAAATCACCCTGACACAGCTACTGCAAGCCGTGTTGGCAACCTGTATAATGACAATGTTATGACCCATTTTAGGAAAGTCTTAAAGGAATGGGAGGTACAGAGCTCTATGGACAGATTTGTTGTGCAACAGAGGTCCAGTGACTCTCAAGCTGGTCCTAGTGGCATTAAAAGAAGAAGGGAAGTAACCCCGGAAAAGGACTTGCTACCTCAAGTCCTAATGGAAGGGGATTCCCCTTCTAAACAATAGCTTCCACACTCTCCCCTCCTCCCATCCCATCAATCATCACCAGATCTTCAATAAAGGTAAGTGTCATGTATTCTATTCTCAGTAGAGTAGTAATTGTGCATGTCTTCTTCAGTTTGTGTATATTAAAATTAATATTTCATGTGGTAAAAATTTTGTTTTTTTCATACTTTGGGGTGTCAGGAACGGATTAATTTGATGTCCATTATTTCTTATGGGGAAAATTAATTCGGCTAACGATAATTTTGGCTTACAATGAGCTCTCAGGAACAGATTAATATCGAAAGGCGGGGGTCCACTGTATTATACAAAGAGGAAGAAGAACAAAGAATGGAAGAAGTACAGAAGAAGTTCACAGTAGAGGGGTTGGCTGGTGTGTTCATCTGTGAGTTTACATCCTTGGTGTCTCTTTCGGTAGCTTAATTAAGAAATGATTATACTCAGTGAACAATGTATGCCAATAGTGACAATAATTTATAAATATAATGATAATAATAATTAATAATAATAATAATCGCTTTGGAATGCTTTAAATATCAGCTACCAAACCTAAACGAAATACTTATGGCATTGAAGGCACTCCAGGGAGATTATATTTTATTATTATACCTGAAGTTCGCTCGCAACTCAAAGCAAAAAAATCAAGCAAGCCACGGCTCGTAACTCGGAAAACTCATAAACTGGGGTACTCGTAAGTCAAGATACCACTGTATTTTTTAGTATTTTTTTAAATTTTGTGTAAAATTAGCCAAATTATTGACTTCTGTGCACTTTACAGGGTAGTTGCAATAGTTGAAGAGGCGGTTTCATATGCTCAATTGATAGAATGGAAGGTAAAGTAGTGAAATAGCTAAGAATTTGGTCAAATGTAACTGGCTTAAAATAAGACTCAAATTGGGTGAAATTGCTGATGCATAAATTGTCCAGACCGCTAACTTTGAGCCTGTGTAATTCCATGAGTTTTCCCTTCAAATTTTGTATTGATGGTGTTGCCTTCAGAAAAAGATGTTCTACCATTTCAGACAACTTAGAAAAAGCAAAAAGGTGGACACAGAGCAATATTAATTTCAAGAGTCTGGACAATGTATGGGTTAATTATGTAAAGACTAGATATTTCAAATATAATGTAAAAATACAGCCTAAATCATTTTAGACAATTCTGCACCAAACCTTTCCAAACATCAAGAAACATCTATAGCCACAAAACTGTAACAATGGTAACAATAGAAAAAATTGTGCATTTTCATTTTCATTTTATTGTACAACAAATCTTAACTTTGGTGTTGTTGGAAATGTAATCTTGTTTTATTCACATGATCTTTGCTTCATGTATCACAATTTTGTGTTACACACTGATTCTTGGGAAGATTTATCCTCTCTTTCCATGGTGTGACAGTTTACTGTACAGAAATAATTCTCACTACCCATTTGATGTTATTTGATTTTTTTTTTTTTTTTTTTTTCAACAAGTCGGTCGTCTCCCACCGAGGCAGGGTGACCCCAAAAAAAAGAAAGAAAATCCCCAAAAAGAAAATACTTTCATCATCATTCAACACTTTCACCACACTCACACATTATCACTGCTTTTGCAGAGGTGCTCAGAATATAACAGTTTAGAAGCATATACGTATAGAGATACACAACATATCCCTCCAAACTGCCAATATCCCAAACCCCTCCTTTAAAGTGCAGGCATTGTACTTCCCATTTCCAGGACTCAAGTCCGACTATATGAAAATAACCGGTTTCCCTGAATCCCTTCACTAAATATTACCCTGCTCACACTCCAACAGATCGTCAGGTCCCAAGTATCATTCGTCTCCATTCACTCCTATCTAACACGCTCATGCACGCTTGCTGGAAGTCCAAGCCCCTCACCCACAAAACCTCCTTTACCCCCTCTTTCCAACCCTTTCGAGGACGACCCCTACCCCTCTTTCCTTCCCCTATAGATTTATATGCTTTCCATGTCATTCTACTTTGATCCATTCACTCTAAATGACCAAACCACCTCAACAACCCCTCTTCTGCCCTCTGACTAATGCTTTTATTAACTCCACACCTTCTCCTAATTTCCACACTCCGAATTTTCTGCATAATATTTACACCACACATTGCCCTTAGACAGGACATCTCCACTGCCTCCAACCGTCTCCTCGCTGCTGCATTTACCACCCAAGCTTCACATCCATATAAGAGTGTTGGTACTACTATACTTTCATACATTCCCTTCTTTGCCTCCATAGATAACGTTTTTTGACTCCATATATACCTCAACGCACCACTCACCTTTTTTCCCTCATCAATTCTATGATTAACCTCATCCTTCATAAATCCATCCGCCGACACGTCAACTCCCAAGTATCTGAAAACATTCACTTCTTCCATACTCCTCCTCCCCAATTTGATATCCAATTTTTCTTTATCTAAATCATTTGATACCCTCATCACCTTACTCTTTTGTATGTTCACTTTCAACTTTCTACCTTTACACACATTCTCAAACTCATCCACTAACCTTTGCAATTTTTCTTTAGAATCTCCCATAAGAACAGTATCATCAGCAAAAAGTAACTGTGTCAATTCCCATTTTAAATTTGATTCCCCATAATTTAATCCCACCCCTCTCCCGAACACCCTAGCATTTACTTCTTTTACAACCCCATCTATAAATATATTAAACAACCATGGTGACATTACACATCCCTGTCTAAGACCTACTTTTACCGGGAAGTATTCTCCCTCTCTTCTACACACCCTAACCTGAGCCTCACTATCCTCATAAAAGCTCTTTACAGCATTTAGTAACTTACCACCTATTCCATATACTTGCAACATCTGCCACATTGCTCCTCTATCCACTCTATCATATGCCTTTTCTAAATCCATAAATGCAATAAAAACTTCCCTACCTTTATCTAAATACTGTTCACATATATGCTTCAATGTAAACACTTGATCTACACATCCCCTACCCACTCTGAAACCTCCTTGCTCGTCCGCAATTCTACATTCTGTCTTACCTCTAATTCTTTCAATTATAACCCTACCATATACTTTTCCTGGTATACTCAATAAACTTATTCCTCTATAATTTTTACAATCTCTTTTGTCCCCTTTCCCTTTATATAAAGGGACTATACATGCTCTCCGCCAATCCCTAGGTACCTTCCCCTCTTTCATACATTTATTAAACAAAAGTACCAACCACTCCAACACTATATCCCCCCCTGCTTTTAACATTTCTGTCATGATCCCATCAGTTCCAGCTGCTTTACCCCCTTTCATTCTACGTAATGCCTCACGTACCTCCACCACACTTACATTCTGCTCTTCTTCACTCCTAAAAAATGGTATACCTCCCTGGCCAGTGCATGAAATTACCGCCTCCCTTTCTTCCTTAACATTTAAAAGTTCCTCAAAATATTCTCGCCATCTACCTAATACCTCCCTCTCCCCATCTACTAACTCCCCTACTCTGTTTTTAACTGACAAATCCATGCTTTCCCTAGGCTTTCTTAACTTGTTTAACTCCCTCCAAAATTTTTTATCATTTTCATTAAAATTTCTTGACAGTGCCTCTCCCACTCTTTCATCTGCTCTCCTTTTGCACTCTCTCACCACTCTCTTCACCTTTCTTTTACTCTCCATATACTCTGCTCTTCTTATAACACTTCTGCTTTGTAAAAACCTCTCGTAAGCTACCTTTTTCTCTTTTATCACACCCTTTACTTCATCATTCCACCAATCACTCCTCTTTCCTCCTGCCCCCACCCTCCTATAACCACAAACTTCTGCCCCACATTCTAATACTGCATTTTTAAAACTATTCCAACCCTCTTCAACCCCTCCACTACTCATCTTTGCACTAGCCCACCTTTCTGCCAATAGTCGCTTATATCTCGCCCGAACTTCCTCCTCCCTTAGTTTATACACTTTCACCTCCCTCTTACTTGTTGTTGCCACCTTCCTCTTTTCCCATCTACCTCTTACTCTAACTGTAGCTACAACTAAATAATGATCCGATATATCAGTTGCCCCTCTATAAACATGTACATCCTGGAGCCTACCCATCAACCTTTTATCCACCAATACATAATCTAACAAACTACTTTCATTACGTGCTACATCATACCTTGTATATTTATCCTCTTTTTCATAAAATATGTATTACTTATTACCAAATTTCTTTCTACACATAGCTCAATTAAAGGCTCCCCATTTACATTTACCCCTGGCACCCCAAAATTACCTACTACTCCCTCCATAACATTTTTACCCACTTTAGCATTGAAATCCCCAACCACCATTACTCTCACACTTGATTCAAAACTCCCCACGCATTCACTCAACATTTCCCAGAATCTCTCTCTCTCCTCTACACTTCTCTCTTCTCCAGGTGCATACACGCTTACTATAACCCACTTTTCACATCCAATCTTTATTTTACTCCACATAATCTTTGATAATAACCTCATGATTTTTTTACAATTTTCATAAATTTTTTTGTGTATTATAAAAACAAAGAATGATGAGACTAAAGGCAAAGGTTTTCATTAAATCATAAAGTAATTTCTTTCAAATAAACTCATACATACATATACACACATACGTTCGCAAACACTATCAACAAAAAAATCAAGAGTGTAATAAAGAAACAAATATTTTCCTAACTGCACTATACTGAATTGTATATACTTCATTAAAACTTTCCTAGCTGGAGCTGCAATTTACTTTAAACTGAAATAATATAGCAAATTAGCTAACCATGTTTTACTTAAGTATCAAGCATTACCCATTAGCAAGTACTGTAACCAAAAATATTAACATGTAGATGGAAAAAAAAAACTGAATAGAGATTAACGATTAAAATTCATAAGACTATCCCCAAAGATGAGGGCAGTATGTCAACATAATTTTGAAATTTTAATATTTTCCTCAAATTTTTGAGTTGACTCTATGCCTAGTTCTCTCATGATTACGTAAGACATCCTTGCGGTTGCTGCGAAATGAGCATAGAGTGCAGGAGAAGGGCCTTTCCCCTGTATGTGTCCGCACATGCCGCGCGAAGTCCCGAGAAGTCTTGAACGTGGCTCGCCAGCAGTATGGGCAGGTCAGTACTCGTGATCTACCATCTTTCCCAGAGACTGATGCATGTGCCTCCACCTCCAACTCCTACGGACGAGTAGGGACATAATTTTGACCACGCTATACTCAAAATGTCAACCCCCAACTAAAAACTAAAAACATAAAACGTCTGACCTTTGGTTTGTAACTCACTGGCCTCACTTGTTTTTAAATTTCAAGTAGATACTGTATACCATTTCACAGCATTTTAAAAACAAAAGCAAAAGCTACCATTAACTAAAAAAAAAAACTGATTATGAACTTAAAATAATGCATTCTGATTTAATAGTAGTAGTGCAACTTCGATAAGCACGCTTAGGCAAGCTCAAACACACAGATTGTTAATTACACTCTTACCTCCTTTTGTTTCCCATAAGTGTAAGGGCAATATGGCATCATATAATCAAGATTTAATAAGTAATGTAATGTTGAAGGTCAAAAACACTTTTGTTTCTTCAAGGAACAAAATACATGAACTAATGGACATACAGGTATGTTGATGATGTACATCAACTAACAAGTACATCGGCTAACAAACACATGTATAGTAGTCATAGAAAATTTGACCAACAATGGTAATGTTTCGTCTGTTATTGGGATAATTTTAAAATACGTATCTTGAAATTATTCATAATAAAATTTAAATCAACTTGCAGTGCTTAACCATCCCAACTATTGTTGTCTTATGCAAGAAGGAATAGTAATCT
Organism: Cherax quadricarinatus; assembly: GCF_038502225.1. Taxonomy (NCBI): domain Eukaryota; kingdom Metazoa; phylum Arthropoda; class Malacostraca; order Decapoda; family Parastacidae; genus Cherax; species Cherax quadricarinatus. The sequence goes on from NC_091314.1 coordinate 10,483,841, forward strand.
AAATACTTGCAGTGTGGTCATAGGGTCAGGGTGTCCTGTTGTCAATCTTGCCAGATAATCTTTTGCTGCTTTCAAATGTACATACCAGCATTACCTATAGTTCTAAACATCAACTTGATTGTTAGAATGTCTCAGATCCCAGATGTTTAAGCAGTGCACAACTTAGGAGGTCAAGTGATACAAGATAAAAAAAAAAAAATAATGACCTTGGGTTCCATGATATAACTAGCACAGTTTTTGATAAGTCAACAAAATTTTTGGTAATGTGTGAAAGGAAATTATCTTCCGTTTCCCTGAGCTACTACTGCATAACAATTACTATATGTTTGTAATTTGTTATTTTCCTACACAAGCAAAGTGGTGTTGATTTTAAAAGGTCATCTTTTTGTTTTTCACACTTTTTCCCTTTTGTCTTGAAAATACTACATGCATTCCAAAGAAAATGCTTCACCTTCTGTACTGTATGTATACATATCAGCAATTATGTACAGTACCACTTTTGAATAGGCACCTACTTGCCTGAGCTTATCCCATCCTTTTATCAATCTACTAGAAACACTATGATTTTCATAAATAATAATAAGAAATAAAGTTTGAAATGCCCTATCCACCCATGAAAATGAGCAAGAAGATATATCTTCTGCCAGAGGAAAATATCATGTTTTATGTACGGTACAATACTAGATTGCCTCTTAATGAGTAAGGTGTAATAAGTGTAATTCTCTGATTAATGCATACAGCACCCATTCTTTTGCCTGGGGTTAACGAAAAACCACCTAAAATCAATAAGAGCACAACAAAAAGCCGCAGTGCGAATGATCACGCAATCCACTGCTAGACAACACACCCCACTCTTCAAAGACCTAAACCTACTCACTATACAAAACATTCACTCGTACTATTGTGCAACCTACATTTACAGAACAATCAATTCTAATGTAAATCCCAACCTGAAATGCTTTCTTGACAGTTGCAACAGAACCCATGGACACAACACTAGGCACAAAAACCTCTATGACATTCCCCATTGTCAGGCTAAATCTTTTCAAAAACTCATTGTACATAAAAGGGCCCAAAATCTGGAACTCTCTGCCAGAAATCTCCAGACCCACTGGCTCATCTAGCATTTTCAAAACTACAGTTAAAAAACACGTTATCTTCTTAACCTATCCCAGCCCATCATAAATACATAAGTAAAAACTATACATGCATTTGCTCAATATCATGAACATAGATAAAACTATCTCATCAATATAATCAATTTATACTTACTCTCAATATCTGTATTCATCTCAAATGTTAATCACTGCATTGTGGCCACCTAAGGTTAATAATCAAAATTGTACATCTTCTCTACAAGATTTTTTAAAGCCATATAGCATGACCTAATAGAATACTTAATTCTCTTGTATTCATTATAACTCATCTAGTGACCGCATGTACTATTATTGCCTTATTAATCTTAAATTAATCTATAATCTGCCTGAAATGCTCTGCATATAAAGGGGCTTATGGAATGTACACTCAATTATTATATTCCTTTGTATAAACATGGATCATGTCAAAATAAAATATTATTATTATATATTTTTATGTGTTTTTCGCTCCTATAAGTTATTTTAGTGTGAAGATTTGGTACTTAGCTTGTATAGGTCATTTTAATGAGTACTCTGAGGTATTTCCAATACTGTATAGTCAAGTCACATTGTCACATTTTCAAAGTCAAGGATTAACCAGCAGCAATACAAAAACCATCATACACACAACTCCAAGGACCCCCCTCCCCCCCTTCAAAAAAAAAAAGAGGAATATACAATACTGTATTAGTTACCACTAGTTGCAAAGATAAATCCTCTTACCAATAAATCACAGTGACTACATCATGATATACGAAACACTGTGCAGCAGAAAAGAATAAGTGCCAAATTCAAAGAATGGAGAACAATGCATGTGTACTGGAGATTGGAACTACGAAGCTTGTGTTATGGGATTCTGAGCTTAACTTACAGATGTAGAAGACAATATCTACATATTTCCACAAACAGATGAAACAAGGAACTGATTCCTTCAGTAACCCAAATTTTGGTCATGATAATTCTTATTTTCTGCTGCACATCTCGTACGATACACCAGATGGTCTTCTATACTGTATAACTGAAGCATCATATGAGAGTGAAGAATATGTAAACTCTTCTGCATAAAATTGTATCATAAAGTAAGGAAAACTTTAATTTTTAATAAATGCTGCCACCACATGGCTGCCTCACTCACACATCTTTCTGATCTTTACACACTTTCTTCAGTCACACATTTATTCTCACTCACTAGAATGCACAACAATGGTAGAATTACATCATGAGTCTAAATGTTTCCATTCGATCTAAAATTCAAGTGTACTGTGGTACAGATGAAATATAATTGTTGGTTATAGAATTTGCCAGCCATTTGTAACCTACCACTCATATATCAAGTTCAAGTGTGTCAATGCTTTCTTTCCTCTCCAATTACAGATTAACTTCACCTAAGAAATTACTGGATCTGGGTTCATGTTACAGAAAAGTTTAATTTTTTTCTTACAGTTTTGTTTGCTGAAGATAATTTGCATTCAACTCTCAAGTAGTCAGTTCACCATAGTAAAGTTCTGTCTTAATATTTGAAAAGACAAAAGGTAGTTTTTTCCAGTACAATTATCTCACCTTTATTAAAAGTTGGAAAGATATGATATAAAATACCAACACAATGAATACATAAATGCAGTATAATGTGATCGTTTATTGATAACATTTTGTCCATACAGTGAGCTTTATCAAGTCACAGATTTGTTAGTGACTTGATAAAGTCCATTGTGCTGGCAAAACACTGTCAATAAAGGAATACATTTTACTTCATCTGAAGAGTACAGGAGAGTACAGTAATCTAAATTATGGAGAACAAGTGTATTGACAAGGACCATCGTTAGCATGGTTCCCTTGTTTTAGAAGTTCATATCCTTCACCTTATATTTCTGTGTTTAACTACATTTACTTTGTTGTATTTCTTCTGACAAGTAACAGTGCCCAGAAAAAAAATTACTGACACCATAGAAATCATCAACATTCAACCATTTAACATGCAAAATAATAATAATAAAAGGAGAAATGAAAAAAAAGGACAGAACACTTATTTTATTCTTGTCACCTAATGTTCGTTCATTCCACCTTTAGCATTAATAACTTGATTAATTCTTGAAGGCATATTATCAGAGATTCTTGAAATAATTCCTGTATTATAATCCAATATTCTCCTCTTGCCAGGATCAAAACAGAAGTTCTCTCTTCCAATGGCCATACCATGTTGAATGCACCACTTCTCGCCTGATCAGCAAAGTTAAGCAACTTTGAATTTGGTTAGTATTTGGATGGATGATTACCTGGAAACACCAAATGCTGTTGGTATTGATTTTTCATCCAATTCTCTCCCTGTACTTCTTCCAGCTTTCCTTCAATTCCCATTTTATTTGTATTGTAATCTAAGAAACTTTTTGTATCTTCGTCTTTGTTCAATTACTACACAAAACTGAAGATCACCGATTCAATTTAAATATGTAATTTTTTTGTAATTGACCATTTGTCATTAGCCATTTTTCTTATTGTATGTATGAATGTAGTTAACTGCATAAGAAGTTCTACTTAATAGTCTGTCTAGCTCTTAACCCTTAAACTGCCCAAACGTAGATCTACGTTTGTTCGCGTAGTGCTCCGAACGCAGATCTACGTTTTTTTACATTCTCTCTTCTGGAGAAAATTAAGGTCAGAGTGCTAGGCGCACAAACGTAAATCTACGTTTGGGCAGTTTAAGGGTTAAGTAACATACACTGCTCGTCACAGCATTATGCCAGGTGAGCACCCCGGCATAATGCTGTGATGAAAATCAAAGGCCTACCATACAGGGGGATTCTTTTTTTGTCAGTGTATTCTGCTGGGTAGCAGCAATTAGCCTGCTGCCTACTTCCACACTTCACAGTGACTTCTCATTGCTCACATGGCTGCCGTGGTGAGACTGTTGTCTCTCATCTGCCTCATCTTTTGTCCAGTGTTCCCTTTGGGTTTGGGGTTATATATCTTTGATTATGGGTGAAAGAAGTCTTTAACACCTGCAACTATAGCTCAAATCATAGGGCTTCATAAAGCTGGGCACCAGACGAAAGAAACAGTGAAGAATGTTGGTGTGAGTGAGTGTTCAGTAAGGAATTGGGTGCAGCATTTCAAGGCTGATGGTGTCGAGTTACTGTCTGCCAAACCTCAGCCTGGCCCCTTGAAGAAGAAAGACATCTGTTCATACTTTAACTGTGTTAAAGAAGCAGTTAGAGAGTACACCTAAGATAAATGCTAACCTGCTGTACAAGCAAGGCCTTCCTGTATAGGCTGTCAAACAATCCAAGAGATCCAAAATAGCAGACCAGAGTGCACAAAAGTGCAGCCTCCTACAGCAATGTGTGTGAGCTTCCTGATGTACAATCATCCTCAGTACCACTCTTCATAGGTTGTTTAGTGCAAGAGAAAATGACATAACATTGTAATTTAGTAAAGTTTCTGGTGGTGTTGGCTTGACAATTTCTTTTGTGGACACACTATACAGATCTTTTACCTTCTGATCTCTAGCCATTTCCTAATCCGTTTTTTATCCTGTATTGTGCTATTTCAGCACTCTTCATTTATTCCATTTCAATACAGTTTGAATTTGTCACTAGCAACAACATATTTTTTGGTTGCCCAAAGGATGATTTTCTATTGAACATTTTCTACTGAGTTAACTTTCAACATTTTTTTGTATCATCCTCAAATGACAAGAAACTTTGGTGTGTGTTTCATGTTTGAAATGAGTCCACAAAAGAATAAAGGTGATAGTACAGTGCCCTACACATGTAGAACTGATTGCATACAGTGAATGTACAGTGGAACCTTGGCACTCAAACTTTTTGGTTGGCTGCTATCACTAACCCTCTTAGGCCCCATGGTGACTTATTTACACAAATATGTAATATAAAACACCAAAATATGCAAAGAAATGTGAAACAGTTTACAGCGAAGTTCTGCTAGGTCGCGTTTGTTTAGTTGAGTGCCAAGCATACGGTCGACTACCAAGCGATTTGTTTACCAAAGCGTCTGAATACTGAATTACTTGAGTACGGAGCTGTTCGAGTACAGAGGTTCCACTGTATATCACACATACAGGTTTAATTATAGAAACTGTTTATCGGATAGCAGCTAATTTGCTTAGAGAGAACCTACAAAAAGTAAAAGTAGTCTGCAGTCTGTACTACAGTAAAATTGCAAATATCCAAACACCATATTTATAAAATTGTTCTAAAATTCCCCTCCTCATATGCAGTAAACTCCAGCAACTAAAAGAGAAAATGGTTCCAAAACTTTTATAATATTCTTCCAACTACAGACAAGTGCCAGTGATAGGCAGACAGCTGTTTTTTTTGTTTTGTTTTGTTCTGCTGTGCCAAAGTTGCTTGTGTTGAACATGTACAATATTAGATCTGTGGACCCTTCGTAAATTTTTTTGTCTTTCAAGCCGCTTTCACTGCAATGCAGCCTCAGAATGGTTTCTGGATAGGAAAAGTAGCAAGCTCTGCTTAATACTAAGAAGAAAGTGGATACACTATATTAATGCATGTATAGAGTGGTGAGTCTTAAGAATATAATGAGAAAATATAATATTGGTGCATAAACTGCACATAATCAAGGACTGATAAATTATTTAAGTTCTATAAATACAACTACCATATATCATGCACATTTTATACATAATGTTATATTGGTGCATAAATATATTGTATATCAAATCCTAAATTTGCCAAGTTAGATGAGGTTTTATATGACGGGTTAATCTGAGATAGTGAAAATGTGTTTAAAAGTGGTAAGAGAATGCAAGAAAGTAACGCTCTGTCACAATGAAACTGGGATTAAACAATATTGTAACTTCTTAACTGGTTGGTAACATAATTACAAGCTCTACCTGGTATGGAACCAGATAAACTGCAATCACTGGTGGAAACATGCTGACTGATGACGACATAGTGGAAATTTTACAGTGTTTTTAAAGTCTGGCATAAAGAACACCATGAGGCCATCAGATTTGATCCAAGGCAGGGAAGGGTACCTCCAATTCCTTGAATCAAGAACCCTTCACCAGCCTGAAGGCACCTCTATACAGCTAAATATACAACCCATTCATATATTCTACCGTATTATTCACTGTACAGCACAACTTTGTTACCCTGAACAGTCACACTATTCGACTTAAAACTGTTCCTACAAAAGGATGCAAGAAGTGTAAAATTTGCCTGGCACTGAGATCAAACCACCATTCAGCAACATACACAATAAAACAATTAACACGTCCATGTATACTTTCTGTATACATGCACAAATGAAAAGCCAATCAATTAGCAATCACGAAAAACTTTTAGGGCTACAATAAATGATGTCATAAAAAAATTACAATCTCCCACATGTGAAAAAATTAATTGCATGATATGAAAGGAATCAATATAAATTTAATCAAGGTTTCTAAGGATACCCTGGTGATTATAATGACTTTGATTCAAGTGTAAAGGCCTCAACCAAGGGAAGATAATTAAATATACAATTTGGTGGCATGCCACAAGTTGCACACAGAGAACAGGTTTGCCCATAAGCACGGCATCAGGGGTGAGATGTGTGTCATATTATCAATTTTCTCATCCTTGCAAGTTGCAACAGAGCCCATAAAATACATTAAATATCTCTGATATTTCATACATGTGACTGACTCCGTGTTGAAGCACTGCAAATAAAAAATCCCCAAAACTATAATTGCCTACTCAAAGAGATTAAATACAAAAAATGTACAATTTTGTAAAAAGTTTGCTCACTAAAGCCTCTTCTTCCTGGACATTCTATTTTTTTATGACTCAATATTATAGATATAAAATTATTACTATTATTACAGTCAGAGAAAGAGCTAAACCCATAAGGGTCATTCAGCACTGCATAGCAGAGGGGAAGAAGTGTAGGTGATGAGGGAAGAACATGAATTGGGTGACAATCTTCACGATTCAGTAAAAAAAACTTGTGTTCATCATGTTATCAACTGACTTTATAATTTTACGATGTCAACAAAATAGGAAAGCAGGATTTTTAACTTAGGAGAAAAGAGACATGAAAACTGCTCCTCTAGGTGAATTTTCATAGCAAGATTGATAAAGTAACATATGTAGCCAATCATGCAGCTTGTGGTTTTGTTCAATCCCTAAACAACAATGTTAATGAAAACTTTTCAAGCCACTAGAAATAATTACCAAAATTTGTGTATCTCTGAAAAAATTTAAACATGCTCTGAAAAATGACCTGAAATGGGAGACTATTAGTGATATTTGTACAGCTAATGCACAAGCCATGATCGACTATCAATATGATGTGTTTCAACAGATGGTATAGAAGATTTCTCCACAAGCTGTTAAAATTCATTATATGATCTGCTATTACGTGTTAACTTCAGACATTACCTGGAAATTTAAATAATCTTGTAGGCAGTTGTAAAAGCAGCCAGTTTCATGAAAGTTAATACAGAGGTACCTCGGGATATGAACTTATTTCGTTCCAGAAGGCTGCTCGAGTGCCGATACCAAATGAATTTGTTCCCACAAGGAATAATGTAAATTAGATTAATCCATTTCAGACCCCCAAAAATACACTTACAAAAGCACTTACATAACTGCTTGAGTTTTGAGCTGTTCGTATCCTGAGATACCACTGTACAAGCGTTTGTTTGTAAATTTGTAATAAATTGTATTTCTTGGGGAAAAAATTATTGAATGCTTCAAGAAAAGGCAAAGTTTTTGATCTGGAATGACACAAAAATACAGTATAGCAAAACCTCACTTTAACCCCTTAACTGTGGAAAGCCCTGACATTAACCCTTTGACTGTCGCGGTCGTATATGTACGTCATGGGAGATACCGTGTTTGACGTATCTATACGCATAAATTCTAGCGGCTTCAAATCAAGCGGGAGAGGGCTGGTAGGCCTACACGAGAGAGAATGGGTCTCAGTGGTCGGTGTGCACCCTGTGAAAAAAATCTGGGACTCAGCGGTGCATTGTGGGAACGCCATCTTGGTAGTCCATTTTCACCATGCCTCGCGGTAAGAAGTTCCTCACTCCTCGGCGGATTGGAGGTCTTTTGTTCCCAAGTGATAGCTCAAACAGTGATGATAGTGTCAGTGAAAGTGAATTCCCTGGTTTTGAAGCGGGTGTGACCGAGAAAATTACCCAGGATAACATAATTAGTGATGAAAACCCAGATGACCCACAACCATCCACCTCTGGTGCTAGGCCGGCTCGTTCATATTCACCTGTACCAGGACGAAAGAGGAAACTATTTGCCCGTGTACAAGACTCAGATGTGAGCAGTGCAAGTGATAGTGATAGTGATTTCAAGGTTATTGAAAGCACTTCTAGTTGTGACAGTGAGGGTGAATATTCCCCAGTGAAACGGCAGTATATACGACGTCGCATGCGGTCTGGTAGTGTGCCATATGCTCTTCCAAGAGGAAGGAGTACATCTCGGAGCACATCCCGTGGCCCTACACCACGTCCTGATAGTGAAGATGATGATATTGTTACGATGGGTATAAATGATGTGAGTGAGGCAGCAGGCGGTGGTGGTGATAGTGACGGTGCCATGAGTCATGTGACACCAGCAGCGGGCCACGCTAGTGCCCGCGCTGCTGACTCTGCACAACTACAACCTGCTTCGGCCGACCCCACACTCTCACAACCACAACCACAACCACAACCTGCACAACCACAACAACATTACAATATCCAGAACGCACCAGCTGACCGCATCTGGGATTGGCATCAAGATGACGAGTTTGTTCCCAATCCCCATGACTTTGATGGAGGACAAAGTGGAATACGGCCATCATGTACACTTGGGAACAATCCCACTGAACTGGAATGCTTTCAGTTGTTCTTCGATGAACCCCTGATGGACATTATTGTCAGGGAAAGCAATACATACTATGAGTACACCATGGCAAACACTATGCTTTCACCAAGATCACGCCTACACCAGTGGAAGGACACAACTGTGGCAGAGATGTATCTGTTCTTTGCCACAATAATGCTTATGCCACATGTGTATAAGCATAGTGTCAGCACATACTGGGCGACAGACCACCTGATTTCAACCCCTGCTTTCAGTGACATTATACCAGTGAATAGATTTGTGTTACTGTTACGTATGTTACACTTTTCAGACAAAACCAGGCCTGACAGAAGCGACAGGTTATATAAGATCAGAAGTGTGTTTATGTACCTGAAACAAAAGTGCTGTATGTATTTTTATCCCTTCAGGAAGCTTGTTATTGACGAGTCTTTGATTTTGTTCAAAGGAAGACTCTCATTCAAGCAGTATATACCAAGCAAGAGGAAACGCTTTGGTATAAAGTTATTTGTTCTGTGTGATTGCAAAACTGGTCTGGTTTTGGATATAATTGTGTACACTGGCGGTAAAACAATGGAAGATACCAGGAAGTTACTGGGTATCTTTGGTGATGTGGTTAGAACAATGATGGAGCCATATCTTGGTAAGGGGCATATTTTATATACTGACAACTGGTACACAAGCCCTATACTCAGTGATTTCTTGCGAGTGAACATGACAGATGTGTGTGGCACAGTGCGTAGAAATCGTAAACACATGCCTAGGTTCGAAGCTGGCAGTCGTAGAGGTGAAGTGCAGGTGTTTGCTGCCAATGACATCATGGCATTTCGGTGGCATGACAAACGTGATGTCACACTGCTGACATCAGTTCACCGACACGAAATGGTAGAGACTGGCAAGCAGAATAGAGAGACCAATGAACCTATTGTAAAACCTGCAGCTGTGATGGATTACAACCTCAATATGCGCTTAGTGGACAAATGTGACATGCAGATTGGGTTTGCTGACTGTGTTCGCAAGAGTTATAAGTGGTACATAAAACTGTTTTTCCATCTTCTTGACATTTCCATGCTGAATGCTTATAATATGTATAAGTTGAAGACCAAGAACAAACCCAAATATGGTGAATTTTGTTTGTCAGTCATCAGACAAATAATATTCAAGTACCAAGAAACAACACCTGCAATAGACCAGCGCCCACGAATTATCAACACATGTCCTCTCGTCTGAGGCCTGGTGATCACTACCCCATACCACTGCCTGCTACTACTGCCAAGAAAAATGCTCAGAAGAGGTGTTTTGTCTGTGGACATACCACAAAACGCCCACAAAAACGCAGAGACACTCGTTTTATGTGTGAGGAGTGTAAGACACCATTGTGCTTATACCCATGTTTCAAAGAATTCCACAAGCTGCAGCACTTCTAATAAAGTGTCCAGTGATTGTACATATGTATATATATTATAAAGCAATCGTAATAAACATTTGTTTACATTGTTTGTTTGTGTAAACAAGTTTTAGCAACATTATAATGATACGAGTGTTTTTGCTATAATTGTGTTACATTCAACGAGTGTATATTTGAACATTGCACAATAATTTGGTCTCACAGGCCACAAAAGTTATGTGAAAAAATAAAATAGTGAAAAAAACAAGAAACCATCGAATACAAGTAAATAAAAGTTTACCGGGTGAGCGGCAGTCGCCGCTGTTGCCGCCAGCAGATCAATTTCAGCAAACTTCAGGACTCTATATCTCGGTAAGTACTGATGGGAAAAATTTTTTTTTTGGGACTAAAACAATCAGAAAAATAATCTTAACATTTTCATAAGAAAAAATAATTTTTTTTTTTTCGAATATTTTGCGACACCAGGAGCAACTTCAGGATTGGGCCCTTCGACAGTCAAAGGGTTAAGTTTCCCGAGCATGTACAGCAAAATTTTTGAAAAAAAAAAAAAAAAAAAAAAAAAAAAATCTTAGTTTAAGAGAATATTTTTCAAAACAGAGTAAATAAATGAAATCAGACAAAATCTTAAGGTTTTAGGAAGTGAAGAATATAGTATACTTTTGATTTACCCTTGACAGTTTTCAAGCATTTTCTACTCCCACAGCCTGGCCCTTGGGAAGGTCTGTCTGGTGCTTGTCTACAAGGTCAACCAATAACAATCCCAAACTCCTTCTAGGTACAAAATACCAGTGTTTAAACTTTTCAGATGATCAGAAGAAGTTCATGCACAAAAAGCAAAACCAGGAATGGTCTACAATAGACTGCCTTAAGTCATGTGATCATAGCTTGCATTTTCAATATTGTGCAATTTGATTTTAGTATTTCCATTTGTAGCACACCCTTTCTATTAACCCTTTGACTGTTTCAGGCCCCTTTCTGAAACTGTCATTCTATGTCACTCAATTTTTGAAAAAAAAAAAATTATTTTTTCTTATGAAATGATAGAGAATCTTTTCCCGATGGTAATGACACCAAAAGTTCGAAATTTGGTCGAAAACTCATGGAATTATGCTCCCGCAAAGTTAGCGGTCTCAGCGACATATGCGTATCGGCGATTTTGCCGACTTTGAGCCCTATTTTCAGCCAATTCCATTGTTCCAGTTGACCAAACTCATAGCTATTTCTTTAGAACTCCATTTTATCTATCAGCTGAGTACAAGAAACCTCCCATTTACTAATTTGGACTACCCAATATGGTGGTCAGAAATTGGCAATTTGGCCAATTTCACACAAACTAAAAAAGAAGCCAATTTCAAAATAGGGTCCAGAATAAACAAGGTAGACATTCGTGGCACTAAAATAACATATGCCCTGTTCATTAGTCACATCTCAAGGCCCCTCTTATATTATTATTGCTTTCTATTTTGATTTTTTATTCATACAAAAAAATACAAAATTTACTGTTATGCAGACTACTGCATTATTGTAAAAATGGTATAAATAATATCAGTGCACTAGTGAAAGAATATTAGACTCCTCAGTTGATGTGTATTGGACGTGTGGTGTGATTTATTTACTCCTGAGCATTGGTAAAAAGCGAACATTTCCGCTACTTTGAGTTCAGCTTCAAGGTCGTTTTCATCGTCAAAGTAATGAAAATCATCTCTATTTCTGTAATATGTTTTCCATTTTATCACCTAAGACCATGAAAACACGAATATAACGATAAATACTATACGAAAATACACCTCAAAGTCGGCGTTTTATTCAAAAAAACGATCACAGTTTTTTTTTCTCATCATGCAATGTGTGCTGCAGGATTTTTTTTATGTGGTGCACACTGACCACACAGACCCATTCTCTCACATGTGGGCCTACCAGCTTTCTCCCGCTTGATTTGAAGCCGCTAGAATTATTGAGTATATATACGTCAGAAACATTGGCTCGTAAGACGTATTTATACGTCAAAAACAGTCAAAGGGTTAACCCTTTCAGGGTCTGTGCCGTACGTTCATGGTCCATGCTGTAGATCTATGCCATGAGCTCAGCTCACTCTGATAAGCTGTGAGCAGTAAATTTGGGCCTAGATATGAGAGAATACATCTATGTGGTATGTGTGCACCACATAAAACAAATCCTGCAGCACACAGTGCATAATGAGAGAAAAAAACTGAGACAGTAATTTTCGATTAAAACAGCGACTTTGCAGTGTTTTTTCGTACATTTTTTATAGTTGTATTTGCAATATCTTGGTCTCGTTTGATAGAATGGAATATATATTACAGAAATAGAGATGATTTTGATTGGTTTTAGTATTGGAAATTGCTTGAAACTGAGCTCAAATTAGCAGAAATGTTAAATTTTTGCCGATGTTCAAGAGTAAACAAATGACCTCACAAGTCTAATACATGACAGTTGGTGGGTCTAATATACATTCACAAATGTGGTGATATTATTTATACAATTATTACAGTAATGCATAACAGTAAATCTTCTATTTTTTGGTTTGAATAAAAGTTAATTTTGCAAATAAAAAATCAAAATGGAATTCATTTGTAAAGCCTGAAAACATAACTAATGAACAGAGTAAATGTTAGTTTAGTGCCAGGAATGCCCGCATTGTTTATTTTGGACCCTATTTTGAAATTGGAATATTTTGAACTTTGCATTAAATTGGCCAAATTACTAATTTCCGGTCACTTTATTTTGTTGTTGAAACAGTTGACTTGGCAATTTCTTGTGCTCAATCGGTAGAATAGGGGTAATACTAGTGAAATAGCTAAGAATTTGGTTGACTGAAATACTGTAATTGCCCTAAAATGGGAGTCAAAGTCGGCAAAATCACCGATGTGTAAATATCGCCAACATATCAAAATTCGCAAGCATAATTTCGTCAATTTTCCATCAAATTTCGTACTTTTTGTTTTATTACCTTCAGAAAAAGATTCTCTACCATTTTATGAGAAAAAAATAAAATTATTTTTTGAAATTCTTGGACCCTGGTGCACACTTTGAAATTTGGCCTCTGGACCCTGAAAGGGTTAATGAATGCCAGAGGAGAATTTATTTTCATTGGTGGTGAACATCTCTGTTAAGAAGTGCTCTGGCAGGCAGGATGGGACCCCCTCCCCCAACTATGCATTGGGAAACTTCACTGTATTAGCACTGCAGGGGAGGGTTTGAGGGTAGGTGAGGAGATGTAAACAAACAGCCTCTCACACAGGTCAGTGTATCTAGACACATGCTGTACAATATTCACTCAGTGCACAATGCTCAGTTTTTCCTTCTCTTCATCGCTCCAGCCTGTCTTTGAATATTTATCATGGCATCCAAACAAAGTGCTGGTGAAGGAAGATAAGCATGAAACAATGCCTATTATGAAAAAATTGGAGTTAACTGAGACACTGAAGGGTGAATGCTTCATGGAGACGGCACGAGTGTTTAGTGATTTAGAAAAAAAAATTTGGTCAATTCAAGATAATGATGCAAAGCTAAATGCTTGTGCAATGGAGAAATGTTCTGGTGATACCAACAAGATGTGGAAAGATGTTTATGTACATTTCAGGATATTTATTATTGGTAATGTTTCACCAAGAGTGAGTTCTTCAGTCACTTGTAGCAAAACATTTCCTATATGTCATGAACTGTACATAAGTGTCCTTTTCCATAGCTTGTGCAATGAGGAATCCTCAATGTGACAGTGAAAAGAATGAGAAATAGGCCCTTACCAGTTAAATAAAAGAGAAATATTAAAAAATGTGAAGACTCAAAAATAAAGGAAAAGTGTTCAACTTGATGGCTTTATTATTATTCTTAGGGAAAAAAGCCTTATCATACTATAAAAGTGTGAGGGTGAGGGGGGAGGGAGGGAGGGAGGGAGGGAAAGCGGACCTCTTTGCCAAACATTTTGCTACCAATATGCAAGTTCCTGATCCAGCAAGGGCCCCTCCTTGGCTAGCTGCAAGAACTGTGTCAAAATGTCAGTGGAGACAATAAGGCAGGAGGAGGTGCATTTCCTTCTTAATCGCTTGACCAAGAAAAGGTTGTGGGCTCAGATGGGTTGGGCCCAAGATTGTTGAGAAGATGTGCAGACCAGCTAGCAGCACCTCTAGCTCGCATCCTTCAGCACTGCCTAGTACAGTGTAAATGGCCCTCTCTATGGAAAGAGGCAAATTAAGTCCCTGTTCACAAAAAGAAGAGCAGAGCATAAATCAGCAACTACAGACCAGTGTCACTCCTGTCAACCACTGGCAAGATCCTTGAGACAATACTCTCAAGACAAATGACCGAGTTTTTTGACAGCTACTCACTACTTTGTGACTGTCAATATGGACTCAGGAAAGGTTACTCTACTGCTGATCTGTTGTTAAACCTCTCCACTAAATGACACCAACCACTGGATGAATCCAAAGTCAGCTGTGTGGTAGCACTGGACATTGCTGGTGCTTTCGACCAAGTGTGACACCAGGGACTTTTTGCACAACTGCAAGCACTGGGAATTGCAGGCTCTATGCTATGTCTCCTCAGTGATTACCTTCATGGTAGATCTCTAAGGGTAGTTCTCAATGGAACAGAATCAGCAAGACATCCTATTGGGCAGACTTCTGCACACTTTATAGGGTAGTAACAGTTGAAGGGGTAGTTTTGTGCTCAATCAATAGAATGGAAGGCATACTAGCAAAATAACTAAGAATTTGGTCAACTGGAGCAATGAAATTTGTTTAAAATAGTGCTCAAGTAAGTGTAATCACTGATACATAAATTGTGCCCAAACCATTAAATTTGCACCAGCGTAATTCTGTAAGTCTTCCATCAAATTAAACACTTTTGGCAACATTGCCTTTGGAAAAAGATTCTCTACCATTTCAGAAGGATTTTCTTTTTGTTTTTTGTTTTTTTAAGGGGACACTGTGAGCCATATTAATTTTGGGAATCTGGACAGTGACAGAGTTATTGTTTGCAGAATTCACTCTAAAAAAAATAAATCTTCTTAAATGATAGAAAATCTTTTTCTGAAGGCAATGACACCAAAAGTACTTACAGTATTACGCAGGCATAAAGTTAGTGGTCTCAGTGCAATATATGCATCAGCAATTTTGCTCAATTTGCCAATTCTGTTGCTAAATTTGTCCAAAATTCTTAGCTACATATTCTGCTAGTATGCTTCTCCATTCTATCGGGTAAGCACAAGAACCCACCTATTCAACTATCCTATAAAGGTTACAGAAGTCAGTAATTTGGCAAATTTTACACGAAATCAAATAAATACCAATTTTAAAATAAGAGTCCAAAATAAGAAATGTTGACAGTCCTGGCACTAAAACAACATTTCCTTTGTTCATTAATCACATCCCTAGGCCTCTCCTATATTATTACTCTTGCCTTCCATTTTGAATTCACAATCACACAAAACTAGATTTTCTCTATTTCTTGAATAATAAAATATAACCAGGAATGATTAGTGGTTTACAGTGTCCCAAAAATTGAATCAGACCTATTAAAGCCCATAAAACAGACCGGGGAGTATAAGACCTTGTCCATCCTCTGGAAAAATCTGCAAAAATCAAATATTTCCATTGCTGTGAGCCCAATTTCAAGCTAATTCTGCTCCTGAAACCAACCAATATCTACGTGGGGATGCTGGTCTCAATGACATAGTTCTACTTGACAGCCACTAAAGGATTAATTAACCCAGTTTTGTTAATGGTCTATTGGCCCACAGCCATCACAACCTAGTTGAGCTGGCATCAGCAAAGATGGTGATTCAATTTCTTCTTCTTCTACACTTGTTCCAGCAGTATTTCCGATATTTCCTCGTAGTCTTGGGCAATAGATATTGATACTGTGTTCTCTTATTGTGCCTATGGCACCCCTGCTGTTTGCTGGATTTTATACTTCTTCCCATCTGTCTCATGTCTCACACATCACTTTAATTTTTGAATATACTGAAAATGATCTTTCCTGTTACAAGATGTTATATGGAAAGAAAAATTAAAAGTTCTAAATTCAAACATTACACCACTTAAAGTAAAATATAAGTCACTATTCAGTGGCTGGAACAAGTCACACCTGACCCAAAATCTGGATGTGAAACTTTTGGTCTGTCCTGAACAATTATGAAGTCGCAGCTGGTACAGATTTAGGATGGACTGAAATAGTCTTAAGTTTCATCTTTAAATTGTCAGATGGTTAACAGTGTTATCCCAATTTTCTCTATACCTGACAGGAAAGCTCTCTACAAATCAGTCAACTCCACACAAGACTCATCCTTCATCAGGAGAAGAAACCAGTATTTTTTCACCCCCCACTTTAGATCTTCCCTCGGTTTATACATTAGATGATCCTACCAAACTTTCTCCTATAAACTTTTACTTAATTTCCACTGACTATCAATGCCACAGAACTGTATGCAAGATCTGACCAACTAACTGGGTTATACACCATTAAATATAACTTTATATTTATGAATTACAGTAGTACTGTTTATAATAATTTCATGTATACTTCACTAGATTTAGGGCCAAATATTTTCCCTCCAGATGCTTTGGTTCATTCACACTTAAAAGTATCAATATTTTTTAATTAACAGAGACAAACTAATTCCATGTACATTACTGCATTTTTCTGAAATGCTGTTTCAATATGTGTTTAACCCCTTGTATAGTTAGTTATCCTGCTGATTTTTTTTCTTATTTCTACATAATCTATAAGAGAACATATGGGGAAAGTAACCTGTATAGAAATACTAGGTTTAAGGTGGATAACATGCTATCTTTCCCTAGATGAATTGCCTATTATAATACATAAAGGAATTACATCATCATTAAGACATTTACTCATATCATTTGTCTAGTTTGGGCAATGTGAATGTCTCACAATTTTATTAACATGCTCTCATGACCACTTTTTTCTCCATAGTGACACCTACGTTCCTAACAGTCTTCTCACTTTTAATACTGTACTGCACAATCCATGTACATACAGTGGTACCCCGAGTTTCGGCCATAATTCGTTCCAGAAGGCTGTTCGGGTGCTGTTACTGAACGACTTTGTTCCCATAAGGAATAATGTAAATTAGATTAGTCCGTTTCAGACCCCCAAAAATACACTTACAAAATCATTTATAATAATACATTTACATAATTGTTCGAGTTGGGAGTTGTACATAACTCGGGGTACCACTGTACCTTGTTTATACTTTGGCCACTTTCTCCCATTCCACTTGGCACTTATTTACAGTACATTAAATTCCACCATCCATCTATCACTCCATTTTCTCAATTTACCTTTTAGTAGGGCTTTACTTACTTATCATTACTAATTTTCCATAGAATCACTTCATCATTCACAAACAACCATGCAGCTTTTTAGTCTTTCTGGCAGTGTAGTGTATGCAAACTTTGGTAATTTATTACCCATTAAGCTCAATCAATGTATATAGTTCCAGTGAACTTGTCTACACTAAATGCTTATAAAATGTTGTACTGTATACTTTGTTATTAGTAAAACGTAGATCTTTTCATAACAGAACTTTGTAGTCAATGGAAACTATAGTCCATGATAAACAAATAGATGGAGGAAAGAGGATTCTGAAGATTCTATTTCAACCACAATTAAAGAAAAAAATACATTCAACAATAGATTCATATCCATTCTTCATCGTCCCCTCTAAAAAATATTACATTTCTCCTTTAGCTTATCCAACACATATCATTATTATATTAAAAACAAATGCTAACTCTCTTGACTCTCTTATGAATTGTACAGCGCTGCCTGACTTGTATAAGAACACCAACCTTCATGTTTTGAGACAAGGACAAGTTTCATACACACACAGAGAAAAAAAAAAATACGTAGAGGATAAATTCTGTATATCAAAGAAATCGTATTGTCTTTCCAATAAATTTATTAATCTTTTTATATGACCTTGTTATTCTTTATTTCAGGGCCATTTATATTTATAGTTTAACAACAATTTAGACACTTAAAATATTTTATTACATAAGCCCATCCTTTGTTTCCTTTTTTAAAATAATAATGATAATGTATCAGTTTCTTAATTTTTATAATTTATCATTCAGGGCTTCATAAAAATCTGAAAATAACATTAAATGAAAAACTTTTCTTATAGCAATCACCTGAATATTTCAATGCCTATCTTTATAAATAAATGGTTTTTCTTATTAACTGTAAATTAAAATTTCAATTTATAATTTGGAGTTCAGTGCATTGAATTCACAATAAAACATCAGAATAAATTAAAAATTATCTAAGCTGTGAATCTTGCTGTTTATTATATACATCAGTGTGTTTACTGAGGATGTGGACCTTGACATTGGTGCTTTGTGCAGCACGGTAATCACAGAAAGGACACTTGAATGGCCTCTCCCCAGTGTGAGTCCGAATGTGCCGCTTGAGGTCACTTGTCTGCTTGAAAGTTGCTCTATTACAGAAGGGACACTGGTACACTTGTAGTTTTCGACTTCCTCTGCTGTAGAGCCTCAAGGTGCCGCCCTCCTCGCCAGCAACACTTAACGCCTAGGGGGACAAAACCCGCCATTACTGCTGGACATGTAACTTCCATTTACATATCTATCCACTGACTTCAGAAATTTATTTTCCAAAATTAACGCTCTACAGTCATTTGAAGAATGGATATGCTATGTTTTTCATACACTGTAAAATCAGTAGAAATCATACAAAAAGTATACTCAGCCTTTTTTTTTTTTAACTACAGTACAATATTTTACTTCAAAACTTTACAGTTTTTGAAGAAACTAATGTGGCTATTACAAAAGTGAAGTGTCTCTTTTAGTTGCAAAATACATAAAACAAAAGAACACTACACTGTATACAAAAATCAATGTCACTCTTCCCTTCCCTCTCTGCTAAGTTATGATAAAACTACAAAAATAAAGAGTGAGAAAGCAAGTTAACACTAGGACAGATTGCAAGCTCTTGTGGCATGCTAACATTCAAGTGTGTGAGGTTGAAAGGTGTATATATTACAGTTAATGAATGTCAGAGTTGTGTATCAAAGACTCCTCCACTTTTTCACTAACAAAAGAACTGGAGAGAACTGCAGGTGGATACCTGACTTTCCTCATAGTGAACCTCACAATTCCTACTCTAAGACAAGACAGTGATGAGAATATTGATAGATCTCTACCACAACTGAAGCAGAGAAACAAAGAGCACTGAAAGAATGGATCATTTTAAGCTGTTGATAAAGTTAAGGATAAGGAAGATTATACTTATACTATCTTTTGAAGAGTTGCCATACTTCCTCTCTTCCTCCAATCAGTCAGTTAGAACATACCTGATGCTTTCAGCACTTCTCTGTTTATTTTTTTTTTTTTTTTTAGCTCCAGGAGCTATTTTTTTTTTTAGCTCCTCTGAGCTTTTTCTAGCGTGTGCATGTTTTATTTACAGACACCACGACCGCTGTTACTCAGATTCTGATATAATGTATGTTGTGAACACCTTTTAGAACATTTCCCCATCAGAATATTTATAAGCTATTTTGAAGTAAGCCAGTATATTATTATTATAATCAAAAAGAAGTGCGAAGCCACAAGGGCTGTAAGCCAGTATAGCACACGTGTTTCTTATGATTTCAATAATGCTGTGTGAGCATTGAGCAACAATTGCATTTCACTGAATTCCTTTCTTTAAAAGGCATGACGATTTAAATATTTTATGTGGTTTTCTCTATGTTGTTCTCTCATTTTCATTTCTTAGCACTTATCCATATTAAATTCTTTCATCTATCTATAACACCACTTGAACAGCCTATCTAAATCTCATTAAGAGTTTTTGCCATTTTTACTGTTTATTTGCCAAAAGGCCATTGTTTCTCTACAAATACAGTGGACCCCCGCTTAACGATCACCTCCAAATGCGACCAATTATGTAAGTGTATTTATGTAAGTGCGTTTGTACGTGTATGTTTGGGGGTCTGAAATGGACTAATCTACTTCACAATATTCCTTATGGGAAAAAATTCGGTCAGTACTGGCACCTGAACATACTACTGGAATGAAAAAAGTTCGTTAACCGGGGGTCCACTGTATACTGAAATATTTTTTTAATTCCTTCTAACAAGCCACTTGTGTAACTTGTGTAAGTAAGAAACCTTATTGGGCTACCTGGAGGTTATTTCAGGGATCAACGCCCCCGCAGCCTGGTCCATGACCAGGCCTTCCGGTGGATAAGGGCCTGATCAACCGGGTTGTTACTGCTGGCCGCATGTAGTCCAACATACAAACCACAGCCTGGATGATCCGGCATTGTATCTAACCTTATAGCACCCTGCTGGTGATACAAGTTTCATACCAAAATACTGTATACAGTTTTGTAGATGAATGGTTCAGAGAACCGACATGTAAACCCTTGGATAACACAACCCATGAAAAAGCACATTCAGCTGCATGCAACTGAAAAATTACAACCCCAATTTGGTTTGACCCAAAAACACAGGCTATAAATAGTGACAGAATCGAGTAACATGTGAAACCCGTTGACCAGGTAGGGTGAGACCACTGCTTTTCGGGGAGGCCCAGTATCATGCGACCTGCCCTGTGTTTTAACCAAACAATTTTATATATTATCACCACCTTATTTCAACTCCAGATATTAACGAAAGGACTCAAAGGAATTGCCAGTGATTCTGGAGGTGCCAGGAAGAAAGTTAAGCACGAGATTCAAACAGTTTCTAAGATAACTGAGGTATTAGATAAGTTTTGATGTGTGCAGTGAAGGTGGGAGGTGGTACATGAAGGCTATTAACCCATAATTATACTGTAAATGTGGTCCCATTCCTTTAACAGTCATTTATCTATTCTAGCTGTATTTGTACAATTAATGATAATGTTGGTGATTAATAATAAAAATATGAAATGATTATTAAACAAGAAACTTGTGTAGCGAAGGTATAATCTGCACTGTGGAACAGCCAAGAAAACTGTCTGTGGTTTTGAGGACCATCATAGCTGATGATGTACTGGCCCACCACACTACTGGGAGAAGGGCTCAGCAGGGCATAAACTGTGATGACCCTTAAAATTCAAAATAACACACAATTTTATTACAGTACAGCTGCACTTCTATCAATAATTATTTTCTCAAATACTGAACATTCATCTTTAGTACATGTATATGTTTGTTAGGTATAAATGTGGCAAGTACTTTATGTTTGGTACAATTTACTAAGTCAATGTGGGCTTCTAGTTCTCCTGCAGTGCTCCTCTTTCTTAGTCTTTGACTGACTCCACTACTACTACCACCACTACCTCTCAACTTCCTTTCCTTCTACCTTCCTTGTCCCGTCCCTGTTTGCTGGCCTATACGTATATACTGTCTCCTCCTCTCCTTTCTGTTAGTGTGACTTTGTAAATGGTCCATGTCAGACTGAAACATCACCTTAAGCTCCTCTCTCCTATGTGTGGATTATTTGTGTTTCGTTCCAGTCACAGTATTGTGCCTTTTTATTTATTCACCAATGTTAATATGTTGATGGAAGGTAATGGTAGAGATGGTAGTTGTAGGTCATAGGTAGTGGTGGTGGTAGGTAACACTGCCTGTCACATATTTGCACATATACAGCAACCAGCCTATAGGGTATGATTGCACAGTTTCTTATGACTTTTCTCCTAATTAAAAAAAAAATAACCCTTTCAGGGTTTCCGACGTACTAGTAAGTCTTATGCACCAAGGTTATTGACGTACTAGTATGCGTAAATTCTAGCGTCTTCAAGTCTAGTGAGAGAAAGCTGGTAGGCCTACATATGAAAGGATGGTTCTATGTGGTCAGTGTGCGCAGTATAAAAAAATCCTGCAGCACACAGTGCGTAACGAGAACAAAAAAATATCTCCGTGTTTTTGGTTCAAAACAGCGACTTTGCACTGTACAGTGGACCCCCGCATACCACTGGCATTACATAACGTTAAATCCGCATACCGATACATTTTATCGCTACGATTTTGCCTCGCATACTGCTAAAAAACCCGCTCAACACTGTTCGTCCGAGACGCGTCTAATGTGCGGCCTGAGCCAGCCTCACATGTTCCGCCGGTGGCATTGTTTACCAGCCAGCCTCCGCGGTAACATCCAAGCATACAATCGGAACATTTCCTATTATTACAGTGTTTTTGGTGATTTTATCTGCAAAATAAGTGACCATGGGCCCCAAGAAATCTTCTAGTGCCAACCCTACAGCAATAAGGGCAAGAATTACTATAGAGATGAAGAAAGAGATCATTGCTAAGTATGAAAGTGGAGTGTGTGTCTCCGAGCTGGCCAGGTTGTATAATAAACCCCAATCAACCATCGCTACTATTGTGGGCAACAAAACGGCAATCAAGCAAGCTGTTCTTGCCAAAGGTTCGATTGTGTTTTCGAAACAGAGATCGCAAGTGATGGATGATGTTGAGAGACTCTTATTGGTATGGATAAATGAAAAACAGATAGCAGGAGATAGCATCTCTCAAGTGATCATAAGTGAAAAGGCTAGGAAGTTGCATGAGGATTTAATTAAAAAAATGCCTGCAACTAGTGATGATGTGAGTGAATTTAAGGCCAGCAAAGGTTGGTTTGAGAGATTTAAGAAGTGTAGTGGCATACATAGTGTGATAAGGCATGCTGAGGCTGCCAGTTCGGACCACAAAGCAGCTGAAAAATATGTGCAGGAATTCAAGGAGTACATAGACAGTGAAGGACTGAAACCTGAACAAGTGTTTAATTGTGATGAAACAGGCCTGTTTTGAAAGAAAATGCCAAGCAGGACCTACATTACTCAGGAGGAAAAGGCACTCCCAGGACATAAACCTATGAAAGACAGGCTTACTCTGCTGATGTGTTCCAATGTTAGTGGTGATTGCAAAGTGAAGCCTTTATTAGTGTATCACTCAGAAACTCCCAGAGCGTTCAGGCAAAAGAATATCCTCAAGGCTAATTTGTGTGTGCTGTGGAGGGCAAACAGTAAGGCATGGGTCACTAGGGACTTTTTCTATGACTGGTTACACCATGCATTTGCCCCCAATGTGAAAGATTACCTAACTGAAAAGAAATTAGACCTTAAGTGCCTCCTGGTGTTAGACAATGCCCCTGGTCATCCTACAGACGTGGCAGAGCGACTTTATGGGGACATGAGCTTCATTAAGGTGAAGTTTTTGCCTCCTAATACCACTCCTCTCCTGCAGCCCATGGACCAGCAGGTTATTGCAAACTTCAAAAAACTGTACACAAAAGCTGTTTGAAAGGTGCTTTGTAGTGACCTCAGAAACTCAATTGACTCTAAGAGAGTTTTGGAGAGATCACTTTAATATCCTCAATTGTGTAAACCTTATAGGTAAGGCTTGGGAGGGAGTGACTAAGAGGACCTTGAACTCTGCTTGGAAGAAACTGTGGCCAGAATGTGTAGACCAAAGGGATTTTGAAGGGTTTCAGGCTAACCCTGAGAGGAGTATGCCAGTTGAGGAATCCATTGTGGCATTGGGAAAGTCCTTGGGGTTGGAGGTTAGTGGGGATGATGTGGAAGAGGACAATGAAGAACTAACCACTGATGAGCTGCTAGATCAACTTCAACAGCAAGAGGCCAGACCTGAGGAAACTGGTTCGGAGGAGGGGAGAGAGAAATTGAAGAAGTTGCCTACTTCAAAGATTAAGGAAATGTGTGGAATGTGGCTTAAAGTGCAAACCTTTTTTGATGACAATCACCCTAACACAGCTATTGCAAGCCGTGCTGGTGACTATTACACTGACACTGTTGTGAAACACTTTAGGGAAGTCATAAAGGAACGAGAGGTACAGGCCACTATGGACAGATATGTTGTGCGACAGAAGTCCAGTGACTCTGAAGCTGGTCCTAGTGGCATTAAAAGAAGAAGGGAAGTAACCCCAGAAAAGGACTTGACACCTCAAGTCTTAATGGAAGGGGATTCCCCTTCTAAACACTAAGACTCTCTCCTCCTCCCATCCCATCAATCATCACCAGATCTTCAATAAAGGTAAGTGTCATGTAACTGTGCATGCCTTTTTCAGTTTGTGTGTATTAAAATTAATATTTCATGTGGTAAAAAATTTTTTTTTCATACATTGGGGTGTCTTGCACGGATTAATTTGATTTCCATTATTTCTTATGGGGAAAATTCATTCGCATAACGATAATTTCGCATAACAATGAGCTCTCAGGAACGGATTAATATCGTTATGCGGGGGTCCACTGTATTTTCGTATGGTATTTATGGTTGTAGTCTAGTTTTCCTGGTCTCATTTTACAGAAGACATATTACAGAAATTGAGATGATTTTGGTTGGTTTCACAATGAGAAGTACCTTGAAAATGAGCTCAAAGTAGCAGAAATGTTCGATTTTTGCCAAAGTTCAAAAGTAAACAAATCATGCTATGCATCCAATACATGTCAACTGTTGAGTCTAATATTCTTTCACAAGTGTGCTGATATTATTTATACCATTTCTACACTAATGCAGTAGTTTGCATAACAGTAAATCTTCTATTTTTTTTTTTTTGTGAGAATAAAAATTCAAAGTGGAAAGCAAAAGAAATGTAAGAGGGGCCTGGGGACATGACTAATGAACAGAGGAAATGGTATTTTAGTGCCAGGAATGTCTGTCTGGTTTATTCTGGACCTTATTTGGAAATTGGCATCTTTTGAAATTTGTGTGAAATTGGCAAAATTGCCAATTTCTGACCACTTTATTGGATAGTTGAAATTGGTAAATGGGTGGTTTCTTGTACTCATTCGATAGAAAAAAATGGCCTTTTAGCAAAATAGTTATGATTTTTGTCGACTACTACACTGGAATTAGCTGAAAATAGAGCTCAAAGTGGGCGAAATTGCCAATGCATAAACATCGTCGAGACCACTAACTTCGCGAGAACATAACTCCGTAAGTTTTCCATCAAATTTCATACTTTTGGTGTCATTATGATCGGGAAAAGACTCTCTATGATATCACTAGAAAAAAAAAAAATTTCTGAAAAATTTTCGACCCTGAGAACAAGTTTAGGAGAGGGCCTCTCGACCCTGAAAGGGTTAAAGGTTTAAGTGTATCTATTTTTTCCATATGTTTATTTTAATGCTAATTTGAATAAAGCACTGACTCTCTGAAAGATAACCCACATGTTCCTCAAGGGTCAACCTTGAGGATCTTCCCAGGCCAATGCCCCCCCCCCCATGGTCTAGTCCATAACCAGGCCTCTCAGTAGATCAGATCTTAATCAACCAGGCTGTTACCACTGGTCACCAGGAGTCCAACGTACATACCACAGCCCAGCTGGTCAGGCACTGATTTTAGGTATTTATCAAGTTCCCTCTTAAAGACAATCCCCCTTATGTATGATGGGAGGCTGTTGAACAGCCTTGGACCCCTGACACTGCTTTCTCTCAGTGTACTCACAGTACCCTTGCTTTTCATTGGGAGAATTTTACGTCTACTGAGTCTTTTGCTTTCATAGTGATTTATGTATGCAGATTTGGGACCAGTCCCTTAAGGATTTTCCAGGAGTTAATTACAGTGAATCTTTTATGCCTATTGTCCAAAGAGTAGAGGTCAGGGAACTTCAAACATTCCTAGTAACAGAGTTGCTTTACTGAACTTATATGTACAGTGAAAGTCCTCATTACATTCTCCAGATCTGCATTTTCACCTGACTTGAAAGAGGAAGTTAGTGTACAGCAGTATTCCAGCCTAGATAGAACAAGTTTACCTGGAGAGGGTTTCGGGGGTTAACACCCCAGCGGCTCGGTCTGAGACCAGGCCTCATGGTGGATCAGGGTCTGATCAACCAGGCTGTTACTGCTGGCCACACAAAAACTGACGTACGAACTATAGCCCGGTTAATCAGGTACTGACTTAGGTGCCTATCCAGTGATTTCTTGAAGACAGCCAGGGGTCTATTAGTAATCCCCTTTGTGTATGCTGGGAGGCAGTTGAACAGTCTTGGGCCCCAGACACTTACTGTGCTTTCTCTCAATGTACTCGTGCCACCCCTGCTTTTCATTGGGGGAATGTTACATCTCCTGCCGAGTCTTTTGCTTTCATTTTCGTGTTCAGGTTTTGTACCAATCCCTCCAGGACCTTCCAAGTGTATATTAACATGTACATATCTCTCTCGCCTGCGTTCCAGAGAATACAGATCAAGGACCTTCAACCATTCCCAATAATTTAGGTGCCTTATCGTACTTATGCGTGCTGTGAAAATTCTTTGTACACTCTCCAGGTCAGCAATGTCGCCAGCCTTGAAGGGAGCCGTTAGTGTACAGCAGTATTCCAGCCTAGAGAGAGCAAGCGATTTAAAGAGAATCATCATGGGTTTGGCATCCCTAGTTCTGAAGGTTCTCATTATCCATCCTATCTTTTTCCTAGCAGATGCTGTAGATACATTGTCGTGGTCTTTGAAGGCGAGATCCTCTGACATTATCACTCACAGGTCCTTCACATTACTTTTTTGCTCTATTGTATGGTTAGAATTTGTTGTATACCCCAATACATTTTTAATTTCCTCAAGTTTTCCATATCTTAGTTGAAATTTCTCCTTGTTGAACTTAGCGTGGTTTTGAGTGGCCTATTTGAAGATTTGGTTTATGTCCACTTGGAGTCTTGTGGTGTCTTCGATGGAGGTCACTGCCATGTCATCCGCAAAGGAAGACATGGAGCTATGGCTTACATCTCTATCTATGTCAGATATGAGGATGAGGAATAGAATGGAAGCGAGTACTGTGCCTTGTGGAACAGACTTAAAAGAGGATCGTAACTGGCTTGGCATCCCTCATTCTGAAGGTTCACATTATCCATCCTATTATTTTCCTCGCAATTGTGATAATGACACTGTTGTGGTCTACAAGCCACAGAGAAACACTGAAGAAAATATTAAAATTTTCTAAACTATCACTATCAATATGAAGTACAGTATTATCAAAATCAAAATATGTACACCAATAGCCATGATACTCCTAGGAAATATTCAGAAAAATTGGTCAGTTACTTTTAACTATCAACACAATAGTGAATGACTCATTGAGGAAAAACCCTCGTCTTCTACTGCAAGGAAAATTGTCATGTAATTTTGCTGAAATGAGTGCGAGGCAATAAAATTATTTATTAATTATAAAGTATTAATCCTCTCAAGACAAAGGTGTCATACATGAGTACAAATAGGAAATGCGTTTGTTTCGCACTCAGCAGATGGAAGATCACTCCTCCACCATGTCTTGTGCTGAATAGCCCATATGGGTTTAGCAATGTGAATTATTTATTTTATCTCAAAACTAAGTACCCACCAGTAGATGGGAGAGAGATTAGATAGGTACGAGGGTGATTGGCGGCAAAGAGCAGACGGTACAAACAAAAATTTTTTTACATGACTTTAATATTTCCTGCCTTAACAAACAGTTGGACTATACTTCATAAATTGTGCTCTGATGACTTTGCTTTACTCTAAGTAAAGGTTTACTGAACATACAGCACAGTATGCACTTGTTGTTTTAAATACACTGCTGGTATCAAATGAGAGCAATAGATCACTAGCAACTCTTTCTCCATTTCCTGTTTTTTGCCAGAAACATTCTGTTGTGTTATTACACTAGATTTGGTCATTGCCATAAGATTCTGAATTAGGATTTCAGTAAATCACTGTAAGCACACGGCAAATAGCTTCACTCAAAACTTACAACTGAGCTGATCGTGTTGTTGTACGCTCAGTTTACTGATAAACAGTTTGATGATGATCCAGAATTTTCTTTTAAATAAAAACAGTAAAAAATTAAGTTAGTGCTCTAATCAAAATAAAATTGACTTTTAAACTAACCCAACAGCAGAACAGTAGATGAAATACAATTTTCAGCAAAAGTTGTTGGTATGTAACTTTGTAAATTACTCACTTTTATAATGTGGCCCTGAAGAAAAACTGCATAATAAAAATATTGATTAGCAAAAACTAAACAATATATTGAAACTTGTGAGAAACAGGATTAAATGGAATAAGTGCAACAGTCATTAACATTAATGTAAATCATTCTGAAACTTCAGATATAGAAACAAAATCTTGCTAACATATTTTAAATCAGGCTAATAAAATGGTTGCAGGTAACAGGACATTGCAAGTTTATATACCAAAATAATTATTGTAAACGTTATCTTGGAGACATTTATAAAGCAGAATTTCAGTACATATTTCTTGGAATAAAAATTGCAATATTATGCTTTTGGCCCCATTTACCCTCAGAAAGTTGACAAGTATTCATGTGGTTTCATCATATGTTAGCTAGTATAGACTTGCTAAACATTCCAAATATATGTCGATATATTCTGACAAATATCAAGAAATAAGAAAAATAACTATTAGTCCTGGTGTTACCTGAATAATGTTAAGGGAGCTCACACCAACCATGTTGATGCCACAGAAATCGGTTTATTAATGTTTTATGCTGACACTCAAAGGACAACCACTAAGTCTGTAGGAAAGCTACAGACTTACTGGTTAAAAATGTAACCAATCTCCTGCACAGACTAAATATCTAAAGTACCTGTACTGCATTATGGCTTACTGTATGTATAAAAAAGCTTGAGCAAAATATCTCTGAATAGTCAAAAATGAAGGATTTTTAAATTGAGTTCATTTCTTCAATTTGCCATTTGTCTTTTGAGTCTTACTGTTACCGGTCTTGAAAGCTTTTCCACCTCCTTCCTCGGTCCACCTTGAGGCCAGACTTCCCTATTGATCACCAGGTCAACAATACACAAATAACCTGCATTTAAGAGAGAGAGGCTTATGACGACGTTGCAGTCTGACTTGGATCATTTACAAGTCACACTAACACAAGGCTGTGTTAGTTTGACTTGTAAATGGTCCAAGTTGGACTGAAAAGTTGTCATGAGCTTCTCTCTCTCTTATGTGCGGGTTATTTGTATATTGTCCTAGTAATGGAATTGTGCCTTTTTGCTCTTTACCAGGTTAACCAAACTGCTTGTGCTAGTGGTCCACAGACCCCCACACCCATCACAACACAGCATTTCATAAATTTGTGAAATAACACTTTACCACCGTTATCTTAATCAAGCAGAAATAACTTCTGTTCTAGATATAGCTATCATAATCATATTTTGAGTTTATTACAGAATTTTCCATATTTCCTTTGCATCCCACATTTTCTTAAACCACAGAACTACATATTCTGTGACAAATCAACATAACTGTAACTAAATATTTCATCTAAATATGTCAGAAAAATCTATACTATAATGACTCAAGAAATTGTAATGACACGATTGCAAATAAACCATACCCCCGGCCGGGATTGAACCCGCGGTCATAGAGTCTCAAAACTCCAGCCTGTCGCGTTAGCCACTAGACCAGCTAGCCACAATAAGATTCATCCAACTAGGTATATTTCTACACCATAGGAAAGTTAGCACAGGCACCTCTGTGACCACAAATGCAAGTTTTTACAGACGAATCTCCACCTAGCGTGGCCGTGACGAACTCTAGCTCAAGTCCCTTCACGCGACGGGCTGGAGTTTTGAGACTCTATGACCGCGGGTTCAATCCCGGCCGGGGGTATGGTTTATACTATAATGCTTCGTATTAATGCAGAGCAGGAGTTCTCAACCCCTGGGTCACTATCCATTTTTCTTAGGAACCTAACCCTTAAATTAAGGACCTTAAAGCTCTCAAACTTTCTTTGCTGCTAACAAAAAAGTTCAATTTAATAAAATTTTTCAAGTTTTATTAAATATACCTGACTGTGAATACGGAGGTCGTACTCTCAAGCGGAGTAGCATATCTCTGTAGAATCTTTAACCCTTTCACTGTCAGTGTCATATTAGTACGGCTGACAAGCCAGTGTTGTTGCCGTATTAATACCCCAAAATTCTAGGGGCTTCAAATCTAGCGGTAACAAGATGGTAGACCTACATGTGAGAGAATGGGTTTGCATGGTCAGTGTGTGCAGTATAAAAAAAATCCTGCAGCACACAGTGCATATGAGAAAAAAAACTATGACCGTATTTTTGGTTTAACCCTTTCAGGGTCGACAGGCCCTCTCAGAGACTTGTTCTCAGGGTCAGCCAAATTTCAAAAAAAAAAAAAATGATTTTTTCTTATGAAAAGATAGAGAATCTTTTCCCGATCATAATGACACCAAAAGTATGAAATCTGATGGAAAATTTATGGAATTATGCTCTCGCGAAGTTAGCGGTCTCGACGATGTTTACGCATCGGCGATTTTGCCCACTTTGAGCCCTATTTTCGGCCAATTCCAGTGTACTTGTCGACAAAAATCATAACTATTTCGCTAGAACTCCATTTTTCCTATCGAATGAGTACAAGAAACCACCCATTTACCGATTTCAACTATCCAATACAGTGGTCAGAATTTAGCAATTTTGCCAATTTCACACAAATTTCAAAAGATGCCAATTTCCAAATAGGGTCCAGAATAAACAAGAAAGACATTCCTGGCACTAAAATAACATTTCCTCTGTTCATTAGTCACGTCCCCATGCCCCTCTTACATTCTTTTGCTTTCCACTTTGAATTTTTATTCTCACAAAAAAATAGAAGATTTACTGTTATGCAGACCACTGCATTGGTGTAGAAATGGTATAAATAATATCAGCGCACTTGTGAAAGAATATTAGACCCACCAGTTGACGTGTATTGGATGCATAGCATGATTTGTTTACTTTTGAACTTTGGTAAAAATTGAACATTTATGCTACTCTGAGTGCAATTTCAAGGTAGTTTTCTTTGTAAAACCAGTCAATTTCTGTAATATGTCTTCCATTCTATAAAATGAGACCAGGAAAACTAGAATACAACAATAAATACCATGCAAAAATACAGTGCAAATTCGCTGTTTTAATCCAAAAACACGGTCAAAGTTTTTTTTTCCTCATTACGCACTGTGTGCTACAGGATTTTTTTATACCGCGCACACTGACCACATAGACCCATTCTTTCATATGTAGGCCTACCAGCTTTCTCTCACTAGATTTGAGGGCGCTAGAATTTAGGCGTACTAGTACGTCATAAATCCTGGTGCGTAAGCCATACTAGTACAGCCGAAATCCTGAAAGGGTTAAAATGCAGACTGAGGTATATTTTCGTATGGAATTTATGGTTGTAGTATTCTCATTTTCTTGGTCTCATTTGATAGAATGGAAGATATAGTTTTGATTGGTTTGTACCTCTGTATGTGTGCTCAAATTGTTAATAAATAAATAAATAAATTAATAAATGAAAGGTACCTTGAAATTGAGCTCAAAGTAGCAGAAATGTTAAATTTTTGCTAATGTTCACGAGTAAACAAATGACGTCACTGTCCAATGTGTGTCTAACTGGCCACTCTAAGAAAGAAATCACGAATGGGTTGATATTATTTATATAATTATTACAATAATGCAGTAGTCTGCATAACAGTAAATCTTCTATTTTTTGTGTGAACATAAATTCAAAATGGAAAGCAAGAGTAATATAAGAGGGGCCTGGAGATGTGGCTAATAAACAGAGCAAATGTTATTCTAGTGCCAGGAATGTCTGCATTATTTATTCTGGCCCCTATTTTGAAATTGGCATCTTTTGAAATTTGTGTGAAATAGGCTAAATTGCCTATTTCTGACCACTTTATTGAGTAAATGAAATCAGTAAATGGGCAGTTTCTAGCACTCAATCAATAGAACAAATAGAGTTCTAGTGAAACAGCTATGAGTTTTGTTGACTGGATCAATGAAATTGGCCAAAAGTAGGGCTCAAAGTGGGCGAAATCGCCAATACGTAAGTATCGCTGAGACCGCTAACTTTGTGAGAGCATAATTCCGTAAGTTTTCCATTAAATTTCGTTCTTTTGGTGTCATTACCATCAGGAAAAGATTGTCTATCATTTCATGAGAAAATATATACATTTTTTTTTTTTTTAATTTTTTTGACACTGAGAGCAAGTTTGTGAGCAGGGGTCTCAACAGTGAAAGGGTTAGAGGTCGTCCTAAATAAAACATCAGTAATCCCTAATACAGAGATGACATGTAGTGGGGTATGAGAGGAAACTTAAAAAATTTAATACTAAGGTCACAATAAGCTAATGCATCAGCATATATAACAGTCAAAAAAAAAAAAAAATTTTGCCATTTCACTGGACTAGGGTCCATGCAGCATCGAATTATCCTGAGTGCTAACAATTAACAAGCCCATGTAGTGCAAAAATTGAAAGGCTGATGCTATTAACAAATCCCAATTGAAAGATTTTTTACATAGCACGAAGTGACTTTTACCCATCTCAAACTGAAGGATCTTTAGTGTAAAATTAACTGAAGGTTCATGGTGGTAATCATTTTAAGGAGGATGACTCTGAGTTATCTGTAGAGACCTCAAGAAAGATGTGCACTCTCCAGTGCTAAAACAACATAGCTTCCATAAAGCTTTTCATCTATACCGTGTATTAGACCATTGTGGTAATAACGCCTTTTGGATAATGAAACAATTTCTTTCTTAGAAAACTAACACAAAACAGGACAAACACACACTTTTATTATCAATTGACTGTGGATATATTAAAATAGATGTGTACCAACAGTGCCAGTAGGAAAACTCAATTAGTACCTCAGCACAGCATCAGTAGCTTAGTACGGCAGATCATCAATGATCCAACCCCTTCAAGTGGTAGAGTACATTAAGACTTTAAACAATACCAGATTATCACATTATTTTTTTATGATACCTTTGTTTTGCACAATCCTTTTCAGAATTATCTATTTTCATGCTCAATCAAAGACCACCAAGTAATGCTGGAAGTCAAATAATTAATGATTTATTATATGTGTAACTAAGACAGTCATTTATCTCTTTAAAATAAATTAAAATTTCTAGATTATATACAGTACTGCATTTTAATTAAAAAGAAAATGTCAATTTGGTACAGTTTACCCTAAAGACTGTGTTTTAAGTGTGTTTTACATGCTTTATACAACAGGTTATGGTCCCAAGGTTCTGTTCTCATTTCCTTGATGGTACAAATTCTTGAGCAATCTCTTTGTATATGGGTATAGCTTTCTGTTGCCCCAGCACCTAGAGCAAACTGAAAAGAACTAGGCCAATGCTAGACACTTAGCCGACAATTTGTCCTCCTTACATACGTAATATCTATTGTAACTCACATAAACTCAACTCTTGGTATTTGTGAAGCATGTCTGAAAAAGTGTGAATATATTTTTCAAGATGACCAGAATCAATGTGTCAGGGCATTATAAGGGTTATATTCCAGTTCCAACTCCCCTGACACCCAACCCAAATGATAGTACAGTATCATACAAAAATTACTTAAATGTCTGATATGGCCCTCCCCCCAAACAAGGACAGATAACCTATACAGCACAGCTGGAGGTGTATTTTGTGCTATTTGGACAGTCATTCAAACAAGCAGAACTGCCAAAAAAGTAGATCCTTTCAAAATAATTTGTTTAAGCACTGCTATACTGCATTTCTGTCAATAATAGTGTATTAATTTTTTTTTTAATTTTGCATCAAAACTAGCTTAGTAACATTTTTGCATAACTACCATTTGTTTATGAGTGGCAATAGACCACCTATATGCTAGAAGACAAAATAAAGAAGTCCAATAAAGTGAAAAATAACTTCCAAATGAACTAAAATGTAGTGATCATCTCTCTAAGATTCCTGTATTATACATTCTGTATTATGGTACTTGTATAAATAAATACAAGCAGCTAACCACTACAAGGTATGCAACTTTCTTCAGAATGTTAGCAAATAACTATTCAATAGTGACTACGAGAAGAACTGATGAAGAAAAGATAAATTACAGAACAAGCTTTTATTTAGGATAGAGAAAAATGTCATCTCAAATAAAAACATGTTCCGCATTGTCATTTTTTCATTACTGTCAGCAGTGTGCTGTTTGCATATAAGGTAAATAAATCTTTGAAGGAAAGATCTTAATAGTTTTATATCTATCCATCCAACAAAGTGCAGTGAGCACCAGCAATTTGGTCTGAGACCAAGCCGGGAAGGAGAGGAGAGTGGTAATCTATGGAAAGAAAGAGGTACAACACCAGTAGCTAGACCACTGCTCGTGTCCCCTACACCACCTCTTTTCCACACTAAATGCCAAGAAAAATAGCTTACACTTTTCCTCCCATCACAGACACCCCATGAAATTTGTTGAATCTTGGGCAGATCTTGGGTGTGCTCAACATGTATGTACCCAACATCTTTATGCAAATTAAAACGTGAAATGTGAATACGTATAAGCTACAAGAGACTTGCTTTATATCTAAGCTTACAAAGTCGGTATGATTTCAAAAGATTAACACACTTATGAGTAATGCTACACAAGTATACTAATTAATACTTTTTAATAAAGAACAAAGACACAATGATCACTTTAAGTTGAAGATAATTTCACCTTGTCTATACGAGAATTAATAAAACACTGTAGCTGAGAGAACAATAATATAGCAGCAGCTGTACTATATTTCAACTTCAAAACTAATCCAT